>NC_073411.1:7556931-7863181 GCF_028641065.1 Leucoraja erinaceus | reverse complement strand
GATCAATGCCTTTCCTCATCCCCTATATCATTGGCATCGTCCCCCCTCTTTACCCCTCACCTCAACCTCACTGAACCCCTCCTTCTCCAACCTCACTCGCAGATCAATCCCTTTCCTCATTCCCAATATCACTGCCATTGTCATCCCCTCTCCTTATCCCTAATCTTACTGAAAGATCATGCCCTCTCCTTCCAATCTCACTCGGAGATCAATCCCTCCCCTCATCTCCAATATCAATAACGTGTCAACCCCTCTGCTCATCCCCAATATCACTGACATATCGTTCTCTAGAAGGAACTGCAGATGCTGGAAGATCGAAGGTACACAAAAATGCTGGAGAAACTCAGCGGGTGCAGCAGCATCTATGGCTCAAAGGAAATAGGCGGCGTTTCGGGCCAAAACCCTTCTTCGGACATATCAGACTGACATATCATCGCCTCTCACTGACAGATCATGGCCTCGCTCTCCAACCTCACTCACAGATCGACCCTTCTCTTGCCCCCTAATATCACTGGCAGACTATCCCCTCTCCTCATCGTCAATATCACTGACAGATCAGCCCCTCACCTGCCTCCAGTGTCATAGACAAACCATCCTCTCTCCTCATCCAATATCGCATTTCCTTTCCCCATCGCCAATATCATCCCCTATCCTCAAACTAACATCACTGGCGTATTATCCCCCTCCCTCCCCAACGTCACTCACAGATCATTCCCTGTCCTTGTCCCAATCTCACTCGATGCCAATGATATAAGGGATGATCTGTCAGTGACTCAGTCACTCCCAAGATCATCCCCCATCATCACTGACTGACCACCCACCCCCTCCCTCCCCAACATCACTAACATACCATTCTCTCACCCCCCCCATAACATCACTCACAGATCATTCACTCCTCTCACCCCTGACCTCTGACAAATCGTTCCTCTTTCTCCCAATATAATTGATTCATTATCCTCCTCTCTTTTTCTCCAATGCCATCTATCCGTTGCTCCAACATTTCCCTCCACATGGTGCAGTCAGCAGCCCCCAGTAGAGCCAGTGAACAACCCCAACATGTCTCTCCCACTGCTAGACACGAGGTGCTGGAGTAACTCAGCGACTCAGGCAGCATCTTTCGGGGGAAAACGGATAGGTGACTTTTTGAGTTGGGACGAAGGTTGACACAAAATGCTGGAGTAACTCAACGGGACAGGCAGCATCTCTGGAGAAGATGCATGGGTAACATTTTGAGTTGGGACCCTTCTTCATCCTGACTCCCTGATCTTTCCCATTTTCCACGAGCCCCTATCCCCAGCCTCCACACTGTTGGAAGGCCCCTATAATCCCTACCTCCACCTCCACTTTCCCCACATTCCCTGTACAGCTTGGCCAGACATCCTAGGTTTCGTAAACTCATCAGTTGAACTACCCATCCCTGCCAAGCCCACGCATCAGCATCACTTCTCTATCCTCCCCTAAACCATGCACTAACATCTATGTCTTGGCTAACCCTTACCACTCCCGCCCAATGACCCTAGTGCAAATGCATGGGTGGACATTGCCTTCCTGCCCACTAAAGAACTCAATAATGCACTGATGCCCCTCAGGCACACCAGCACTGCACACCATGTTACAGTGGCCCTCGGCAACACTCAGGACCGTATTCATAGAAACATAAATTAACAATGATGACAGCATGCCAGCAGAGTGTGGTCATGATGTGGCTGATTACTCCAAACCTAGACTAGTGATTTAGAATACCAGCTAAAACACCCCAGATCCTGTGGTGGGATTTGAGATACCGGATCTGGGCCTCACACCCCGTTTGGCATTTAGAATTAGTAATGGCCAAGCAAGCCACTCATTTGATGACACACGGGATTAGACATAGCATGCTGACTTTGCATGGTTACATTGAATCTTGTGAATGAGTTTTAAAACAAAAATTAACTCTGGCAATCGCAGCAATACAGTTGGTGAACCCTACAACACCCCTGCTTCCGGAGACACAATGAACTGCAGATGCTGGAATCTTGAGCAAAACTCAAAGTGCTGGAGGAGTTCAGCATGTCAGGCAGCATCTGTGGAGGAAATGGGCCAGCGGCATTTCGGTTCGGGACCCATCTTCAGAATTATCTGAAGAAGGGTCCTGACTTGAAATCTTACCTGTTCATTTTGTTCCACAGATGACAGCTTAGTTCCTCCAGCACTTTGTTTCCTGGCTCTGTCTTGTTGCAATCGATCCTCCTATTTTACTGATCCACCTGCCCTTGGTCTATTATCGAGTGTCAGCCAACTAAGTAATACTAATCTAACCAGAACTCTAATACTTTAGCAGTCAACAGACCCGGTTTTGAATCTGCAGCGTTCATTAACATTTCCGATGCACCTGCAATAATCACATGAGTGTTACTGTGATGTGCTATGTTTATTTCTGGTGTCCAATTATAAATGCAGTAGAATTATTTTAACCCGTAGGATGTACTTTTATGCTGATTGCCTTTCAGCAGTTTCAATAATTTTCTGGCTCATTGGAATATTCTGAATTATATTACTGAAAAGATTTGACTTTTTCTGAAATTTGCTTCTGTTATTTATCTATAGGTTTGCAGCGTTGTCCTTATTATTAATAGATCTTTGGAAATTAAATTGCAAATATATGATATTCCTGATAGACCTGGGGCAAACGAGGGTAATCTTATTGGCCGATTTACAGCAATTCCAGCCATAAAACTGATAAATCTGCAGGCCATGTTGCAGTACTAATGAAATTTCAGCATCCTTTGACATAGTATAGATGGAAATTTTAGAATTATTGTGTTATATTGTTCGGTTTAAATTGCTGATGAAAATTCACTTTTTTTAATCTTTGCGATCTGTAAAAAAAACCGGTGGCATTTATTAAAGTATGCATCTATTACTGTCGGCAGACCTGCATCGAGTATACGGCTGCAGCTTGACCCATGTTACATTTATCCTGTACAGAATGTAAGAAATAGAATCAGGAGTAGGCGCTCAAAAAGATCGTGGCTGATCTTTTGCCTTGGTTCTCTGTCTTATCCCCTAATTCCTTCAATATACCCAAATCTATCAATCACTATTTTGAATGCAGTCAATGACTGAAACTTCATAGCCCTCTTGGGTGGAGAATTCTAAAGACTCATCACTCTCTGAGTGAAGAAATGTCTCAGCATTTCAGTCCTGAATAGCCTACCCCGTATTTTGAGACATTGTCCCATAATTCTAGACTCTTAACCAGGGACACATCATCCCAGCAATTATCTCATGTATTCTGTCTGTTTTTTAAAGGCCATGTCTCACTCTTTCCTGGTCCAGAGATTAGAATTTTATCCTACGCCATTTATGCTCATATATAAAACCAGTCCTGTCAAAGGTTGGGCGGCTACTGAATTGCCTACTGTCTTTGAGAGTCATAGAGTCATCCAGTGTGGGATGAGCCCCTTTGGCCCATCTACACTAGTTCCATCTGCCGAAGGGCCTATGTTTGGCCCATATCCCTCTAAACCTATCCTATCCATGTGCTTGTCCAAATGTTTTTAAAACATTGTGATAGTACATGCCTCAACTACCTCCTCTGGCAGTTCCACACACCGACCCCCCCCCTTTATGTTAAAAACAAGTTTCCTCTTTGACAGTCTCTGGCTTAAGGTTGGCTTGATCCAGTTCCATTTCTGAAGAGTGGAAGATGACTTTAATTCCTTAAATGTGGGATTGTATTATAATGTCAGCTATCACATTAGCCAACCCGGGTCATGGTCCGGCTCTGTTGCAGATAGACTTGACACATAGACTTGGCATTGACACATTCTGACCACGCACAGTCACACCGGCTCGCCCACACTCAATTTGGCTGTCCTCCCTCCCATCCCTTCTCTTATCTCCCTATTTTTGTTTCCATTACCCTAACTGGTACATTCATGGTCCGCCCTCTCAACTCCCTACCCCCGTCGCAGATCTTCATTCTCAGTTCTCCTGCTTTCCCTGCATGTTCCCGCTGCCATCTACTCTCTTTCACACGTTGAGGTCGCCCACTGATCGCTGCTGCTCGCCCTATTTCAGAGCCTGATTGCTGATACCGACGCCCTCGGGATCTACAGGTGCTTACCCAGGGCATCCCAATATTGGCAGATAGTGGTCTCTGTGTGCTTGGCAGGTAGATTCATGGGTCATGACACACAGCATCCCAGGCACCAAAGGATCTCGCTGCACCGCCATCATCACCCCGATACGATTACCGCCCTGATTTTAAACTCTGCAACCTCTGCATTTTGTGCTCTTCTTGTGAATGGAAGGGAGCGGAGAGGAAGTAGTGGGTGGACAAGAACATGGACAGGGTAGGTTTAGAGGGATATGAGCCAAAACAAGGCAGGTGGGACTAGTGTAGATGGGGCATGTTGGTCAGTTGGGTAAGTTGGGCCGAAGGGCATGTTTCCACGCTGTATGACTCCACAGGAGCACCAGTTAAGGGAAGGGAACAAAGTGCGGATGTGAGGAAAGGCAGTCAAGGAAAAAGGCATGGCCCTCTTGTTTCTCCTTGACAGAATTATACTACAAGCAAGCAGCAATGTGGCAACCACTAGATCCCATCTTTCACTAATATTGAAGGATAGAAATTGGGAAGAGCATTCCTGCTCTTTGAAATAGTCCATGGGATATTTGACATCTCTCCAAGAGAGCAGTCAATGCCTTAAGTTAACATCTCATGTTAAAATTTTATCAGCACTTGTCATGATGGGTCAGATTGACTATTTATCCCTGGTGATATCTTTAACCTCGGACCTTGAGATTTGACTGAGATCCATCCTGGCAAGACTGACACTTTCCTTCAACCATGCAAAACATTGCGCAGTCTGTAGAAGGAGCTGCTTCTTTGCCTCCCTTCAATGTTCCCAAACTAGTTCTGTGCCCCCCCCCCCCTCCTGTCCCTAGCACAGGGAGGTGGTGGGGATTGATAAACCTCTGTCTGCCAACGTCCAAACAACGTTAAAAACATGATTTGTAGCTATTACAAAATGTCCCTCCGTGAAGCCCTACTTTAGATTCCTGGACCAGTTTGTGATATATGATTGTGCAGGAAGGAGCTGCAGGTGCAGGTTTGCACCGAAGATAGACATAAAATGCTGGAGTAACTCAGCGGGACGGGCAGCATATCTGCAAAGAGTGAAGGGGTGACGTTTCTTGTCGAGACCCTTCTTCAGACTGTGAAGGGTCTCGACCCAAAACGTCACCCATTCTTTCTCTCCAGAGATGCTGCCTATCCCGCTGAGTTACTCCAACATGTGGGTCTATATATTCTGTGATATATGATTGATCAGTGAACAGATTAGCTGAAGCTCATGCTTTTGTGTGAGGGCTGGAGCAGAAAGTGAGGCCCTGTTTCCAATAGCAAGTTGCCCATCAGGGTGATCCGTCTTGTGTCTTAGAGGTGGTGAATAGGTAGGAATATCCCTGGAGCAACGTTTTATCAGAACCTACAATTCTTATCCAGAAAATGCAGTCCATGTTTCTGATTGAAGTCAACAGCAGACCATAATTTTTGGAATTGTAGGTGCAGTTATAGATTTCTCATCATTGATTGTGGAGTATTTTTCTTAGAGCCATTTTGAATGTAGAAGTGATTGTGAGTATTGAACGTGAACTATTATGTTTATCGCTTCAATAAAAAGAACAGGATTTTTATTTCACGCAGTTATCTTTTGGATGACAGTGTCATTGAAAGAGTCAGTCTCTACCAGATAGTTTACATTGGTTTTCTGACATCAGGTTTACAGCGTGCAATAGATCGGCCAGTAACCCTTGTCTGGTCAGTGAATTTGGTCCTGGGTCTCCATTTACTTAATAGGTTTGGATGCATGCGAGTGGATTTGATTTCTGAAGAACTCTTCAAGATTGTTCTGACATTCAATCTTTTATTAAGTCATGAGATTGATCAGTGCTTTTAATCGAAATTCTTCTAGCAGTTTACGATTATGACGAGAATGGAGAGGAATTAGATTGTATGTGATCAAAATCAGTCGCATATTTGCACAGGATATAATAACGTTCTGAGAGAACATTGAAAGCCTTAAAAGATTGTCTTTGGGGGGTCAGTTGAAAAGTCAAGATAAATATCATGGAGGATGAATAGTATACTCTCAGCATGATGTTGTATACCATTCTTTTGTGTTATATTGGGGATAGAACGCAGCTTAAATCAACTGTGGAACGCAAGACTCGAGGAAATCTGTGAGTGCTCAAAGTCTGAGATCAAAACTTTCTCTTAGAGCAATTGAAAACCAAGATTCAAGATATGGGTCAAGTTCAAGCAGTTGGGACTAGTGCAGATGGGACATGTTGGTCGGTGTGGGCAGGTTGGGTCAATGGGTCTGTGTCCAAGCTGTATAACTCTATGACTCTGTGACCAAGGTTCAAGCCTTCAGAGCAAATGACTGGCACACATTCCAAGGACTGTTTGCTAAGCATGTGTCAGTATCAGTCTTATTCAGAGGCAGCACATTTTTTAGAAAACATAGCAAGACCCAAAGGTAAAGAGTCTCACCCACACGGATGGTATTTAAGTGTGCTAGACTTCCTTGCTGGCATTATGGAGGAGTTGTGCTACCTTCTCTAGCCTACAGACTGAGATTAGGCCTTTGGCACTTAATCTAGGCTTAAGCATTGCAAGAACACGTGTCCCATTCAAAAAAACTAAACCATGTCTGTACTCAATCCTTTAAGGGCCTAATTTGCGAGTTTAGAAGAGTTTGCGCTCGACTCAAACTCACAGCATGGTCGACATGTGGTCCTAGGAGGTCTATGTAACCCTCCCTCATGCTCGAGAGAAGTTCCCACATACTCGAGACCTCAGCTAGGTCGAGGCGTTTTTTTCAGCATGCTGAAAATTGTCCGCGAGTAAAAATTGGTTGGCTTGGAATTCGATTTTTTTTACTCGTAGGTTTAGTCGAAGTAGGTCGTAGTAGGTTGGCATGTTATTCTTAGGTAATCGAAGGCAATCGTAGGTAATCGTAGGTAATCGAAGGTAATCGAAGGTAGTCGAATGTAACCGAAAGTAGTCGTAGATAGTGTTAGTATAGTCGAAGGTGGTCGTCTTCACTCTCCAATATTCGGTGTCCAATTTTCCCGAAGCTAGTTTTCAACATAGTCGAAGGAGATCGAAGGAGGTTCTCTACATAGTCGAAGGAGGTCGTAGAAGGTGTTCTACTTCAGCGATACAACAAGACCATGACACTTTTTTAAACTCTTCTAAACTCGCAAATTAGGTCTCCGCAGTGGGATAGGCCCTTGAGGTTATACTATTTGAGGAGCGGCAGGGAATCAGAAACAGTTTTAGTTTAATTCATCTCACTGCTGTCTGCAAGTTGACAAATCAGTCTTTTCTTTCAGTTAGCATCAATATAAAGGGCTTAACAGTGTTGTAATTTTCACCGAGGCATGTTGGGAGTCGTGAAGCTTTGAAAGGTGCTACATAAGTGAAACATGGTAGATGTGACATGAAATATGGTTCATTAATTTGCCTTAAAACTTGCTTGCCATTTAGCTGCCATTACATAGCTATGAAGGAATAGATAATCACAATTGAATATGAAGTCATACCAGACTTTCTACCATCCAGTCGAGAACCATTACACGTTGTTCACTTCTGTTATTTTCTTACCTGAAATACGAACATTTTAGGGTATAGAAACAAGGAACTGTAGATACTGTTTACAAATTAAAGACACAAACTGCTGGAGTAACTCGGGTTTCAGGCAGCACCTGGAGAACATGGATGGGTGCTGTTTCAGACTGATTCAGCATTTTAGGATAGTTATTATGTAACTTCACTCTCTCCACCACACAATAAAAACACTGAAAGGCAAGGCAATGGCCTCATTTGAGCCACTGCTTTACATAGGCCAAATCCCAAGCTTCACTGTTATTATACAGCTAAGTATGTCAATAAAGAGTGCTGCATTTTGTCCTTTTGGAAAGAAAAACTGCTGTCTCAGCAATTAATATGTGAATAGGACTTGTCAGCAGTCTGATTCTTGCTACTCGCGTGGATGGAACAAAGCCCGGTATGACAAAATTCTCAATTAGAGTCATAGTCATACAGTGTGGAAACAGGCCCTTTGGCCCAACTTACCCACATCGACTAACATATCCCATCTACACGAGTCCCACCTGCATGAGTTTCGCCCATATGTGGATGATCCACCATGATCACATTGGTACACAAAAATCCTGGAGAAAATGAGCGGGTGCAGCAGCATCTATGGAGTGAAGGAAATAGGCAACGTTTCGGCCCGAAACGTTGTCTATTTCCTTCGCTCCATAGATGCTGCTGCTGCACCCGCTGAGTTTCTCCACCATTTTTGTGTACCTTCGATTTACCAGCATCTGCAGTTCCTTCTCAAACAAAAATCCATGATCACATCGAAGGGCTGAATGGCCCACTCCTGCACCTATTGTCTATTGTCTTTCCCTCTAAACCTATTCTATCCAAGTACCTGTCCAAATGGTTCTTAAAAGTTGCAACCTCAACTACCTCGTATAGAGTTCTGTCTTGGTGATGTGACTGTCAATGTTCTTCAGCCAACAGCACTGTTAACAGATTGAGATACGAGGTACTGCAGTTGCTGGTTTACCAAAAAAAGTCACAAAGTTCTGGAGTAACTTAGCGGGTCAGGAAGCACCTCTGGAAGTAACTCAGCGGGTCAGAAAGCACCGCTGGAAGTAGCTCATTTGGTCAGGCAGCATCCCTGAAGAACATGGATAGGTGGCGTTTCAGTTTGCAATCCTTCTTCGACTAATTGTGGAGAGAGGTGGGGAAGAAAAAACTGGAAGAGGAGTAGGACAAATCCTGGCAAGTGGATAAAGGTGAGGGGGTTTTGATAGGCAGATGGTTGGACAAAGATCAGAGATGAAAAGACACAAAAAGATTCATGGTGTAGAGAGCATGCTGACCGGTTGCATCGTGGCTTGGTTCGGCAATTTGAGCGCCCTGGAGAGGAAAAGACTACAAAAAGTAGTAATCACTGCCCAGTCCATCATCGGCTCTGACCTTCCTTCCATCGAGGGGATTTATCGTAGTCGCTGCCTCAAAAAGGCTGGCAGTATCATCAAGGACCCACACCATCCTGGCCACACACTCATCTCCCTGCTACCTTCAGGTAGAAGGTACAGGAGCCTGAAGACTGCAACAACCAGGTTCAGGATTAGCTACTTCCCCACAGCCATCAGGCTATTAAACCTGGCTCGGACAAAACTCTGATTATTAATAACCACTTTCTGCTATTTGCACTTTATCAGTTTATTTATTCAAGTGTGTATATATTTATATCATGGTGTATGGACACATTTATCCGTTTTGTAGTAAATGCCTACTATTTTCTGTGTGCTCAAGCAAAGCAAGAATTTCATTGTCCTATACAGGGACACATGACAATAAACTCACTTGAACTTGAAGTCCTGTGATGCAGCCTGACCCTCTGAGTTACTGGAGCACTTTATGTCTATTACTGAAATCAGATTGTTAGATCACTGTCTTGCTGATGTTTGTGGGAGTTTTCCACACGGAGATTAGCTGACCCATTTCCTACCATATAATTTTTTTTTCCAATAAGTATTTTATTGGCAGTAAAGTGTTGTAGGATTTAATATCAAGAAAGTTTTTTTTTTAAATGTAGCTCTGCTCCAACCCAAGTTCCCATATATCCCATAATTATTTTGATTTTCGAAATAGAGAACCACTTAAAAGTTACTTAGAAAATTGACAAGCAGAAAAAAAGCTGTCTTGGATTTAAGCAATATACGGAAAGAAAACCTGTTTTCACAAAACCTCCCTGCAGTGATTAGAAACCATTGTCTCTTAAGTAAGCAGCTGCTGCTTTAATTGTGTGTGGCTGTAAGCACACGCTTCTAAAAACACGTACAAAAATACTCTATTAAACAATGCAACATACAGCTTTTAGTATTTTTAGCTTGTAGTCGAAAATAATTTTTTTTAGCTTAGAAATACCTTTACTTTTGAACATCTTGTAAGGAAAGAATAACTTTGTTATTGCGAGTCTGAATCTCTCTAGGCTCTAAGTCCCTTTCCCCCCACCGACACAATTACGATCTTCCAAAGTACAAGGTCTCTTAGCAACTATCACGTTATACTACCTGTACTGGACTTCACTTCTAATCAATTGCCCAATTTTGAAAGGAAATTATCACTTCATATGACCTTTAGGACCTGAGCAGTGCCAATAAGGGTTTGTCCACAGATTGCCACTGACTTTCAAACAAAAACTGTGCTACAAAGACTTGTAACTTATTTTAACAGATCAGAAATATTGAGTCATGCATAACCTATCTGGACCAGCAGTCTGTTTTTCACTGGTGCTAAACAATATAGAAGGTATTTGCAATTAATTTGTTTGTGTTATCTTTCTACATCAAGCTTGCTATTCCAATTCCACCACCTTTGTTGATGTTTTCCTTCTTTCCTTTCTTCAAGACATCAAATGGCAATTTTTGAAAAGTACTTCATTGCCATTTTCAATAAAGTGGTGAACATTTCAATGGCTTCTGAAATTTATGAGGTTAAATTAACTCTTGCTCCTGTTTTACTGCATTTCTTAGTTGATAAGAAGGTTCGTCATTCCAGCTGAATATTGGGAAACAGGAGGATGAGGAAAGAGTATTATTAATAGTTACTGGAGATAATGGAAGAGTGGGGCAATAAATAGAATGGAGTAACCTAACAGATTAAACTACTGTGCATAGGAAGGGATGGGCTTTACATTATGCTTAGTATGATGCATGAAGGGCATTATTTTCCTAATACTCCAGTTAATCAATGTAAATCATACAATGGAGATATGATATATATCGTACTTGAACAAGTAGCATATCAAGATTCTAAATTTAACAGTATTGAGTAAGTTATTTCGTACAGGTTGTGTTACATTGCACTACTGAACCTTGAGGTGTTTACTAGCAAACAATGCTGTATTTCCAGTTGTACATCCAAACCAGGCAATGCCCTGAATTTGACCGGCATCCTATGGCAATGCTCGATTTCCAGTTTGTACAAGGTCTTGCCTAAGGTATTCAACATACATACTGTTCCTTGGGGAGAGGAAAAGGTAACGCAAAATTGGTGAAACAATTAACTAACATCATTAAAATATACCCGCTAATTTATTCTAATAGCATTGATCGCTGCTGTAAGTTTGTACGGTCATTGAACTTAAATTGGACTCTCAAAAATGGGTCTTCTTCTTCTTTTTGTGTCCATCTTGGTACAAATGTTGACCTCGTTGTCATCGTCTGTCCTGAAAAGGACGCAAGCTTCCAGCGACAATCATTGGGAGCCATCAAATGTCGCAATAGATGATGGTGGTAGCAGAATTAGCTCAGGATACTTCCAGTTTCCAGCCCCGCTATGTGGCCTCAAAAATAGGTTATATGAGATGTTTACTTTAACTTGCTTGGGTGGTCCAGCAAATGCTGTAGTAAGGAACAGAATGCTAACCGAACCTATTGACATTTTATTTGCAAAAAGTGTAGATTTTCTATTCCAAAATACTGAATAAAATGCAGTATGCCTCTATGCCGGACTTGATATTTGGTTAATGTAAAGCCAAGAGATGTTGCCATTCCTTGTTTTATCTTGTAATGGAGAGGGAGGGCCCAGAAAAGCCATGCAAAAATGTTATAATTCCATGTTAAGCCCCTGTCCAACTGTAAGAGGTAATTCACGAGTTCTCCCGAGTTTTCCCCTGATCTGAACTCGGAGAATGTCCGTAGCGGGTCCGTAGGAGTTTGTGGATGTCTCGTAGCGGCTCGTAATGTTAACGGTAGGTACTCGGGACATCCGGTAAACTCGTGACGTTTTTTCATCCTTGCAAAAAATGTCCACGAGTAAAAAAATACTTGTGATTAAAAAATTGGTTACTTTTTACTCGTACGAGCTGCTACGAGACATCCACGAACTCCTACGGGACCCGCTACAGACATTCTCCGAGTTCGAATCAGGGGAAAACTCGGGAGAATTCTTGAATTACCTCGTACAGTGGGACAGGGGTTTTAACCTCATACTGTGAACCAGTGGCCCTGCTTTAGCTGGCTGGAATAAATCTATACTACTTGTGAACAGTGATGTTGCTTTACTCTCTCCGATTCATGGGATGTAACCTTGTAAGATGATATTCCATCCGAGGGGTTGGAGTAGACATTCGGGAATTTAAAATATTGAAAGGTTAGAATTTTTGGATGTAACAAAGAAACAAAATGTTCCATTTAATGTTCCATCAAATGTCTTGCAATAAGGCCAATTTAGAGCAATTTAATCTCTTCTATTTCATTGTGACTGCAAATTGACAAGCAGCTTGGTTTATTTGAATTTCACTACCTTATTTAGTACATGTGACAATAAACTGACATTGAAACCTTGATTTATTCATTGATTGGAATGCTTTAATTCAAATTCAATTATTTTAATCATACGTATGTCTTAGCTTTGTTGGCATAAGATAGTAGCTAGTTTATGCAGGCGAAAGATGAGATGCAGATGCTATCTTATACCGAATACCGAAATCAGACACAAAGTGCTGGTGTAACTGGTCTGGAGAAAAAGGATGGGTGACGTTTCGAAATGTCACCCATCCATTTTTCTCCAGAAATGCTGCTTGACCTGCTGAGTTACTCCAGCACTTTGTGTCTTTCTTGCCCATGCAGTTGTGTTTGTTCTGTTCCAGGGATAACCAATAATTAAAAGCAATTACTTTATGCCTATGTAGTAATGAAAGAGACTTATTTATATAGTCCCTTTTTAATTATACCATGGCTCAAAGTTTCAAAGTAACAATCCTGACCTGAGTGCCCATACACTCATGTGCGGAATGGAACTGCAGATATGTAGGAGGAAACTGCCGAAGCTGCTTTAAACCGATGATAGACAAAAAATGCTGGAGTAACTCAGCGAGTCAGACAGCATCTCTGGGGAAAATTGACCCACTGAGTTACTCGAGCAGAAGTCTGAAGAAGGGTCTCGACCAGAAACGTCACCTATTCCTTCGCTGCATAGATGCTGCCTCACCCGCTGAGTTTCTCCAGCATTTTTGTCTACCTTTGATTTTTCACGCATCTGCAGTTCTATCTTACACATTCCTCTTCCCCAGCCCCTTTACCTACTATGTATAATCACAGCTGTAATTTCTACAGGGTGAAACCAAAATTTATAAAAATGGCCTTTATTAAAATCTGACAATGTCCACTATAACCACGTGTGATTTTTTTTTTCAATTGCAAATCTCAAATTGTGGAGTACAGAGGCAAATAAATAAATGATGGGTCTTTGTCCCAAACATTATGGAGGGCACTGTATATAGTCTTTCCGCTGACTGGATAGCGCACAACAAAATAGCTTTCCATTCTACCTCGGTATACCTGACAATAAACTAAACTAAACTTAAAAAAATGAATGGAAAAGAAAATTATTGTACTTGTCCACACTTGGGATGCTTCTAGGTTGTCCCAATTCAGTGTGCTGACCAAATTGGCTTTGCAAAGACTTGATTGTTTTTGAAATAAATTCATTCGCAATTTACAGTATGTTGTTCCCGGGTGATTGTGAATTTAAGTTGCTCATTTTCAAAATAATTTTCCTTTAAAGAAGTTGCCCAATGACCCGAGCTTGCTGCAATACAATACTAACTAATTGAACCTGGTGATTTGCTACTGATAATCAGTGGGATCTAAAATTCCTTGGAAGAAATCCAAAAAAGTGTTTTTTTGGCATTCTGCTGAAATTAGTGTGTGTTCAATGAAAATGGTGTGTAAAATGTTTCCTTCTTTGGGAATGGAGGTACGGAAGTTTCAGTTCTGCAAGAGTTGATGCATAAGAGTGAGTGATTTAGTTTATTATTGTCACGTGCTCCTAAGTACAGTCAAACATCCATGTGATCTCATTTGGTAGACAAAATTACTGGAGAAACTCAGCGGGTGCGGCAGCATCTATGGAGCGAAGGAAATAGGCAACGTTTCAGGCCAAAACCCTTCTTCAGACAGAACTGAATGATCAGTCTGAAGAAGGGTTTCGGCCCGAAACGTTGCCCCTTTCCTTCGCTCCATAGATGCTGCCGCACCCGCTGAGTTTCTCCAGCAATTTTGTCTACCTTCGATTTTCCAGCATCTGCAGTTCCTTCTTGAACATGTGATCTCATTTGATGGCTGATCAAGGTGGCATTCGAAATTGATGTGATTAGAAAACAAATACCTGCAGATGTTTAGTGTAGTTTGGAGATACAGCATGGAAACAGGCCCTTCCGCACCGACCAGTGATCCCAGTGCACTAGCACTATCTTACCCACAAGGAACAATTTACAATCTTTACCCAATCCAGTTAACCTACAAACCTGTCCATCTTTTGGAGTGTGGGAGGAAACCAGAGCACCTGGAGAAAACCCATGCGGTCACGGGCAGAGCGTACAAACTCCATACAGACAGCACCCATAATCAGGATCGAACCTGGGTCTCTGGCGCTGCGCCACCACGCATGTTTGAATTTTAAAATATAAACCAGAAATGCTCGGCAGGTCAGGCACTATTTTCGGGGAGAAAAACAGTTAAAGTCTCAAATTCAACATTATCAATTTTTGCAACACTCGTTTATTTTTATTTTGAATTCAAAATTTGTTTTCCAGGCACAACATTTTCTGCAGCTCTCAATTGAATCCATGCAACAAATGTCACCTGATACACTGATCTCTTATTTCTGAACTGAGTCTGGTCAAATGTGTAATTAAGCTCTCTGTCTGCAGTCTTCCGCACAGGGTGTTGAATTTTTGCTTCAGCCTGTTGGCAAACATTGATTGACCTTCCCCATTTATTTTGTGTCATCACGAAATGCACCATCGAACAAAGTGGCTCTGCCGCCCTGCATTGCAGCATTGCTAACAGAAATCAAGGAACAATAGTAGTTGCAGGAAAATGCATGACACAGGTTGTTGAGGATAGGGCTGTGAGTCTGAATGGAGAAGGAAAGGTATTAACACTTATATTTATCTTGCTGGCCCACAGTTTGATGTGAGGCAGACACAAGAAACTGCAGATGCTGGAATCTTGAGCAAAACACCGTGTGCTGGAGGAACACAGACAATGGGCAAGTGATGTTTTGACCTAGTCTGAAAAAGGGTCTCGACCTGAAACGTTGCCTGCCCATTCACTCCCTTTACTGATTCTGCCAGACCTGCTGAGTTCCTCCAGTACTTTATGATTTAATGTGAGGCAGTATGTTTTCATACATTTAATTATTTTAATTAAGCAAGTGGAGGAAGAGAAAAGGCTGAAGTGTTTTATATGTGTTGATTTTATTCCTAAATAAAGGGCTGCTTTCCTAATAGGTATTTGAAATTAACTTTACCTAAAACTTTAATGTCATCTTTGGTCATGCTTATTTGGCTAAATCTGAGTGATATTCACAATTTCCTTACTTGTCCTAATTAGAAGCTGTTTAAGAAGGAACTGCAGATGCTGGAAAATCGAAGGTAGATAAAAGTGCTGAAGAAACTCAGCGGGTGCAGCAGCATCTATGGAGCAAAGGAAATAGGCAACGTTTCAGGCCAGGCCCGAAACGTTGCCTATTTCGTTTGCTCCATAGATGCTGCTGCACCCGCTGAGTTTCTCCAGCACTTTTGTCTACCTAATTAGAAACTGGTCGGTTCCTTAACACTTTTTCTTCAGGTGTACTAACTGGGTTTACTTGGTGTAAATCTGGATTTTGTTTTGTTGTATGTGTTTCTTTTGTATGCTGTTGTGAATCTAACACTGCTTTGCTCAAAAATCATTTTAGGGTAAAAGCCAGTATATACTGTAAGCACCAATGGGGAGCCAAGTTCCATTCTGACATGAGTTTTCCTGAAGCAGTGAATCAATTCTATAAAAAACACAGTAGCATTAACTGCACACTGTTATTTGAGCCCATTTGTTGTTTACAGCCTCTGTTGTACCTGGGTAACATTATTCATTCTGCCAGGTGAAATATAATATACGGGGTGAAGGATAAACAGTAGTTAGGATAAACAGTGGTAAGACAAATTGCTGCTGAGGTCCAAGTAAAGAATGAACCAAGAGGCAATGCACTGCTTTAAATCCTATTTGCTAGATATGTGCCTTGATGCTCCATCAAGATTTTGGCTGTGTTACCAACCTTGTAAATGCATTATGAATTCTAATGTAACTGATACAGATGCACAGTCATGATATCGTTTTGATTTTGGTTTCATGTCACATGCATCGAGATGCATTTAAAAAAAACTTTGTTTTTGCATGCAATCCAGCCACATCATACCAGATATAAGTACAATCATGCCCTGCACAAGAACAACAAGCATTGCAAATAGACATCAGTCTGAAGAAGGGTTTCGGCCCAAAACGTCGCCTATTTCCTTCGCTCCATAGATGCTGCTGCGCCGTCTGAGTTTCTCCAGCAATTTTGTGTACCTTGCAAATAGACATGTTTGTGATCGGGTGGAAACCACAATCCTTTAGGCAAGACTAATGCTATTGTTGCTGACAGCAGATTATGTTGGGTGAGAAAAAACTTTCCAGATGGATGATCAGTTAATGCTATCTGATCTGCTAATTTTTCACTGCATTAACTTTGATTTCAGATCTCTGGTAACTGCTGTGCATTTCACAATTTCCATAATTGTTTTTGCTCACTCTTCTGCACTCACTGAACTAATTCCTCTTTATACTCAACCAGACAAGCATTAATCATCCTGTGTTTGACAACACCTACAGCATTTGTGTCACCAGAACAATCTCGATCTCCACCCAGAAAAGACATTCCAATTGCTGTCTCCACCCTTCTCCTCCTCAAAGAATTGCGCAGTATAGAAACATGTGCTTTCACCCTCACCTCATATGTGCCAATTATGAATCCCATTTGCCTGTAAATCCTATTGCCTGCATTAGGCCCATAACCCTCTGTGCCGTTCCTATTCAAATACCTATCCAAATGCTTTTTAAACCTTGTAATTGTATCTGCCAGTTCAACCACTTCTGGCAGTCTGTTCCATGATGGCACAGTGGCACAGCAGTAGAGTGGCTGACTTTGTTAGATACATGTCTACGGAGTTTGGACGTTCTCTCTGTGACCGCGTAGATTTTCTCCAGGTGCTCCGGTTTCCTCCCACACTCCAGACACGTACAGGTTTGTAGGTTAATTGGCTTCAGTAAAATTGTAAATCTCCCCTAGTGTGTAGGATACTGCGAGTGTACGGGGTGATCGCTGGTTGGCATGGACTCAATGGGCCGATTGGCCTGTTTCCGTACTGTATTTCTAAAGTCTAAAGAAAAGTCAAAATAGCCACTACCCTCTGTGTGGAAAAACATACCCATTTAAATTTATCTCCTCTCACTTTAAATCTTGCCGTCTGGTTATAGATTCCCTGCCCTGGTAAAAAGATCCTAACTATCTATTTCATCTACATCTCACACAATTTTATAAATCTCTATAAGTTTACCCTCCACCTCCTACCTTCCAGGGAGAATAAACCTGACCTATCCAATCTCTTCCCATAATTACAGTTCTCCGTTCCAAGTAATATCCATTCTGCCCTCTATTGCTACCGCTTCTCTCCTGCAGAGTGCCAACGAGAATTGTACACAGTCTACATGTACCGCTACATATTTACTTCCCAGTTCGTGTTGTCAATGCCTTGGCCTATGACGGCATATACAAAATGCTCCCTTCCCTGCCCTATTTACTGGTGTCAACACTTTATAAGCTATGATTTTGCATACCAAGGTCCCTCGGTACGTCATCACCTCTAAGATCCGGCAATTTGTTCTATATACTCTACCTGAATCTGACTCTGCAATTTAAATTGCAGTTTGGTTCTTATGAAAGGTCATTGTTCCAAAATGTTGACTGTTTTCCTCTACATCCAACCTGCCTAACGTGCTATCTGCAGCATTTTCTGCTTTATTCTTGGTCTCAAGTATTAGAAACCCCTCTGTAAGAAACAACATCGTAAGGAGAGGAAGAATTGAAATCCAATTTTTTGTTGATTTTTAATTCTCTTTTAAAAACCTTTTATCAATGCATTAGCAATGAACTTCAGAAGTAGGAGCTGCAGCAGATTATGTGATTGTCAAGCTTCCCCACTCAAGAGAGAGTCAAGTGTTTAATTGTCATATATACCAGCAATGGCCCAATTGAAAATCTTACAGAATCATGTTTGCTCTATCTCCTCATCCTTGATTCCTGTACAAACTAGATATCTATCAGTCAATCTCAGTTTTGAATGTTATCCATGAACAACAGTCTTCTGGGATAGAGATTTTAAATGATCATAATTCACCAAGAAAGTTCACTTCAAGTAAAGGGCTGACCCTTTTTTCATGAGTTTAATTTGAGAAATTTTTCCAGTCAAGCAAAGGTAGGTACAAAATTCTGGAGTAACTCAACGGAGCAGGCAGCATTTCCAGAGAAGCAGAATAGATGATGTTTTGGGCCAGAAGCCTTCTTCAGAGTGAAAGTAGAGGTGGGGGTGGGGGGGAAATAAACTGGAGGTTGGAAAAGGCCAGAACAAATCGGGCCGCCTACAGATGACCTCTGGAAGGGTGGAGTCGATAATGGCCCATTGTTGGCTGTGAAGGTGTGATAACAAGAGGGATACAAGAATGCAACCAGTCGAACTGGTAGGATGACTAGGATGGGGAGGAGGGAGTGATGGGAGGCAATGCAGGCGTTAGTTGAAATTAGGGAAATCTACATACATGCTGCTGGGTTACAAACTGCCCAAGCAAAATATAAGGTGCTCTTCCTCCAATTTACATGTGGCTGAACACTTGCGCTCAGTCTGTCTAGGATTACGTGATCTCTGGGGTTGCCAAACATTTTAACTTCCCTTCCCATTCCCACACTGACCTTTCTGGCCTGGGTCTCCTCCACTGTCAGCCACACGCAAAGTCTGACCCCAAACATCGCCTGTTCCTTTTCTCCAGAGTTGCTACCTGATCCATTGAGTTGCTCTAGCATTTTGTGTCCATCTTCAAGATAATCCAGCATCTGCAGTTCCCTCCGGCTCTGACACTTCCAGTCAAGGGAAGCAGTTTCTCATCAGTCATCATCTACCATGTCAAGTCCTTGAATAAGTAAGATTGGAGGAGGGATGCAAGCGGGCTGTTCACCTTGCCACACTGCCCAATTTAACCATCATTACTAAGTGAGGCTAAGCTTGAACTTAATTTTGTGACCTTTATCTATTGAAGATTTAGGCGTGTTCTTTGTGGAGTTCCAGCATCCTATGTCCTCCTGCCTTTGTCCTTTCATGACACTCTGCTGTTGCCTCCCAGCAGGGAGCTGTGCTTGGTTATTCAGAGCAGCTTGTTGTGTGCCAGAGCAAATTGCTGCCTGCTGTCAGTGCTGTCCTTGTGATTAATTTGTCTGCTTTGAATATTGCATCTGTGCCACTACTGCCACTGATCCAGGCTACTGTTGGAAGCAGCATCTGTGTCCACTGATTTTAATCAAGGATCAGTGCTGCCTATTATAGTAGATCAAAATTCTCTCAACAATTTCAAGCTAGTGAAAAGGCTGTAGATTTTGCTACTTTTCAATTGCTATTCAATATAGAAAAAATATCATAAAGTATCTAAAATGTTTCTAACAAAACGGCTTGTTTGTTCAAGAAGGTTTCATTTGCAGAAATGAAAAGTAGAAAATGAGAGGTAATTCAAGTAGATGATTACCGTCCTTTTTTGTCTTCAGCAATCATCCCATTTTCGTCATTTGATAACTGCTTTGGGTTTCTGTTTTCTATCTTATGCTCCTTTTGGACTTTCCACCCTGTCTCCTTCCCAGTTCTCTAGTTTTTTACAGGAGGTGATCTGTCAGAAATGTTCATTCCAATTTCTCTGCCTCCAAATACCAGAATTTGTTTCCACCCGATATTTGGTTTTACATTTTTTTAAATTTGCATTATTATGGTTTTAGATAATGGAAAATCTGATCATTCAGACTCCTACCATCCATGTAACTAATTTTGGTCTGTTTTGGATGCAAGATCTGGTTATCATCAAGTACCAAGAAAACTCAGATTTTTTTTTAAATGATCTCTGGGAGTGTTGAGTGTAGGATGCTCAGTATTTTATTCCTGAAAGTGTTTAACCCAAAGCACTGCATGGTTGGTAAATTTTACCAGGTTCCAGACATCGAAGAGAAGTATTTGCTGACATTATGATAGTCATGGATTCATACGGCGTGGAAACGGGCCCTTCTGCTCAACTAGCCCATACTTTCCAACATGTCCCAGCTACACCAGTCAGACCTGCCTGCGCTTGCCCCATATCCCTCCAAACCTGCCCCATCCATGTACCTGTCTAACTGTTTCTTGAATGTTGGGGTAGTCCCTGCCTCAACTGCCTCCTGTGGCAGCATGTTCCATTCAGCCACCACCCATTGTGTGAAAATGTTACCTCTCAGATTCCGATTAAATCTTTTCCCTTTCACCTTAAACCTATGTCCTCTGGTCCTCGATTTCCCCTACTCTGGGCAAGAGACTGTGCATCTACCCAATCTATTCTCATGATTATATACATCTCTATAAGATCACCCCTCATCCTCTTGCGCTCCAAGGAATAGAATCCCAGCCTACTCGGCCTCTCGCTATAGTAAATCTTCTCTGTACCCTTTCCAGCTTAATATCTCTTTCAGTCGTCCCAAAAGTACCATGAATCATATTCAGGTGCAGATTATTATTCTAATGACCACAGTTGACAACTCAGGAAATGAAAGTTCATAAAAACAAGGTAGAGAATAAGATTTTAATCTCTGATTGTTGTTTATATTTGATGATCCGTCTGTTTACTCAGAGCAAGGACGGATAAAAGATTTTGAAAGGGTCGATATATGTAATTAGAATACTACACCAGTAAGATAGTGGTACTCTCTCTCTGGAGGCAGAGGGCTGGTGATCTCACAAATACAGCCATAGTTTGGTGAAGTTTGCTGAGATTCGGTATTTCAGATGGTAGCCATATAAATGTTATCCCTGACTAATGTTTCATCCTTATTTCTGTCCCCAGGTGGTTTTGCCATAGTATTCCTGGTGAAGACTCACAATGGTGTTAAAAGTGCACTGAAAAGAATGTATGTTAACAATGAACATGACCTGCAGGTGTGCAAGAGAGAAATTCAGATAATGGTAGGTAGCAAATGTTTGCAGGCAGTATCTATTAAAAAATATATAAGAAATTGCCAAGTGTTGCATTTAATGTAAGAATTTGTAATATGCACAGTGAGCTGGCACATGATCATAGATGTGATTCCCTCCTGCCCTCTTCCCCCCACCCCCCTCCCTATGCCGCCCCCTCTGTCTCTCTCCCTGACATGTCCTGCTTGACTAGCTGAGTGGTACAAGGATTTTCAATCTGTATTTCAGCTTTACAGCATATTTACAGCTGTTCCTTTATGCTGCTTTTGGAACACACAATGCAAGTTTCTGAGAGTGAGCCTGCAAGTTGTCAATATACATTTAGCAGTACCAGCAGCTATTATGTTTTTGTTTGTTTACTCTTCCTGCTCATTTCCTTACTGCTGAACATAACGTTAGCCCTTTACCTCGGCTGAGAATACGAGAATGCTGAAATATCCTGGGGTATGTGGCGGCCAAGTCTCGTGTAGTTAATAATAAAGCCTCCAGGATCATACTTTTCCCAGGCACATCGCTTCTTATTGTTAGAAACTGGAGTCATGGATCATGCCCACTTGTCCCCATTCATGGCCCCAGCCCTAAGATGCCTGTTGTACCACTGCTTTTGATGCCCTGAGGTGATGGAGCAAAAATGCAACAGTGAACTATTAAATTATTTTTTGAATGATCGTTTAGGTAGCAATGTTGTAACATATTGTTGGAACAATGTTGGAAGAAGTGTTGATCCAGTGACCAAATTGTTTGCTTTGTTGCAGAGGGACCTGGCGGGGCATAAGAACATTGTTGGGTATATCGATTCCAGCACAACGGCTGTAGGCTCTGGAGAAGTCTGGGAAGTGCTGATCCTCATGGATTTTTGTCGAGGTGAGGAGTTCGCTTCCACTACCCGTTGGAAACTGCGTTGCAATTAAGTGTGATGTGATTTGTTGTACAACTGGGAACGGAAATTACAGTCCTCTTCACTTAAATTTCTCCTTTATCGACTAATGTGTTGTGGGGAACAATGCTACCATTCTAAAAAAAAGATAGTGACAGCAATTGCGAGGCTTAACTTGATTAATCCCTTTGCAGCTTCATTCAGATGGCAAACATCGAGTGTTGTAGTTTCGGTAAAATAAATTGTTTCCTTACATTTTCCATGGATTTGTGGAACAAGTTCTCAACTACTGAGTCAAAGGCTAATCCTTGAAATTGATTACATCCTCATGTTGAATCTGACTCTGTGATATCTTACAATGTCTATCAGCAAACTGAATCTGTGCTAGATGCGATCATAAAACGGCTCTTGAGGAAAATAACAATTTAATTTGGAAACATTGTGGTATTTATTTGGAGAATTGCAGATCACCTTTAAATCAAAGTGAAGGATGTGGTAGTGGTTGTGGGTGTGGTAGATCCAGGGTATTCTTGAAGTTAGACACAAAATGCTGAAGTAACTCAGCGAGACAGGTAGCATCACTGGAGAGAAGGAATGGGTGCTATTTCAGGTCGAGACACTCCTTCAGAAGTTACCATTATATAAAACAAACATTTTTTGTTCCACTTTTTAGTTTAGCAATACAGCCAACGAACAGGCCCTTTGGCCCACCAAGACCACACTGACCAGCGATCCCCGTAAACTAGCACTGTCCTACACATTAGGGACCAGTCAGAATTTTACCGAAGCCAAATAACCTACAAACCTGTACGTCTTTGGAGTGTGGGAGGAAACCGGAGCACCCTGTGAAAACCCAAGCAGTAACGGGAAGAACATACAAACTCCGTACAGACAGCACCAGTAGGCTGGAACGAACCCGGGTTGCTGGTGCTGTACGCTGCACCACCATGCTGCACAATACTTTTTATCAATGCTGACCATTGGGAGATGCGTAGGCCTCCCTCCTCCCGCTGTGCTCCATTGCATAAATGCTCTTGCTCACATGGAATGGAAGAAATTAATTTGTTTGGGCAATTAAATGCACCATTGGACATAACATTTTTGGGAGTAGGAAGAGGAGTATAATATGTTTTTCCTGATGTATTCTGAATCAGATAAATGAGAATGATGTGTCAGCTTCTATTAGTCACACACATTTTATCATTTCTTTACTTGACAAGCATGTACTGAGTAATCCAGTAGCACATAGAAAGTCTTTGACAGCAGAAAAGACATTATTGCTAGTAAACCACCTAGCCCTCCCGTTTTCATTCTCATCGTGATGTTGAGAAGTGGGAGGACAAATTGACTTATGATTATATTGAGCAACATTGTGTCTAAGATGGCTGAAAACGGGATAAGTCGCAGTCAAACCGACCAGGTTTTGAACATTTACATTTCAAACTACTTTGCCAAGTTGTGTAACAGACCTGAAAAACTTTCAAATACAACAGGTGAATTAATATTACTGTTCCGAAAGCAGACAAAGAAAATTCACGTGATCAAATTAAGCGTTCATCCCAGTATTTTCCCGCGCTTGGGGATGAAGGATGTAACTTTGGGGAACAAGTGGAAAATGTGCCATTAGCATAATTGAGAGTTAAAGTGTAGTTTAATATAGAAAAGTACAGCACAGGAACACAGACATCAGCACAGCCTATGATGTCTCTGTTGACCACGATACCAATTTAAACTTAGCACAGAACATAAAACAGTATTGCACAGGAACAGGCAATTTGGCCCGCAATGTCTACACTGAGCATATGCCAAATTAAACTAATCTCCTCTGCCTGCAAATAATCGATGTCCTTCCATTCCCAGGTTGCCTCCACAATCACCTTCCGGCGGCCTGTTCCAGGCACCCACCATTCTCAGTACTTTTCAAAAAAAAGTCTGAAGAAGGATTTCGGCCCGAAACGTTGCCTATTTCCTTCCCTCCATAGATGCTGCTGCACCCGCTGAGTTTCTCCAGTTTTTTTGTGTGCCTTTGATTTTCCAGCATCTGCAGTTCCTTCTTAAACATATTTCCTTTAAACTTTGCCCCTCTCATCTTATAGCATACACCTTCTTTACCACTTCATCATCCATGTTGGAAATTTCAGGGAGCTATGGACTTGAACCCCAAGATTTCTCTGTGCGCCAATGCTATTAAGGATCTCGCCATTAACTATATATCTTTCCCTTGCATTCGACCTACCAAGTGTAATACCTCACACTTGCTTGGATTAGACTCTTAATCTGCCATTTCTCTGCCAATTTCTGTGGCTGATCTATATCCCACTGGACACTTTGACAACCTTCCTCTCTGTTTGCAAACTTATTAACCAAACTATCTACATTTACGTACAAGTCATTTATACACATCTCAAACATCCAGGTTGCGCAGCGGTAGAGTTGCTACCTTACAGCGCTTGCAGCATCGGAGACCCGGTTTCAATCCCAACTACGGGTGCTGACTGCAGGGAATTTGCACGTTCTCCTTGTGATCGCGTGGATTTTCTCCGAGATCTTTGGTTTCCTTCCACACTCCAAAGACGTACAGGTTTGTAGGTTAATTGGTTTGGTATGTGTAAAAATTGTCCCTCGTGTGTAGGATAGCTTTAATGAGTGGGGATTGATGGTTCCGTGTTGTATCTCTAAACTACAAAAAACAAAATCTGTGGTCCCAATACAAATCCCTGCGGAACTCCACTGGTCACAGACATAAGGCCAGAATAACACCCTCCCACTACAACTCTGTCTTGTATAAGTAAGCCAGTTCTGAATCCAAAAGACCAAATCACCATGGATGCTATGCATCTTTATCTTTATCTTCAAGATCAACTTACCACTGTTCTAGAAAAATGTGGAATATTATCTGTCAGTAAGTGATATAAACTGTTCCCATCTGTGAAATGTTCCTGATCCAAGTTATATGGCCTTTCCCGCAATGTCATGCTCTGAATGATGTAATTATTAATACTCCATTTAAATTAAAAAATATATTTTCATACTTCTTGATGAAAGGTCACCTCAGAATATTGTTGTTCCCACTTTTTATCGACCAGTGCAATCCTTCTAGATTTTCCTGTCATGATGAGACTAAAATTACTAAATTAATGGGCATGAAAGATTTGTGCTTCCATGCACTTCTGTAACTAGCTATTTATTTAATAGAAGTAGATTTTTTTTGTCAATTTGTCTCGTCTGTTGCCATGAAGAAATAAGAGTAATTATACTCTATAATATAATTACTGAAGAAAATAATTTTTTTTCATGAGAACACCTCATAGTTTGCAGTGCCGTAGCAGGCCTTTCAGCCCACTGAGTCCACGCCGATCAGCATTCCCCGTACACTAGCAATATCCTACAGACTCGGGACAATTTACAATTTTTACTAAAGCCAAATTATCCTGCAAATCTGTATGTCTGGGGAATGTGGGAGGAATCGGAGCACCCAGGGAAACAGATGCGGTCACAGGGAAAACGTACAAATAGCACCAGTAGTCAGGATCGAACCAGGGTATCTGGAACTGTAAGGCAGCAATTCTACCACTGCACTACCTTTTGTGTACCTGAAAGTCTACGACAAAGCTGAAGCAACTGTTCAGCAAACAAATAATAGATTTTCTTGAACGTGAAACTTTATCACAGTGAAGAGACCATCAGTCTGCTAATGCCTGTAGCTGATGGAGAGCAGATTTGGCAACATGCCCACATTTGTAACGATTATAAATTTGCACATTCAGTTCCTTTGCCACACATTCGGATCACACTTTGCAGCACCCGGACATTGGAAACTGCAAAATTGCAGGCACTGATATTCCACTTGGGAGTGCAATGTGTGTGCGCTCCTTTCAAGCGATGGATAGTGATTGCCTGTTTCCATGGCTGCAGCTGTTGGTTCTGTGAAGATCGCAAAAACAATATAACGCCAGAAATGTATTTGTTCTGACATTAAAGTACATATATAATTAAATCAGTATTCTTTGATTTCTGGAACTTTTTCTTCCTTATCACTTATTTTGATTTTCCTCTTTATCACCGAAGGAAGAGAAATGAGGGGCAGTTTCAACATCTCTCTTCGTGCTGTTTTGAATGCATTTGTGAGAAACCTATGATGATGCATCTTAATGAACCTATCCACTGAAATAGCTGACTGAGCTAAATTTGTGGAAAGCTAAGGGCACTTTTCTGTCAGTTCTTGGAACATGATGCAATAGGAGTATGATGGAACCACTGCAAGGATCTTCCGAAACTGCAAAGAAGGTTCCTGACCCAAAACATCTTGTGTTCCTTCCCTTCGCAGAAGCCACCTGTCCCGCTGAATTCCTCCAGCATTTGTTTCTATGTTACACATGACTTCTGACTTGGAAATGTACTTTGTCAGCTTACTTAGTTTGGTTTAGGTTAGAGATACAGCGCCGTAACAGGTCCTTCAGCCCACCGATTCCATGCCGACCAGCGATCCCCGAACACTAACGCTATCCTACACACACTAGGAACGTTACTATTTTACCGAAACAAATTAACCTACAGACCTGTGCATCTTTGGAGTGCGGCAGGAAACAGGAGATCCCGGAGAAAACCCACACAGGTCATGGGGAGAATGTACAAACTCCCGTGTAGACAGCGCCCATAGTCAGTATCGAACCCGGGTCTCTGGCAATGTAAACCAGTAACTCTACCGCTATGCCACAATGCCGCCCTAGCACTTAGCATATATTCCCAAGAACAAGAGCACTAATGGAATCGTCATTATGGCATTAAATATAAAGAGATGCATGACCATCTGTGTCGCTGTGCTGTGAACCTGGCACAAGCCACTGCCCTTCTCCTGTACACTTGTCTAATTGTTCATCAGCGCGGAAAGGTGAGGACTGGTGTGGGGCTCGCTGAAGTGGGCAGCACAGCTGCTCAGGACTGAGATGTAGGACTTGGAGCTATGTAGGACTTGGAGCTATGTGTGGCGAGCAAGGTGAGTGTGGTTCATTGCTGGGGAATGGCGGCAACTACCCCATGTGTTGACAGACATGTGCTGAGCAACCTACAGCCCTGAATCCATCTCCCTGCCCAGGGCACCCACACCACTTGCCGTGGATTACTTTACTCCAACCTTCACAAGCAATATCTACACATCAAACTGTGCTTGATGTGGAAAATGTCAGTTTGAGATCTTTTTAGTTTAGGTTAGAAATACAGCATGGAAACAGGGCTTTTGGCACACCGAGTCCACGCTGACCATTGATCACCTGATCACACCAGTTCACTGTAATTCCGCTTTCTTATTTACTCCTTATACATTAGGGACAATTTACAAAGCACAATTAATCTATAAACCCATACACCATTGGGTATAGGAGTAAACCGGAGCAATCGCATCCATTTTCCATAGATTATTGCTCTGTCATTATTTCAGAATGCCTATTATCATCTTTAACACTTGGATGCAAGTCAGCAATCTTTAGAAATAGTTTCTTTCTCTGACCAACTTTCCGAAAGGCATGAAGTGGATCTGGTGGAGGAACACTAAAATCTCCGAATTGAGGATAATATCACGCATATGAATAATTTACAAAAATATTGAAATGCCTATTCCAACCTCCTGATCGGCTGAGGATTGGGGGGGGGGGGGGGGGGGGGGGGGTTTTTTTCTACAACCTAATGCCGCATCAATGTGACTGAGGCGGTTATCAATGACACAATCTTGTCTCCTCTTTCACTTTGTGCATTTTCCACCATACCCTCTAATGCCTTGGTGTTTCTAAAACTAGTCAATGTGGTGCAATCTTGTGAATGCAAACATAGAAAGGGAAAACCAGTCAGTGCATCAAAGCACGCCCACGCCAATTTTCATTTTTAGTCTCCAAGTTGCACTTTGTGGGTTCAGAAATGATTTATAACTTTTGATATAATTAACAGCTCGCCAGTTGAATGGCTGCATTTATACACATCGCCTACCTTGCAGATTAAAAGGATTTATCCTTTTTCATTCTGCAATCTTGCATGCATGTATTGGGTCTCTCATAGTTCCTTTCAAGGTTAAGTATCTCTCCTGCTTTAGCTCACGTTTGTTGCTTTGAAAGGCTGTGATGAAGTATTGTATCCCTCTTCTTGTTGCAGGAGGTCAAGTTGTGAACCTGATGAACCAGCGGCTACAAACAGGATTCACTGAGAATGAGGTGTTGCAGATATTTTGCGATACATGTGAAGCAGTCGCAAGGTTGCATCAGTGCAAGACCCCCATCATTCACCGAGATCTAAAGGTGACTGCCTGCTCTTCCGGAGGAAGATTCAGTAGAGTATGCAATTTGAAAACTGTCAGCCTGTTTGGTCAATTTGTTTTGTTTGTGATTTAAGAAGGGTTGTGTCAGCGGGTAGAATTCTCAAAGAAGGGAAAGATTGCTTTGGATGTGCAATGTGCAACAGCATTTTATTATTTTTTTTTAAATATTTTATTTTATTAGAAGTAAGCACAGTCATATGGCACCAAAGTGCCTAATATATATTTTCATAATACATTTTATGTACAACTTCTTTTTTTTTTGTTACATTGAAAAAAGATGAGAATAAGAAAAAGAAGTTAGATAGTAAAGGATAGAAAGATGTGAAATATATAGTGTGTGAAGAAAGAAAACGAGTAAATGAAGAAAGTTGAGAGAGAAAATAGTGAAAAGAAAAGGAGATCATTATTTATAATCTTGACCAACCCTCGTCCAGTCCTGAAACAGTTATTTTTTACAATTGTGTTGCACCATATGATTCCAAAAAAACGACGAATGGAGACCAACTCGTTATGAATTGGTCTGATTTATCCATTAGGAGGAATCGCATTTCCTCAAGATGAGCGGTGTCGTGCAACAGCATTTTAAATGAGATTTTTTGTAGCTCAGGAAACTTAAAAAATGCATTGGCAGCAATACTAAACACAGTGATATGCAACACTTAAGTTACTATCCTCTACTACAATGAATCACGCCAACCAAGCATTGTTCTGCCACAGTGTTTTCCCCATTTTTAGTTACCATAAATTTAAAGATGAACATGAAGCAGTCTTCTGTCATACATGTGATGAGTTTATTTTCATAGTATCGTGAATCTTAACAATTCACGAGTGAAGACACTACTGGAAAAGTGCTTCTCTTTCTTTTCCTTCCCACACCTAATCCTCACGATAATCGCAACGCACTGAAATCTGACCTCAAGGCCACACGGCTTTCTGTATGAAGTGACTATACGACCTCCTTTCTCCCCAGAGTAATAATCTAGGAGTAGAAAGCAATGCCGCTCTACATAAGGCCTTGGTTGCTTTCCGCTCCTTATTTATTGTGAACACAAAGCAGAGGTTGTGTAATGGATAAGGCTGCTCTTATGTTAATTGTCTGCATTGATTTTATATTTTTAAGTGTATGTATTTTTGGAAAAGCAACAATTTTTAATGACTGAATTGCTAAGTGCAGTGATTGATGTAGACGTGGGCAGATACAGGCTGGGAAGGTTACGGATGACTGATCTTGGCGAGGTTAGCTGATCTCGCTAGGTGGGTCAGAGACACAAAATGGCTTCTGTAGGTTATGGAGTTTAGGAAAGGCGCTTTTTTTGTCTTGATTTTTGTTTTGTGGCTAAACTGGCTACAGTTGCCTCATAGGTTTACCAAACTGATTCCTTCCAACCAAGACAATTTCCATGGTACTTGGGAGCACTACCACCATCTACACGCTTCCCTCCGCATACCATCTAGGCTTGGCAATTTGTTGCTGTACTTCAATTTCTGGGTTTAATGCCTATAATTCACAGCCCAATATCAATGTATATCGTCACTAGACAGACAGCAATACATCAAGAAAGAGGTTCACCAATCCCTTCTTGAGGGGAAGGGAAATGGGCAATAAATTCTGACCTTTTCAGGCATGTGTATTTTTCATAAACTATTTAAAATTATTGCACCTGACATCAGAATTTCACGCAGCGACAAAGTGAATTGCATTGAGAAAATAAATTCAGAAGTGTAGGGTGTGTCGGAAGTGGGAAGTTTGAAAATGTTTATTCTCTGGAGTTATGTACTTTTAAATCTGTGCTCTATTTGTACATTGAAATGAGGTCCATCAGTGAATGATTCTCATTGTTGGGTTTTGTTGATTTATCTTAAGGTTGAAAATATATTGCTTCATGACAAAGGGCACTATGTTCTCTGTGATTTTGGAAGTGCAACCAATAAATTCCAGAATCCACAGGTCGAAGGAGTCAACATTGTAGAAGATGAAATTAAAAAGTAAGTGTCTTTATTTTTCCACGTTTCTTAATAAATTGGCTGTCCGTAATCAATATCATGAAAACTGTCTGGAAATAGTATTTATCAGAAGGTGGTGAATCTGTGGAATTCATAGCTGTGGATGCCGTCAATAGATATTTTTAAGACAGAGATACGTAGATTCTTGATTAGTACGGGTGCCAGAGGATATGGGGAGAAGGTAGAATGGGGAGATCAGCCATGATTGAATGGCGTAGTAAATGTCATGGGCCAAATGGCCTAAATCTGCTCCTATCACATGAACCTATGACAAATTGGCATGACTATTCATGATTCGTGTTTTACATTGAATCAGCAAAAGATACCACAAGACAGGATAAACTATTTGCTCAAAGGTGTAAGCACTGCTGCAAGCCTGCATTTATTACCTATTCTTTATTGTAATTGGGACAGTTCTAGAACAGAGTTCTGGTAACCACGAAACATTATTTTGCATTATCAATAACCTCCAGCACTGGTAGTTCTGCGACTGGAAGTAATTAGGCAAGAATTGCAATACATGTGTATTCTTACTTCCGCTGAAACATTTTCCTCAAAAAAAATCCCCTGTGTAGCTTTGATTGATGCTCTCATTTTCAGTTATTGATTCCACTTTATGAATTCCCAAACACTGTTCAATAACATCCACAGAAAGACTAAAGTTGCAGAAAGATTTTGATGTAGATATTTTCATGGTAATCTTTCCTGATGTCTTTCCGGAAGTAATTATTTTTCCTGACCAGCAACTACTCAATTTTTACACAAGCAAAAGTGACAGGCTAACTTGCCAATTGCATTCACCGCCAACTATATATTTTCTCTGCAAAATATAGCTTCAACTTTCTAACAGGATCTTTGCACCACAAGGTATATCACCACTTCAGTAAACTGTACCAAAATGCTGCTGTTGCAGACACACTTAACCTTCATGTTCATCTGGTTTGGTGATGCTGTGGGTGGTGCTGGTTTCGGCATACTGCCTGACATTACAGAAATTCTGAAAGGAAATAAAAATAAGTCTTGATAGCCCCCCTATGAGGGTCAGAATTAAAATCATATTTATATTTAATGTTGATTAGATCAACATTATGAGATTTTGAGCAATTATCAATTACATATTATTAAAATTAAAATGTTGGCAAATTGGGGAAGACAATAGACAATAGGTGCAGGAGTAGGCCATTCGGCCCTTCGAGACAGATCTGCCATGGCTGATCATCCCCAATCAGTAGCCCGTTCCTGTCTTCTCCCCATATCCCCCGACTCCGCTATCTTTAAGAGCCCCATCTAGCTCTCTCTTGAAACTATAGTGGCTCAGTGGTATTGTTGCTGCCTTAGAGATCCAGAGACCCGGGTTCGATCTTGTCCACGGGTGTTGTCTGTACAGAGTTTGTACCCAGTTTTCTCCAGGTGCTCCGGTTTCCTCCCACATTCCAAAGACATGCAGATTTGTAGGTGAATTGGCTTCAGTAAAAATTGTAAATTGTCTGCAGTGTGCAGGATAGTTCTAATGTCTGGAGTGATCGCTGGGCAGCGGGTACTCAGTGGGTGGGCTGTTTATCTCTCAAGTCTCAAATGAACAGGTGTGTGATGCTAATATCAAAGCCAGCCAGCAAGACATAGAGAACCAGATGGAGCCCTTATCCCAAGAAAAGAGCATAGTGAAAGGTGACTAAAAAAAGAGTAATGTTGACAGGGTTAAATACAGAACTGTGTGAGCAGGTTCCCATTGGTCCAATTATCTGTGTTAGCATCACGTACTTCTATTTAGTTGAAGGGAACGGCCTACAATATATTACAGACAAGGCAAGTTGTTTCACCATTTTGTCAAAAACAATTGCAGGATACTATTTCCCAAAACACTGGCAGGAATCCCAAGCAATTAGAATAGAAGAATAGAATAGAATTTATTTGCCACACAACCAGGGTCGGTGGAATTTGGGTTGTCAGCAGCGATACAATAATAAAGAACACACAACCACAATAAAAATGTAACACAAACATCCACCACAGCATTCATCATTGTGGTGGAAGGCACAAAATTTGGCCAGTCCTCCTCCATTTCCCCCCCGTGGACAGGACCAAAGTCCAGAGTCAGTCCAGGATCGGCTCTTCCTCACCGGAGACCGCGGCTTAAGTTGGTGTAGGCCGCAGGCCGGCGGTCGAGATTTAAAGTCTCCGCCGCAGCCAGAAGCACCGTAGACTGCAGGGCCGGCGGTCGAAGCTCCCCTCCAGGGGTGATGTTAAGTCCACGCCGGGCCCGCGGTAGAAGTTGGCCGCGGGCCGGCAGTGGTGGCTTCTTCTTCCCCTCCGGGTCCCCCACGAGGGATCCCGGGCTGTAGACGCCGCACCAGGGTGCCGGCTGCCGCAGGCTTGCGAAACGGAGCGCTCCCCTTAGCCATAGTTCAACTGCAATTATTCCTTAACCAAAAAGACAAAGAGCCACAAAAATGTTTCTAACACCCTTCATAACCCTGAGCCGTTCCAAAAAACTTTGGAGGCAATCAAGTTCTTTTGAAAAGAAACTAGCGTCAAAATTTATGAAATATGGCACAATGTGGCACGTTCCCAAAGATAACAGTGCATGACGAATCAGTCATTCTGATTAAGCAATGTTGATTGTTCTTTGGTTTTAGAATAGTGTCATTTGCAACCTCGGTTTAGTTTGATTTAGTTTAAAGATACAGTAAGGAAGCAGGTCCTTTGCCCCACCGAGTCCATGCCGACCATTGATCACCCATTCACACTAGTTCTATGTTATCCCACTTTTGCATCCCTCCCTGCACACTTGGGGCAATTTACAGAGTGCAATTAACCTACAAACCCGCACACCATTGGGATGTGGGAGGAAACAGTGGCACCCGGAGGAAACCCAGGTGGTCACAAGGAGAACATGCAAACTCCACGCAGACAGCACCCAAGGAAATGATTGAACCAGGGTCTCTGGGATTACGGGATGGCAGCTCTACCAGCTCCGCCCCTCTTAACAATAGCTGAACATAGAGACACCAACTTTAACTGTGCAGCCTTCCCTCAGTACTCCACTGGCACTTTCCCCCAGCACTGTACTAAATGCTCATCTTTGGAAGTAGACATATCCTGTGAGCTTCTGTCTCAGAGGTTAGAGTGTTGCAACTGAGCCAGTTCAAAAAGAGATGCGTCTCTTTGTTTCTCCAAAATCACCAACTCTCTGGAGGCACATCAGCCTGGTTTGAAAAGACCCATTTGGATTATGTCGAGGATGAACCTGTCTGTGATCCATAATTATTACACCAAGTAGAAGCTGGCATCTTTCCCAGATGTGGCTAGCAATCCTGGGGCAGCAATGCGTTGATAAGAATCAGTTGTGGCTCAGACTCCCCTCGAGTATTGTTTCCCATATTTAATTTATTGTTCTGTATTTAATTTTGGTAACATTTAATGAGAGCAATAAGGAACTTGACGAGTTAATTTCTCCATTGTCTTGTGCTGTGTCTCTTGACATAACTAATGAGTATTTTTTAATATTTCTTCAAGTGAAATCATACCTCAATATATTGCTAAGTCGTTTGTTTCTCCTACTGAGCAGTGAACTTGGATGAAGTTTAACTATCAATCTGTGTCATTATATTTTTTTGTAATTTTGTTAATGGCTGGCATTCCTAATCTTCCAATTATATCCATTGGAAGTCTTGTATTTATAGGTTTCTTCTTTCTAAATGCAAGTTGCGTCTGTTGAAGAATGAAACAATAGGGTTATATACTGATGGTTAATTGTATGATAGCCGCACTATTGGGCACATTCTTATGATATGAATCAAATGGCGTAATGCAGCATTCCATCAGAATTAAAATTGATTCCCTCCTCCACAACATCCCCACCCTCAGTTCACAACTCCACCTTGAAGAACATTTGTTTTAGTTTACTTATTGAACGAAAAAGACCATCTTGTGACTACTTACTTTAGTTCTGTACAGGTATATAAAATGTAAGAAAACCTATGAAAAAAGTGCCTTCATTCAAATTGGAGTAATACAGTGTGGAAACAGGCCCTTCGACCCAACTTGCCCAACATGTCCCATCTACACTCGTCTCACCTGCCTGCGTTTGGCCTCTAAATCAGCTCTATCCATGTACCTGTCTAAAGGTTTCCAAAACATTGCGATAACATCTGCTGTTGAAGTTTTCTTATAGTCAACAACCATTCCAAGTTAACAGACATTGTGAACAAAATATGGTGTAGGAGACTTGCTTTTTGTGAATATATGCCCAGCTCCTCTCAAATCAAGAATCCTCTCCCTTGCCGTGTGAAAATCAGTGAGCTGGTTTAATAACGTGTATCATGATGCAAATGCTGCGACTCACATGGCTGGCTCCATGTCTTTCCTGATTTATATATGAATGGTTTTTGCTCTGTTACTTCCTCATGATCATCCAGCATCCTATGATTACTGGGTGGGGTGGGGCCAGAGTATGAATTCAAAAATAAGTCTATTTTGCATTGTTATATGCCTTTGGCTGCTTCAAGCCTTCACTGACAACGGGCAATAAAGGCAGCTGAAATCCTGCCTTTGTACCGCGGACTGTGCGCAAGGTGCTGCACATGCCCACAGGGGAGGAGACCAATCTGTGCATGCGCATTTTTAAAGATTTGGTAAAAGTCGACTGACTGCTTACAGGACCGATCTGCGCATGCGTGGTTTAACAATTTTTTTTTTTTCCTGCGCATGTGCAGTTTTTAATGATTTTTAAAGGTCGACTGACTGCCCAGTGCCTACCCTGAGTAATTACTCACGGGACGTGACTGAGTGAAGGGTGGTTGGTGCAAATTATCTTGATTCGCAACGTTTAAGAAACATTTAGACAGGTACATGGATAGGGGAGATTTAGAGTGATATGGGCCAAAAGCAGGCAGGTGGGACTAGTGTAGATAGGGCATGTTGGTCAGCATGACTAAGTTGGGCTGAAGGGCCTGTTTCCACACTGTATGACTCAATGATACACACCAGTACGCAAAGCAGGATTATTGGAATTACCCAATAACATCCCGTCTGTCTGGCTCGAGTTATCACAATATGCAGCTTTGGTTTAAATAATTGTAGAAAGATTTATTTTGCAATCATATCTAACAAAATATTGAGACTAAAACAGACGGATCCAAAGTAGGTTTCTTAGAAACATTTTTTTCAAAATTGTTCACAATTAAGGTAGAGAAGTGAAGACAAAAACCAATAAAGGACAGGTTGGTGTGTTGTTCCAGTGCCAAAACTCACATGAAACAAAAAAGCATGTTAATAAAACAGAAGGACACAGATCCTTCAGCCAATTATGATCTCATAGGTGTAGAAGTACAAAAATATCTGCAGACTTGTTAAACAGCAGATTTGTTATAAATAGTAATTCTTAGCATGTTTCTCTGAGCTCCTTCAAAGAGGCTGAAGGTTTTAAAGCACTTGGATAAATTCTCTCAATTACAAATTCCTGTGGATAGGTTTAATTTTTTTTAAATTTTAAAATGCTATTACTTAATCCTATATATCGTTTACAGGATCATGTCTATAATACACCAGAACAGAATAAAAAAGTAACAAGAATAGGCTAGTTCCTCAAGTTTGATCATGAGTGATCTGCCCCAATCCTCTTCTGTACCAGTTCCACAAAATCCTCAATACCTTGATCTTTAAAACAAAATCAACTTCCCACCTCCCTGAGTAATCTCAACGATAACTCTCCAGGGTAGAGATTTCACATTCGTCACCATCTATGAAAAGAAATTCCTCAGCTCCTTGGTTATAAATGTATTTTTCGTTTCCTTGTAAATGTTATCATGTTTGATCCTGTCTCACAAGTGGAATCATCTCAATGTCCACCCTGCCATGCCTCCTTAGCATCTTGTATGTTTCAATAAGATCACTCCCCATGCTTCTAAACTCCAAAGAATACAGATCTGACTTTTTAAACGGTTGGTAATAGAACATCCCTCTCATCATCTACCATCACCTCCTACCATCCGGAGGCGCTACAGGTCCAGCAGGTCGAGGAACAGCTTCTTTCCGGCGGCTGTCACTCTACTAAACAAACGTACCTCGGTGACTGCCAATCACCACCACACACCCCCCCCCCCCCCCCCCCCCCCCGGACACTTATTATTTTTTTATTCAAATCGTTTGCTATGTCGCTCTTCAAGGGAGATGCTAAATGCATTTCGTTGTCTCTGTACTGTACACTGACAATGACAATTAAAATTGAATCTGAATCTGAATCTGAATCTGAATCACAGAAACGAACCTGTTGAATCTCTTCGGGACTACCTCCAATGTTAGTACAACGTTTTTAAAATATGCAACCAAAATTGTACACGGCGCTCATTCCATACAGAAAATAATCTGACTTCTCATTCTTTTTAGCTAAGTGGATGACCATGCACTTTCCAACATTAAACTTTGTTGAACAAAATTCTCCCACTTTTTCAACCTATCCATATCCTTTTGCAGAGTTATTTTTCATATTACAACCCACCCAACTGTTTTCATGCCATCAGTAAATTTGGATACTGTACTATTATATTTATCTCTTTCATATTATTTATGTAGATGGCAAATAGGTGAGGGCCAATAACAGATCCTTGGGGCAATGCACTAGCCTGAACGAAAATGAAACATTTCTTCCACGTTGAAAATTATTCTGACTTTATTCTGACTTTCTATGAGATAATCACTTAAATCCTCGTGAATGTTTCCTCCACCCCCGCCCTCCAATGTTGCATGTTCTAATTGTGCACCAGGTTTTTATTTGACACATAATCTTAATGCCTTCTGGTATCTAAATACACTACATCTAAATACACTACCAGACTGATTCCTGGGATGTCAGGACTTTCTTATGAAGAAAGACTGGATAGACTCGGATTGTACTCGCTAGAATTTAGGAGATTGAGGGGGGATCTTATAGAAACTTACAAAATTCTTAAGGGATTGGACAGGCTAGATGCAGGAAGATTGTTCCCGATGTTGGGGAAGTCCAGAACAAGGGGTCACAGCTTAAGGATAGAGGGGAAAATCCTTTAGAACCGAGATGAGAAAAACATTTTTCATGCAGAGAGTGGTGAATCTCTGGAACTCTCTGCCATAGAAGGTAGTTGAGGCCAGTTCATTGGCTACATTTAAGAGGGAGTTAGATGTGGCCCTTGTGGCTAGAGGGATCAGGGGGTATGGAGAGAAGGCAGTTATGGGGTACTGAGTTGGATGATCAGCCATGATCATATTGAATGGCGGTGCAGGCTCGAAGGGCCGAATAGCCTACTCCTGCACCTATTTTCTATGTTTCTATCTGTAGGCTCCTTATCTGCTTGTTGTATCCTCAAATCCTCAAGTAACAAATTTGTCAGACATGATTTTTCTTTCCATTTAAAATATCTTGACTCAGTTTGATTGCTTTAGATCTCTTTCTTTACTTCTTCCTTACTTATAGACTCAAACTCCTTGTAGCATCAAATGTTTAGATTAGTGACCAAAAGTTTACGGCTTTCTGTCTTTCTCGACTTGAGCAAGAAAGTCACATTTGGGCCTTTTCACAGAGTTGTCGGGCGAGCCCAGAACATTTTGCAAATCAAACTCCCATCTATGCACTCCATCTGCACCACGCTGCCTTGGCAAGGCCGATTGGCCTCATTCTACTATCACATGAACTTATGAACCTATGATTCAGGTTGTGTAATTGGGGGAAAAAACAACCATACTTATTTAGATAGAGGTATTTTTAAATTCACCATGCGAACCTAACAAGGATAATAAAAGCAAGTTGTTTTTCCTCATGGTGAACCAAATACGGAAATTAAACTCAAATTAGAAGTTGCAGACGTCATGCATCAATGTGTAGGAAAGAACTGCAGATGCTGGTTTAAATCAAAGGTAGACACAAAATGCTGGAGTAACTCAGCAGGACAGGCAGCATCTCTGAAGAGAAGGAATGAGTAACGTTTCAGGTCGAGACTGAAGAAGGATCTCGACCCAAAACGTCACCCATTCCTTCTCCCCAGAGATGCTGCCTATCCTGCTGAGTTACGCTGCATTTTGTGTCTACCCTCATGCATCAATGTATTAAGTATGTGTTAATACAAAGCCTCTTTGTATTGTTCAGGTACACAACTCTGTCCTACCGAGCTCCTGAAATGGTAAACCTTTACTGTGGCAAAGCTATCACCACAAAAGCTGATGTATGGGTGAGTAGAGGAAAACCAATTAGTGTCTCGTGTTATGAATGGGAGTGATTGCTTAAAAGGTTATGTGTGCTTAGGCATTTCCTGATTCTCCACTGCTGATGTCATGGGAATAACGAGACAAGCAAGTACTTTCAATTGATAGGATTGCACAACATTAGCAACAATGCAAGCTTGCATTTGTTGTGCAGTTTTCACAGTGTCAGTGTTCCGGGTGACCAGTGAAGTCTTTTTCTCAACGTTAAGCCACTGTTTTAGAGTAGAAAAAATGTAGCAAATGGTTTATTTACAGCAAATAACCTCAATGGCATTGTGTTCAAGTGATCACAGAATCATAATGTTTACAGCATGGATATAGGCCAATCTGGCTCCACATAAGAGCAGTGCAGCAAGTCTCAGTCCCCTGGTGGATAATAAATAAAATGCTGGCCAGAAAACCTTTGTGGTAATCTTCAAATATTTCTCCGCAATCTTTTACATCCTGTTAAGTAGGCAGATATATTAATTGAAAGTTAACGCCTCTGAAAGTATGGAAATCAATTTAACAGTTGGGGAGAAAATAACAGTATCAGGAGTGAAGGATGTTAAATTTCACTGCAGTGGGGCAGTTCACATTTATCTTCTACATCTTTTCCTTTTTGATAGGTTTAGATGTTATAAAAATGTGACTGGATAATGTAATATTTCTAATTTAACTAAATGCCTTGGCATGGAAGGGATTTATGTCTGGTGGTTTAGTCTGTTGAGTTTATATTCATGTACAGCGAATATATGTTGAGGGGAGGAAACTGAAAAAGTGCAGAAACAAAATGCATAAACCACAACTGGCAAAGTTTTTCATTCCATGAAACTAAAGATCCAGCTGTACAGAGTTTGACATGTCTACTCATGTTACGTTAATTAAATGTGATTTTCCAGCAACTGGTGGTCCGACTCCTCGTTTGATCCGGACAAAATCACTAGAGCGCACTTGAAATTCCACACACACCCCCACCCCCTCGGACATCCCCCCCCGAAAATGCAGCGGCTAGACTGGGTGAGACAGCCAATCTTGACCTCATCGGGACTTCCGTACCGAATAGCAGGTCGAATTTGCAGCCTGCAGCCAGAGCGCTCGGACTGTGGCCCTTACTGGTGCCAGCAGATCCGTTTCCCTGGCCGACTTTGCGGGCTGTTATCTCGGCACCCCTGCAGCCTAGGTGGACCGTTCCGGTACCGTTCTCGTAGAGCTGCATTTTCGACAGATTTGAAAAATCTCAGGTCGGCCCAATAGTCCAGCCGGGAAAACAGCATCTTGATCCTGTGGGCGGCCACCGATTCGACCCGCATAAAGACTTTGGAGGGCAACTCGTTAACTGGCTCCATGGCTGCCCACAGAAGAAAGTTTTGCTGTAAAATTAATTTGCATTTAATATTTATTGTATTTAAGTTTCTAGCAGTCCATGGTGCTTTAGATACACAGGAGGGGTACAATAGTGGGTCACAGGAGGTGTATTGTGTGATTATTTCCTCACCTCTGTTCGTCCGTGAAAATGGCTAATACAGGAAACCTCTAAAACCAAGTGTGCCGGAAAATCGCTGTTCAACCTGTGGTTAATTTTACATCAAGATTATTCAAATATGATCCCAGAATTTATAACCTCAACGATGCTCTGTATTTACATGCCCCCTTTAGAAGTATACAGTGAAGCTAAGCTAGTGAAAGTCAACTTATTTGAAGCATCTAAAGTATCCTTGTCAGAAAATACCAGGTGAACGACATTATACAGGAGGAATAAAAAACTTCACTTTGAGCAAGGGTGAATACTGCAGTTAAATAATTGATAGTATTTTTTTTTAGTAAATCTACAGTCAATTTGACATTCATGCATAGTATAGTTTGGAGGATTTTCTATCTGAATGTTACACTGATTGGTTTACTATACTGCAATTGCAATGTAGCCACAGGACAGTTATTAACATACAACGCTTGATAAAATGGGACTCACTGTTAGTGTAATTAAAGTTCATCTGTTTGTCAATGCCAAATCCAGATGAGTTGTATGTACAGAGATGTATAGAGAATCCCATGTTTAAAACACTGCATGTACCTATTCGCATGTGCGTACCTGTGGACAGGATGGCTTAAGGGTCAGTCCCACTTTCACGACCTAATTCACAACCTTTTTTACTCGTGGACATTTTTCATCAGAAAAATGCCCCGACCTACTTGATGCCACGAGTACCTACGACTAGCATCACGGCCTGCTATGACCTACCTACGTTGTGATGACCTTGTTGCGAGTATGAGAAGGGCAAACTCGGCAGAGGTCGTGAAAGTGGGACAGGCCCTTTAGCTGTCAATTTTCTCAGTTAGTTTCTCAGCAGGACCATTATTCCTTGGTCTGAAGAAGGGTCCCAACCCGAAATGTCACCTCTCCCATTTTCTCCGAATCCGAATCCTGATCCGTTGAGTCGCTCCAAATTTTGTGTGTCTCTTTTTTTATTTCTTGGGATACTATATGCAGAGCTTCAGACTGCTTTAATTGTTTTGTGTGATGAGAAAAAGAAAGGTCCATATGCTTGGGGTTTAGTCCACTCTAATTCCGAAACATTATTGATGTAGGAGCATTTGTCGAAAGCAAAGCAGATTGTTGAGTTAATTTTGAAGAACTAAACTGTTTAATTGCTGTTCTGCATCTGCTAATTATGTTACTTTCTTTTTCAGGCACTTGGATGTTTATTGTACAAACTCTGCTTTTTTACACTACCATTTGGAGAAAGCCAGGTTGCAATCTGTGATGGAAACTTCACAATCCCGGATAACTCCAAGTACTCCAGCGACATGCACTGCCTAATAAGTACATGCTACTAAATTTTTCAGTTTGTTTCCTCTTCAGTTTCTGGTTAATTCCTTTTGAGCATTGCGGTAACACTTGAACACTGAAATTAATAATAAATTAGGATAGGTTTCCAAAATGTTTTGTTTGATCAAATCCACTTTAAAGTGACCGATAATCAGAAGCAGGCATACTACTGGCAAGCTAAATGTTGTGTTAAAGTTAAGAGACAGGATGATTGGAAAGGTAGAAAAGACAGACCATAGCTGAAGACATTGAATTTTCAATATCATGGGAATCTAATGTATTTAAAGTTGTGTTATTCTTGTTCAAGCTTTCTGACCCTATATTTCCTTGACAAACTGACTGGTTTTGCCTGGTTTGATATTCCACATATGTTTTGTCTCTATTTGTGACTGCCAAATTATTAGGATAGTAGGAAACACATTTCAGTGCTGGTCCTTTCCATAGAACATAGAACAATACAGCACAGGAACAGGCCCTCCTGTCCACAATGTCAAAGTTAAATGAATCTCCTTAATCTGTACATGATCCTTATTCCTCCATTCCCTTGTATATCCATGTGCCTAACTAAAAACCTCTTAAATGCCTCTCTTGTATCTGCCTCCACCACCCCTGTCAGCGCTTTCTGGACACCTACCATGCTCTATGTATAAAACTAAATTGCCCGACAGATATCCTGTAAACGTTGCTCCTCACCTTAAAGCTATGCCCTCTTGTGCTAAGCACATCTACTGAGGAAAGACATTCTTGCCATAGAGGGAGTACAGAGAGGGTTCACCAGACTGATTCCTGGGATGGCAGGACTTTCATATGAAGAAAGACTGGATTGACTCGGCTTGTACATGCTAGAATTTACAAGATTGAGGGGGGATCTTATAGAAAAGTACAAAATTCTTAAGGGGTTGGACAGGCTAGATGCAGGAAAATTATTCCCGATGTTGGGGAAGTCCAGAACTAGGGGTCACAGTTTAAGGATAAGAGGGAAGTCTCTTAGGACCAAGATGAGAAAATCATTTTTTACACAGAGAGTGGTGAATCTGTGGAATTCTCTGCCACAGAAGGTAGTTGAGGCCAGTTCATTGACTATATTTAAGAGGGAGTTAGATGTGGCCCTTGTGGCTAAAGGGATCAGGGGGTATGGAGAGAAGGCAGGGATGGGATACTGAGTTGGATGATCAGCCATGATCATATTGAATGGCGGTGCAGGCTCGAAGGGCCGAATGGCCTACTCCTGCACCTATTTTCTATGTTTCTAAAAGGACGTTGAAAATGGAAGTGCAGGAGGAAACATGTTATAGAAGTAAAAATGAAATCTGTTTCTAAACATGCATGGTTAAAATAATGTTATTGCGGAATGGAAATTTGATAAATGTTTTCTTAAAAGTAAAACTGCTTTAATGCTAATGTGAAATTGTCTACTCACACTGGTTTCACTTTGCAGGATTCATGCTTGAACCAGACCCTGACAAGAGGCCAGATATTTATCAGGTGTCCCACTTTGCTTTTAAACAAATTAGGAAGGAATGCCCTGTTCAGAACGCTGGTGTAAGTCTAGAAATAATTTGAATTCGATTGCATGTCAGATGTCTATTAACAGTGCATGTAAAATATCAATGTTTATCAATGCTAAACCAATCCATGTCCAATTGAGATGTACTATCAGCAAGTAACCGATAGTTTGGTGGGATGGCACAGTGTGTTTGGCCTCCATGAAATGAAGTGAGCCCATCTTGTATCTGTGAGTCTTAACAATATTAGATATTGATCTTGTCCATGAATGGAAGTGCCAAGCAAACTTTTGAAATTGGAGAAATCAGAGTGAAATTATACATTCTTTGTTTAAAACAAATTACTGACCTCTCATTAGTGTCAAGTTCCAAATAACATTTATTATAGGTTCTATCAGTGAGTGGAGTTCTGTGTACATACAATCCAGCCTGTGTTCATTGAATATTTACACAAAAAAAACACAAAGTACTGGTGTAACTTAGCAGGTCAGGCAGCATCTCTGGAGAACATGGATGGGGAATGTTTCGGGTCGAGACCCTTCCCTACCCATGTTCTCCAGAGACGCTGCCTGACTCGCTGAGTTACTCCAGCACTTTGTGTCTGTTTTGTTTGTAAACCAGTATCTGCGGTTCCTTGTTTCTGAATATTTACACATCTAGCTAAATTAAGTGAGAAATGATGGTTGAAGTGCCGTGGTTTATCAATGTACAGTAAGTGTCAGAAACCTTTTGAGTTTTTAATGGGTGGAGGAAATAAAATTAGCCTGTGCACATGTATGCACAGCTCATCATCTCTTTTGTGGATATTATAGCAAATGCAATGTAAGGCAACATAGCCCATGAACTTTCTTTGATCAGGATAGACGAAAAAATATGAGCAAATGGTGATATTATTGATCTGAAATTAAGTTAGTGAACTCATCAATAATTGTATAATTACTTTGTTCTGCAGAACTCACCCATTCCAGCAAAGCTTGTTGAGCCAGTGAAAGCCAGTGAAGCGGCTGCTAAGAAGACACAGCCCAAGGCGAGGTTTGCATCACTTTCATGTAATTAAATGGAGCAGGTGCTTGCCTTTTAAGGAAAAGCTGTAATAGACTTTTGAGATGAATATTTCACCTACCATCATGAGTGACATTGTGGTTGAATAGATGTGGAGCTGGTTGGGAGTTAGAGGTCGGCTGAGGTCGATCAGTTGTCACGTTTGAGACATCAAATGAACTTGTTTCAACGTCGTATGAATGCCTTATAGCTGGAACTCATCATAAGTCTTTATATGGAAACTGATGGTGACTGAAAATGACATTGTTTTCAGAACATTTTAGTGACGTTAGTTGTGAGGAAAATCTCTTACTGTACATAGAGGAATGAAGCAAATATTTTCCATTTAATTGTTGGGCAACACTATAAAAATTGTTCAATGTAGATTTATTGAAATGGTACATTTAAGGAGGGTTTCACTGTGACTTGTCATATATGACAATAAAGTATTCAATTCACTTAGAGGGTGGTGGGTGTATGGAACTAGCTACCAGGGGAGGTTGTTGAGACAAGTACTATAGCAATTTCTGGAGAACATTTGGACAGGAACATGGATAGATGTTTGAGGGATATGGGACAAATGCAGGCAGATGGGGCATCTTGGTCAACGTGACAAGTGGGGCCGAAGGATGTCCATGCTGTATGTATGTCTCTGATTATGACTCTAATTATGATTGTTAAATAATCTATTTTATATTTATTTATTTGAATTAAATAATACTCGTTTGATTACACTTAGCACTAAGATAATAAAAGTGAAAAGCACAAAACTCCTTTGAGAACTCCATGGACTTAGATAAAAAATGGTTCATGCTATTCGGCAATTTTCATTCTACTGAATATTTGTTCTTCTGAACTTGATTGGAGTTCGAAGAAAGAAATATTGAAAAGGTTGAAGAAAGGTGCATGTTATGATCAATTGAATGTTGGTACCATATCTTTCCCACACACTAAGGATACTTAATTTTCTCAAGGCTTACAGACCCAACTCCTCCCACTGAGACCTCAATAGCTCCTCGCCAAAGGCCCAAAGCTGGGCAGGCTCCAGCCAACCCAGGGATGCTACCGATTCAGCCCTCGCTGACACCACGAAAGAGGCCGTCTGCCCAGGCAGTTGTACCACCAGCAGGTCTGATGAATTGCATCCATCTTCTCTGTCTTTTGTTGAAATGCCTCTATTGTTGGCCTGCAAGAACTGTAATCGATATTTAAATGTTTCCGTCAGTTTTCTGGTACAATAATGAGTGGAGAGTGAGCACAAGTGTTAATGCCACCTACTTTTTTGTGCATACAACCTAGTCAAAAAATTTTAACAAACTTCAATCTTATGGTTTTCCATCTTAGAAGAAGTATTCATAGTAACACTGAGAATTCTAATTTCAATAGAATAATCCAGAGATATCTGTTGGATCTTTTTGTGAGTCAGTGAACGAGAGTAACCCAAGATGAGTTTCCCTGCAAGGAAGTATCTATTCTCCTCATGATCTTATACAAGATCACCCCTCATCGTTCAAGCCAGTCTGACCTCTCCTTATAGCTCAGGCCCCCGTCCTGGCAACATCCTCTTAAATCCTCTCTGTATTCCTGCCAGCTCAACCGCATCTTTCCTGTAGTAGGGTGACCCAAACTGAACACAAAATTCCAAATGTGGCCTCATCAACATCTTGTCCAACTGTAACATAACATCCCAACTTCTGAAGGCCAAAGTGCCGAAAGCCTTCTTGACCACCCTATCTAACTGTGATTCCACTTTCTAACAACTGTGTACCTGCACTCATAGATCCATCTCACCCCATCTCTGGATGACGTGGGGAAGATTGTCTTTGTATCGGTTTCAGAGCTGCACATTCTACATAATGGAGACTGCTGCGATGGCACACTGTTCCGTCGTAAGATTTCTCTGAATGAACCTTTCTGGGCGTTTTTATGATCTCAAAATTGATCATGAATTAAGCAATTTTTCCCCTATGCTTTTCCTGTGTCAATTTTATTGTATGAAGGTGACATAATTTTAAATTCTGTTTAGTGTCTAGTATACAGTTTGGAAAACTACCTTGCTTCCTTCAAGACACAAATTCAAGTTTCCAAAAATGCCAAACCTTTTGTTACAGTCAATTTACAGTTCAACGCTGCTCTCTCGAACTTGAACTTCCATGCTGCACCTAAAATCGGACACGAAAGATGTGGTCTGATTAGATCACTTTGCGGTTTGGCTTTCTTCACTTTTTTGGTCCATGTTGCTTGGCATTCCATTGGCCTCATTGATTGTTGCCTGGAAAAGGTAGACCTGTAGCGGATGAAATCGATAAGAATTATAGATTTACCCTTGGCTCCTGCAGCAATATAAATTATAAATTGTATAAGATATTCTAACTGATTGGCATATCTTTTATTACCCAAGCTACCTGAGAATTATTACTTCTGAATTGCTATGTCCAGAAGATTTGGGCAACTTGCCCTGTGCTCTGGATACAAATCACTATAGTTAATGAGGAGCCATCAGATCCCATTGTTTACCATGAAGACTCAATTCTTGCCACCTACTCTTTTCCCAACATTTACCAATACCTTTCCCACCATCTAAGTTTACTTGGAAATGTAAAACTTTGAGTTTAATAATGGAGTTTTGTGCTAAGCTATTTCAAGTCAACTCTGGAGATCAAATTGGATCAAATCTCGAAATTTCTCCTGTCATATGGATGATTCATTCTCAAGGTTTGGTCAGGCATGATGATAACCACATATGTAATTGGCATGTGGAGGATTTCACAAGTTTATTTCTGACAGTTTAAATCCGCTGGTTTACATGGAACGAACTTAAGGCTAGGGAATTATAAAACTATTCCACCTTGCTCTGACGGGAAGGAGCGGGTGACATTTCGGGTCGAGACCCTTCTTCAGGCTGAAATCAAGGGAAAGGGAAACGAGAGATATAGAAGATGATGTAGATATCTTTCCAGTTCTTCTCTGTAAGACATCCAGTTGAATCTGCCTTCACTACTCGCTCAGGCAGTTAATTCCAGGTCAGAGATTACTCCCTGCCTGACATATTTTTCCTCATTTCAGTCCCTGCTTCTCTGTCAGACACGTTAAATCCACATCCTCTATTTCTTGGGTCTATTGTTATCAATTGCTTTGTTCACCACCTTTGGAAATGAATGTTGCATGAACTAGACTAAGATTGCTGATAATTGAGTCTCAGCTTATATACAGTAAGGATAGGGAAATGGAATAAAGTACTCATTTAATTTGGTTGAATGAGTGCTCAGAGAGCACGTGGTGCCTCTGCGTTGCCTCATTCAGGATGTTAATTATTTAACAATCATCCTCCATTACAGCATTGTGTCTCTTATGGGATATTGTTTCTTTGGAATTTGAATTTAAACATTTCAAAATGTAAACAACCACTTTATAGTTTTATAAATCCTCATCTGTCATTAAAAAAAATGTACGTAATCCAATCTTTGTATGCCATTTAATTTGGGGCTATTCTGTGGCTTGATTTTTTCTAATACAATTGGCATCAGTTCAAATTGAAAAACAGAAAATAAATCTGTCTTGGGCAAAAAAACAGTCTATGTGTTTCCATGTAACCTCCATGCAGTAATCAGACAATTTTATTTCTTAAGAACATAGTCTGTCAGTTTCAGTGCGGCTGGCAATTGAAATTGACAAGAATCGCTTCTATTGTTACTCGTGCAAGGATACTCTTTTAAACAATGTACCTTACCGCCTTTCTTATTTTTGACTCGCAGTAACAAAAATAAACTTGCAGCTACTAAAAAGACCTACATTTTTGAGAATCCTGTGGGAGAAATAACTTCACTGTTATGAGTCTGAAACTCAGCCCTTTTTTTCTCATTGACAAATGTTTTTATAACATGATTTTCTATAACACATAGTTTATTACAAAGGTAAACTATCCCATTATAACAGAATACTGTACTTAAATTTTCCAAAGCACTATTGTACCAAAAATTCAGGACGTTATTTCAATTTTCTTTTGCGTTACCAACTTGGAATTCTTTTATGAGTTGCACGGTGGCGCAGCGGTAGAGTTGCTTATTTACAGCGCCAGAGACCCAGGTTCGATCCTGACTATGGTTGCTGTCTGTATGGAGTTTGTACGTTCTCCCCGTGACCGCATGGGTTTTATCCGGGTGCTCCAGTTTGCTCCCACATTCCAAAGAAGTGCAGGTTTGTAGGTTAATTGGCTTTGGTAAAAAATTGTGCATTGTCCCTGGTGTGTAGGATAGTGCTGGGGTGCGGGGATCGGCAGTTAACGCGGACACAGTGGGCCGATGTGCCTGTTTCCGCAGTGTATCTCTAAGCTAAACTAAACTAATAGAAGATAGACACAAAAAGCTGGAGCAACACAGCGTGTCAGGCAGTATCTCTGTTGAGAAGGAATGGGTGACGTTTCGGGTCGAGACCTTCCGTCTTGAATAAGAGAAAGAGTTCAATAGCATCCTTTGTGCGATGTGCGATTTCCAAATGTTTCTCTTCTTACAGGTATTGTACTTGGCACTGCTCATAATAACCAACCCCCTGGCCTGCAACCAGCCCTGCAACAATCAAAACCTCAGCTACAACAACCACAACTGTTGCTGCAGAAAAAGCAGACGCAGGCAGTGGCACTGCAGAAACAGGCACAGGCACAGGCACAACCTCAGCCGCAAGCAACTGCGCAGCAGAAGCTGCCTCAAGCAACAGTGCAGCCTCCTCCAGTCACGCAACAAACTCCAGTGCAACCACAGCTCTTCCTCCAGCAATCACAGCTTCTACAGCAGCAGCAATACCAGCAGCAACAGCAGCAGCAGCAGATAATGGCGCAGCAGGTAAAAGTTACATGCAATTCAATGTGTTGATAGCATTCTCATGGTAAGTCTCCTGCTCTATGTTTTCTGCCTTCGTGCTCACCTTGGTGAGGATATTTCAAAATTGCAGTCCATGAAATGTATACGTTCCTATTTGTGGACCTTATCTGGAGATTATTTGGAGCTTGTGTTGGAAAACAACATTGGTGCAATAATTTTAGAAACATAGAAAATAGGTCAAGGAGGAGGGCATTCGGCCCTTCGAGCCAGCACCGCCATTCATTGTGATCATGGCTGATCATCCCCTATCAATAACCCGTGCCTGCCTTCTCCCCATATCCCTTGACTCCACTAGCCTCTAGAGCTCTATCTAACTCTCTCTTAAATCCATCCAGTGATTTGGCCTCCACTGCCCTCTGGCAGGGAATTCCATAAATTCATAACTCTAGGTGAAAACGTTTTTTCTCGCCTCAGTCGTGAATGACCTCCCCTGTATTCTGAGACTGTGGCCCCTGGTTCTGGACTATCCCAACACTAAGAACATTTTTCCTGCATCTAGCATGTCCAGTCCTTTTATAATTTTATATGTTTCTGTAAGATCCCAATTTTGCCCATTTTGCACATCAACGAAGAACATCAGAGAACATTATTTTCAAATGAATGTGGTTTACAATGCATCTGAAAATTTCAATCATTGTAATCACTGAATATTTGCTAAATTCTTTGATTTGGTTATGGATTGCTCTGTTTCTGAATGTTGAGAACTGATACAGATGCTGGTTTAGGTTATGCTATTGTGGAGATGGTCATGGGGTTGACAATCGGCTAAGATCTGAAAATCACAGAAAAATAACAAAGAAGAAGATTGTTCAGCATTTAATGCTTGTTGTTTGAAAGCCCTATCATACCTACCCCAATATCCTTGGTAACTATTCAGCTTCTTCATCCTCAACAACTGTCCAACTCTCTGTTTAATGGAGCCAACTTGCACTCTTTTATTTAGGTAAAACAATACCATAGTGATATAAGATAGACACAAAATGCTGGAGTAACTCAGTGGGACAGGCAGCATCTCTGGAGCGAAAGAATGGGTGATGCTTCGGGTCAAGACCCTTCTTCAGACTGATGTCAGGGGAGTGGGCGGGATAGAGATAGAATGTAGTCGGAGACAGTAAGAAGTGGGAGAACTGGGAAGAGGGAGGGGATGAAGAGAGGGAAAGCAAGGGCTATTTGAAGTTAGAGAAGTCAATGTTTATACCGCTGGGGTGTAAGCTACCCAAGCAAAATATGAGGTGCTGCTCCTCCAATTTGCGCTGGGTCAGGTTGGGTATGGAGGGGGAGTTAAAGTGCTGAGCAACCGGGAGATCAGGTAGGTTAAGGTGGTCTGCGCAGAGGTGTTCAGCGAAACGATCTCTGACCGGTCTCACCGGTGGACAAAAGTGTATCAGTGATATAATACCTCCTCAATTTGTTTCTATATTTTTGGTACTTAATTTAAAATTACAAACTCTGGCTCCACCCACTCACTGAAATGTGAAACTTTGTTCTTTCAAAATCCTTTCTCATCTTCCCATACTCCCTCTCTCTTCCCTATGGGTCAAGAGTCGAGAGTGTTTTATTGTCATGTGTCCCAGATAGAATAGAATTCTTACTGACTTGCAGCAGCACAACAGAATATGTAAACATAGTACACTGTAAACTATATAATAAATGAGAAAAATAAGTTCAATGTGTGTGTGCGCGCATATATCTATACACATACTCACATATACACATATATACAGATCATATATATATATATATATATATATATATAGTGGTGATGCTAAATTTTGAAACCCCATTGCTAACTTCCATAATCAGGCTTTGCATCACTGAGTTCATGTGGTATCCACACTATCACTGTCCCCTTATTTCCCCCATTCCCCAGGCCTTTATCTTTGTAACAAGTGGCCAGTGTGGTACTTTGAATGCCTTACCAAACCCCATGCACACCATTCCCTGGTATCATTAATTAAACAAGTTGGGGGCAGGGTGGAACTTGCTTCAGTACAGATAGAAACAGGGAAATGGTACCGGGGGCAATAGCAATTTAAATGGAAACATTTTGGCATGTGAAAGGAAGCCGTGCACTTTTAGTGCTGCATCTGTGCATCAGCAGGTCATGCAAAGTTTGCAATGCAATTATTTTTAAGATATTCTGGAGTGCTTTTTTTTGTTTTGAATTCTGGAGACCCTTTATATATTTTGGAATTTTATAAATGGAACTATGCAGCTTGCAAGTACATTACTAGCCCAAGATTGTATATTTTATTAATTCAGGCTTAGATAAGGTTTTTGTGTTGGTGTACCAATGTGGCAATATATTGATCATGTACAAAATGCGCAATGATAGGTAGAATATGATGCCGTGGCAATCAATATTATATTTGAAACAGTCATTTTTCTAAATATCCCCAATGTGTATTTGTGCAAAGTAATTGTGCAGCAACTTCAATAGTTAATTATATTAAAAAGGAAGTGTAGAGAAACTTCATCATTTTTTATGATTTATTTTCTTCATATTAACAATCATTGGTCTGGTCTACCTTTTATTCTGTTTGATTGGGTTTTCTATTTTACAGAATGCTTACAATTTCACCATCTATTTGTCAACTCATTGATCATGACTGCCCAGTGTATATAGAAGTCATGCACTAGTGTATAAATAAGTCCCGCAGAACATTATTTTGCCAACTCATTTAATTACCTCTGCAATTAGTAGTTGTCTAGACTTATGATTATATTGCTCGTATTCCTGGTCCCGAGTTAGAAGACTAGGTTTAGGTTGTAGGTTTGAACAACTATAATTTAATTTTGTTTTGTTTAGTTTACACATAAAGTATGGAAACAGGCCCTTCGGCCCACCAAGTCCATGCTAACCATCGATCACCCATACACTATCCTACTTTTGCATCTAGGGGCAATTTACAGAAGCCAATTTAACGTACAAACCTGCACATCTTTGAAAGGTGGGACGAAACCGGAGCATCCGGAGAAAGCCCGTGCGGTGACAGAGAGAACATACAAACTTCACACACATGGTTAGGATCGAACCCGGGTTTCTGGAGATGTGAGGGAACAGCTCTAACGTTATGTTCTCTGTTCAGTTCGAACATATAATTTAGACTGACAAAGTGTACAATTGGAATAAATGCTGCTTTTGAAAAAAGCATGCATTCCAAGGCCAAGACTGCATGCCTTGGCCAGAAACCCTCTCGTAACTTATGATATTAAAACCAAAAAGTCATCTTGTTCTTGCCTATAAACCTCTGGCCCACTGTCTTTATGTAAAAATGTCACAACACGGCAAACTATTTTATATTGTTTAAATCATTTTAAGATTTCATTTCAATTATGCGCTGAATAAACTTGTCTCATTCCCTTTACCTCAATCTACTTGCTCCAGATTGATGTTTATTTTACTGCAGCCAAGCTTATCCTTTGATAAAGCAGACTTGTGGTGCCTGTATTTATACTGGTCAGTCATCATCTGGCATTGGTGAAATCCAAGTTGTCAACTTATTCCTTTTCGTTTTTCATTATTTTATGCTTTATATTATTGATTTATTTTAATTGATTTTGAGTGTTTTATTTGCATGTGTTTGTGCGCCAGTACCACGCGATACAGCAAGGCCAGCAACAAGTAATGCAACATCAGATGGTGCAGAATTTCTATCTCCAGCAACACCAGCTTTCCACAGCCATGCAGCAGATGCAGTTTGCGAGCCAGCACCCTGCTAATGTCCAGCCGCAGCTGACTGCAGCACACACACAATTGCCCCTTCCGCAGCAACATGCTGCAGGTGCACAAGCAGCCTCTCAGGAACAGGGAATGGTAAGAGTTTGCAAAATAAGCGTTTAAACCCTTATAATACAAACATTTGCAGAGAAGTGAGATGTGCCTTCTATGGGCAGATGAGTGGGAAGCATGGGCCAAGAGACCAATACACCTCCTAAATCAGCAGCACCAGGGCACAGCTGGTAGAACTGCTTCCTCACAGCTCCTGTAATCTAGGTTCAACCCTGACCTCCATCTTGCCTGTGTGGAGTTTGCCCATTCTGCCCGTGACCATGTGGGTTTCCTCCAGTTGCTCTGGTTTCCTCCCATATTCCAAAGACATACAGTTTGGTTGGTTAGTTGAGTATCATATATTGCTCCAAGTATGAAGTAGATAATATGGTAGACTCTTAGGCTGATTAACGGAATAGTATAGGGAATGGGCTACAGGGAAAATGAGCAGGGAATGGGATTTCTCATTGAGCAAGCATAAAATTGATGTGCCAAAATGCCCTTCTCCTATGTCATAAGGAAATACGAGAATATATTGTTACCCCAACATTTATACAAATATGAAATTTATACCAAATTAAAGTTTTCATTAACAAAAAAAATATTGCTTACAATTTTGCAGCCTGTCATACTTATGTTGCTGTTTGCAATGAAGCAATTTTGTTCACTCCTTCCCCCTGTGGTCGTCATTCTAATACAGGCTATGTCTAATTGTTTCAATTTTCATACAGTCAGCGTTCATACCTAAAAAAAATTAAAAAGAGGTATTTCTCTGATTTCAATCCCTAGTCCACACAAGCCACAAAATTGGCCAAATCTGATTTTTCCAAGTGATAATGTTACATGGAAATTGTAGGCACTAAAATGAATCAGCTTCGCAACTGCTTAGACAAAGCTGTCTGAACTATTTTATGATTTAGTTTAGGTTGGATTATTATTGCATGCATTGAGGTACAGTGAAAAGCTTTTGTTGCGTGCTAACCAGTCAGTGGAAAACTATGCATGATTGCATTCGAGCCATCCACAGTGTACAAATATACAGGATAAAGGGAATAACAAGAATAACGTTCAGTACAAGGTAAAATCCGATCAAGGATAGTCCGAGGGTCTCCAATGAAGTAGATAGTAGCTCAGGACTGTTCTCTAGTTGTTGGTGGGATGGTTCAGTTACCTGTTATCTGCTCGACAACTGAACCACAACAACGAGAGAGCTACCAGAAATCACGTGCTACATGAAAACTTTCACGGCGTTTTTGTTTTCTTAATCCTGGAAACAAAAGCAGAAATCAGAATAAGAGTGCTCAGATTGAATTTGGATACTGTATCATTATAGACCAGTATGTCTTTAACAGTTGCTGTTCATTTGGTGAAACTGATTTGTGCGGCAAGTTTGTGCAGCGGTAGAGTTGCTGCTGTACAGTTATTACAGAGCCAGAGACACGGGTTCGATCCTGGCTACAGGTGCTTGTCTGTATGGAGTATGTATATTCACCCCATGACCTGCGCGGGTTTTCACCAAGAATTTCGGTTTCCTACAACACTCCAAAGACTTGCAGGTTTGTAGGTTAATTGGTTTGGTATAAATGTAAAAAAGATCCCTATTGTAGGATAGTGTTAATGTGTGGGGATCGCTGGTCGGTGCGGACTTGGTGGGCCGAAGGGCTTGCTTCCGCGCTGTATCTATCTCTAAACGAAACAATCACTCCCAAAGCCGCATTTAGACCACTGTTTGTGATTGCAGGTGTATGTTGTGTAATGCATTGATGGCTGGTTTCCCTTGCAGACCCAGGTTCCACTGCCGCAGCCACCGCCTCCACCACCACCGCCGCAGGTGGCACCAAACCAGTCTCCAAAACTGGTGCCGGTGTCTGTGACTCCTCCGTTGTCCCCCAAGACTCAGCGTGCAGGGCACAGGAGGATTCTGAGCGATGTCACGTACAGTGCAGTATTTGGAGTTCCAGTCAGTAAATCAACCCAGCTGCTGGCTGCTGCTGCTGCAGAGGCTGGCTTAAACAAATCCAAGTAGGTTTCATTTATTTTGATAATGAACAGTCATTTCCTTGCCTGGTGTAATTATAATCATTTGTCTTGAAGGAATTGCAATAAATTTTATGGTTCGAGCAGACAATATAATCTATTATGACTCCTTAAAGTCTCTTCCTATCTTTCTTTAGAGAACATAGAACAATATAGCGCAACAATAGACTCTTTGGCCCACAATATCTGTACCGAACATGATGCCAAGAACATTTTATCTACCTGCAAATCATGCACATCCACTTGCCTTTCCAAGTTTCAAATGCCTCTATTATTCTGCCTCAATCACCCTCAATTTGTTCCCCTCGAGTGTCGTTATTCAGCTGGCTTTTTAAATGCACCATGCAGACTGTATATTCTATTCCATTCCGTAACGAGTTACAAATTCACACCTCTTTAAGAGCAAATGGTAATTCCAGACACCGAGTGATGTTCCTGTTTCGGAACTGAGTACTCAATATTATATCTGTCAGTACTTCAATGAATAATCACTAGCTCTTTTGTTTAACCCCAATCTCACTCAAAAATACAATCCCTCCACCCCTCATGTTCAATAGTGCTTTATTGTCACATGTACAAAACACAGTGAATTTCTTGTATTTAAACCTGCACTGCTGGAGTTATTGTATTTCCAAAGTCCGATCCATGCACTAGGTCTTATGGAGTTGGTCTTACCAACTGTACCTAGCCCAGGAATATTTGGGGGAATTCCTAGTCCAATCTAAGGCATTCAGCTCTGTGTAGAGCATAAATTGAATTTGGACCACTCTGACTGCAATACAAGGGGAATACATTTATCTACAAAACCATTGGGTTGTTCTTAACTGAATTTAGTGACAGAAGGGTGTGTTTAATACGTTGAAACCAACCAAAGTAAGGTATTCACCACAAGACCTTTTTCCAATCAGGTCAGCAACCACCACTCCCTCAGGCTCTCCTAGGACTTCCCAACAAAATGTGTACAATCCTCCTGATGTTTCTACATGGAACCCATTTGCTGATGACAATTTCTCCAAGCTTACTGCAGAGGAACTACTCAACAAGGACTTTGAAAAGCTCAAAGAGAGTAAGTATAAAATTGAAGAATACTTCACAAGAGTAGTGGGCAGCACGGTGGCGCAGCGGTACAGTTGCTGACTTACAGAGGCTCGGGTTCAATCCTGATTATGGATGCTTGTCTGTACGGAATTTGATGCTCTCCCCAGGATCTGCGTGCTTTTTCACTGAGTGCTCCGGTTGCCTCCCACACTAAAGACGTACAGGTCTGTTAGGTAATTGGCTTGGTAAATTTGTAAATTGCCCCTAGTATGTGTAGGATAATGTTAGTGTACGGGATCGTCATGGACTCGGTGGGCCGAAGGGCCTATTTCCGCACTTTATCTCTAAACTAAACTAAAGTAATCCAGTCAGTGTAACCCCCTCCACCTTTCATTGTATCACTGAAGTTTATTCTCCAATTATTAAATTATTTTTTGAAGGTTTGACCTGTCTCCCCACTTATGAATTGTCATGAATTAGTAATATTGAACGTCCTGAAAATCTTTCAAATGAAGCAGATGAATTAATTCCGAAAGCGGACAAAGAAAAATCACGTGATCAAATTAAGCGTTCAATCCAGCATTATTTTAGCACTTGGTAATGAATGATGGTGTAACTTTGATCTTTCGTAGAACAAAGAGAAAATGTAGTAGTCATTAGCATAATTGAGAGTGAGTGTGGCTACTTCTGTATGGTTAACCATATTTTCATTCCTGTTTACTTCACAAAGACACCACATTTCCAAGCGTGCTGTCGATGAACACAAACAATTTAAATCCTGTGTTTTTCCGAGTGTACCTGGGCTCTTGGCATCATTAGAAGAAGTGCTGCTGCTGCAGCTTGAGCAACGCAGCAACTATTGATTCTTAACTATTCCCAGTTGCACTGTTGAAATTTGATTCCTTTATTGTCATTCAGACCTTTCGGTCTGAACAAAATTTCGTTGCCTGCAGTCATACACAGTAACAATAAATAACAAAACATACAATAAACACAAATTAACATCCACCACAGTGAGTTCACCAAGCACCTCCTCACTGTGATGGAGGCAAAAGTCTTAGTCTCTGTCTCTTCCCTCCTTGTTCTCCGTCTGCGCTGAGGCGATCGATCTAGACCGAAGATGCCGCCCTCCAGTCCAGCAGACCTCCGTGGTGATGTCGCCGCTGCCGAAAGCCGGAACGCCGTCTCCGCTCCGAGTCGGCCCGCCACAGCCTCAGCTCCGAGTCCCGCTGCATCAGCTCCGAGTCTGCTCAGCCACAGCTCCGAGGCCCGCAGCCTCAGCTCCGAGTCCCGCTCCATCAGCTCCGAGTCCCGCAGCCACAGCTCCGGGCTGCTGCAACAGCTCCGATTCCCGCTGCATCAGCTCCGAGTCCCATTGCAACAGCTCCAAGACCCGCAGCCTCAGCTCCGAGTCCCGCTGCATCAGCTCCGAGTCCCGCAGCCACAGCTCCGAGGCCCGCAGCCTCAGCACCGAGTCCCGCAGCCTCAGCTCCGAGTCCCGCAGCATCAGCTCCGAGTCCCGCTGCATCAGCTCCGAATCCCGCAGCCTCAGCTCCGAGTCCCGCAGCCTCAGCTCCAGGCCGCTGCAACAGCTCCGATTCCCGCAGCCTCAGCTCCGGGCCGCTGCATCGGCTCCGAATCCCACTGCATCAGCTCCGAGGTTGCAACAACTCCGAGACCCGCAGCCTCAGCTCCGAGCCGCTGCAACAGCTCCGAGTCCCGCTGCAACAGCTCCGAGTCCCGCAGCCTCAGCTCCGGGCCGCTGCCGAAAGCTGGAACGCCGCCTCAGCGAGTCGAGCCACCGCTGCCTCGGCCCCGAAGACGGCCAGCCTCGCGTTGGTAAGTCCTGGCTGGCTCTGCCTCCGGAGCCTCGAGGTCGGTCGCAGGTTGGAGACCGCCAGCTCCGCCATTAGTCCTCAGCGCAGACGGAAGCAGAGAAGGGGGATACGACAAGTAAAAGTCACATTCCCCCGAAGGGAGAGACAAAAAAAAACATGTTTCACCCCCCCCCCCTCCCCCCCCCCCCATAACACAACCTAATAAACTAAAACTTAGCCAAAACAAGACAAAAAAACCAACAAAAAGTAAAGACAGGCGGACTGCAGGCGAGCCGCAGCTGTTAACAGCGCCGCCACTTCCGGAAACTAGTTGCAACCGTGGAACTGAGCAGATTAATGTTCTTTAATGCAAGTCTCACTGTGCTTTTGATAAAATGATAGAGCTACAATTGAATAAAAGCACATTTTTGTAAATTGCCTAGCAGATCCACACACTCCCCTTGGAGATCCTTATGCTGGTTATGAACTGAGGCATGTGTTATTTACATTCCATACCATGTGAGGGCAGCCATCAGAGAGATTAGCTTTGGAAGCTACACTAACATAGGCAGAAAGTAACGAATCACAAAAAATTGCTCTATTTTCATTTTAGTTCTTTTGAACAGAAGTTTTGTTTCGATTGGAAAATATATTTGGAAGGCGTTTGAGGGATGCATTATTTTGAGTTCAAATGAAGTGGGAGAGGTAGATGTGTGAAGAATATTAGGAAGATGTTGCTATAATGGTTGAGTATTATGCCTTTCCAGTGAAGCAGTGCAAAACCCAATTAATCGATTGTTATTGTGCACTACAGTGTACTGGAAGAGCACAAAGAGACTGTTGGACAGAATTATCTGCGACCTTGATAACTAATTTAATTCCTTTTTTATTTGTCTTTGATTTTTCTGAGTGTCTGTTTTTGCTTTCCCTCTTAACTTTGTGAACATTCTTGGAATCATTTTTGTTTCTCATTTAATTCTATTTTTCTATTCACTGACAATGAAAATAAAATGTTGATTTAAATTGCACCCTAAGTGTTCCAAAATACTAAATGATGAAACAAATGTTGAATGAAACAACAAATCATCAACATTCTGTCAACATCCATGATAATCCATCAATTATTAAAATGACTATTAAATTAAAGCTAAAAAATAGCCAATAGACAATAGGTGCAGGAGTAGGCCATTTGGCCCTTTGAACCAGCACCACCATTCAATGTGATCATGGCTGATCATCCCCAATCAGTACCCCGTTCCTGCCTTCTCCCCATATCCCCTGACTCCGCTATTTTTAAGAGCCCTATCTAGCTCTCTCTTGAAAGCACCCAGAGAACCTGCCTCCACCGCCCTCTGAGGCAGAGAATTCCACAGACTCACCACTCTCTGTGAGAAAAAGTGTTTCCTCGTCTCCGTTCTAAATGGCTTACTCCTTATCCTTAGACCCTGGTTAAAATGGTTATTAATCCGAGTTCTATTGGAAAAAAAGTATATTATTTATTACACTTCCTATTACCTATGTATTTTTGACTTGTTTAAATTATTTTAGTTTAGTTTATTGTCACGTGTACTGAGGTACAGTGAAAAGCCTTTATTGTGTGCTAACCAGTCAGCAGAAAGACAATACATGATTGCAATCAAGCCATTCACAGTGTATAGATACATGATAAGTGGAATAACGCAAATACCGTTTAGTGCAAGATAAAGTCAAATAAAGATTAAATTAACCACAGTCAGATGTGCTGTGATTAATTGGTGAACAAATGTTTTTCATTGTAGTGATTTTGCTTTTTGCCTTTGGTGCAAAACATTTATTTAAAGTGGACAACATTTTTATTTAATTGTTTCTGAATTTCACAGGCAAGGTTGAAAAGACTGATGCAGCCACTGAGAGTCTTATGCCAGGGCTTCCAGCTACGCAGGTGCAGGTGCAGGCAGATGCTTTTGGAATAGATCCCTTTTCCTCTGGGACAGGTTAGTATGCAAACCAATCGTAGCAGTTTTACTTTCTAAAATAGTGCTGCGTTCCATGTTGAAAATGCGGCCAGTGCACTGAAGGTCAGGCACCACGATAATAAAAGCAGGTTTATGTTGGTTTGAGTGACGACCTTCCTTAAGGGAAGTGACTTGAAACAAAAGAAAATGAAGGATGTAGGTTGATCAACCTACACATCATGTCATGTGTTCAACATTTAGTTAATTCTTAGAACTTGCATTTTGGGATAATTTCTCAAATCAAAAAACATTGGTTGGACCGAATGAATCTGTATCAACAGTAAAATTGAAGTCAGCGACCGAAGATAGATGGATCATTTTTATGATGTATAATTGTTCTCTGCTTCTTTCCTCCCTCTTTGCTGTTCCTTGTTGTCTTCTGCTCTTCTACCTACTCTCATCTACTACATTGGTTCAGCTGAAAAGTCTTCAGAACTACTGGTTCCAGATGCTGCCATTCCACCAATTAACGCGCCCGATCCATTCACTCCTGTACCATCATCTGACCCGCCAGGTAAATAATTACTGGGTGCGCCTTTGGATCCCATCCAGAGCTGAAGCTGGGATAGTTGAGACCTTTCAGATTGCAGATAACAGCTTTTGTTTATCAGGTTGAGCAAGGCTATTATTAACAGTTTTCTGGAGATCAAGATCGTGAAGGGTTGTTTTAAATGGACCAGTTCGCCTCCATTTCATCTGAAACAAGTTTGAAACAAGTTTATTCATGGATAACCCCTTGAGATGGACAGTCATCTCGTTTTCGAGGGGGTCCAACATAGAACATACAGCACAAGACATAACATACATAGAGGCTCTCATTGACCCACCTTCTCACACACCAATCCCAAAACCCCTCCATCCCCACTTGTTATAGTTTATAACAATTGTTAATTGGCTTTGCATATCCAATAATAACAATAGTTATGTGTTACAGCATAATGTTGATGCATAATACCATATACCACCTATCATACATCGTACGTTAATACATACTATCAACATTATTACATGATATATTATTTCATGATATTGTGACATAATACAATATAAGACCTTGTTACACTATGCAATACAAAAATACATAAGTGTAATGGCCATGCATATACAATAGTTATGCCAAAGTTCTTAAAACTTTAGTTATGAGCCCCTACTCCCAAAGATGAAGACACTTATCCATCACCTCACTTAAAGCCTGCTGCTCGCTTGTTATTGAGCATTTAAATAGGTATACTTCACCGAGAGGTTCTGTAGCAAATGAATCAAACATGGGCTTTATAACGTAAACCTAAGCTTCTGTCAATCCAAAATCCAAAAGCCTCAGAAACATTTAACCATACCCTAAATACAAATCAAATTTAGCTCTGGCTCTTGAGAAATGTTCCTGAGTTGAAAAATTTGCACAATACTGTCTGGCTACCAACAATGTGGAGAGGTTAAATTGGTTTTTGGATTGGTAACTTTCTACAGGAGAGAGTTATTCAATGCTGCAAAGTACTGGAAAAAGAATAGCTGAACCTTCCCATGGTGACACATTGCACTATTACATTCCAAGCTGGGGGAAAAAAACACTGCTGAGAACAAAGATGTAAGGTTTCAATCCTCTGGTCGTTTCTGTGTCTTTAAGTGAGAGTGTTCAAGTCTTTCTGCATAACCTCTTTTTATTCCTGCTTGCATTTTCGGAGGCAGTGATTATACCTGCTGTTATGACCACATTGCACAGTGCTAAAAACAGCTCCTGCAGGCCCATACTTCCCATCAAACAGCAACCCGCTTTAGAAGTCGCTTAACACTGAGAACAGCATGTAACACAAGCTTGAAGCATTTGGAACATCAGAGAAGGCCACGTTTTGTTGCCTTGCCTGTAGTTCAAGGTAATATTCCTGTAACATATCAGTGAAGGCTCAATATTGTACAAAGACGTCTGTTTCTAACATGGGACTCGATCTACCCTGCAGAGAGTTCACACTGGGAATGGTAATCAGAAAATGTTTCAGGTGTAGAGCGACCCTCTGGGTTTCTATTGAAGGAACAAAGACGGGGTAAAGTTTTGCTGTCGAAGGGACACTTCATTGCTGGCAAAAAGCATTATGAATTTGCACAATTCCCCTAGGTTCAACTCAAGCTATCTTTACCATCTGTGTTGCTGGCTTTTTTGTGCGGGAGAGAAAACATAAAAGTGTCCCAAAGTGTCAGTTGGGGACAGAATCCAAGGTTTTAACTATCTATCAAATGATGCATCTTAAACAATTTTAAATGCCCTCTGCTTTTTAGATTCTGTAATCCAATAATGCCTCTGATTTTGTTTTTGCCCTGGAATTTTGCTGTTGATTAAATTCTCAATCTGGTTAGTACAAAATCAATCATGGAAGATCAATATGAGACTTTTCCCTTGGGCTCGAATTAATATTGTCATTCCAATATTGATTGGCAATGGCTGACATGTGGGACATTCACTAGTGTTTTATTCTAAAGCATTGCATCCAATTAAATCTCATTTTTTACATTGAGACTATCTGCGTTGGTATCTTTTTTTTCCCCACGCTACTTCTACACTCCTTGCTATTAAAGTGAGTTTTTTACAAAGCAAAAGTAATGCACTGTAGTTAAAACTGTACATTGGAAGTAACTTGCATTCCCTTCGACGTGCCTATGATGCTCTGTTCCAATTCTTTGACATTGAACATAATGAACAGTGCCTGCCTGTGTTGACACTTGATTTTGATCCCACCAAATGAAAGCATTCGAAGTTCACTGATTTCCTAAGTACACCATAAAACACAAGTAATGAGAAATGAGTAAATCCGTGATTGCATCCTACAGGCGTGCTTTAGTATTGTCTCTCAAACCCTACTCCTTCAACCAGAATGTTACCAGCTGACTAAAGTGTGTTACTATAATAATAATAATAATAATAATAGATTGCTGAACAAGCTTTGCCATTTGGACACACAAGAGACTGCAGATGTTGGAATCTTGAGCAAAAACAAATTGCTGGAGGAACTCAGTGGGTCAGTCAGCATCTGTAGAGGAAATAGATAGACGACTATTTGGTCGGACTCCTTTTCTTCAGTCTTGAAAAAAGGTTCCAAACCTGAAACATCGACTGTCCACGTCCCCCATAGATGCTGCTGACCCGCTGATTTCCTCAGGCAGTTTGCTTTTTTATTTAGAGTTTACCATTTGTGATTTCACTTCATTTATTTGGTTTCACTCAATATCTTTGAACCATTGGAAGATTGTTTGAAAAGAGCAGTTTTAAGCACATTATTAAACGTTTTTAGTTATATTGATTTCTGAGAAGAATAAGGGAACATGTTATTTCTGAAAAAGGATGTTAGAAATGGAATTGTTTCAATCTTTTTCAGAAATATTTTGGGGCCCTTGAATTGTATGGATGCTTTGAGAACTCGTCTATGGGTTCCAGTGCCTGCAGTATATGCAATGGTAGTCCTTCACTTATTTTCTGTATTGTAGTTCAGTTGGCATCCATAGTTTGAATACCAGTGGAAGATCAACAAGGATTCCTGCTCCTTGTTGCAAGACAATAATGGGAAGCAAATGTAATATCACATTTGCGAGACTATAATCTCCCATCACCTATTGTTGAGTAGTCAAATGACTGGTCATCAAAGCAGGGCAGGTTGCACTGAGGAGTTTCTGTGATAGATCTATGCACTAAGTATTAAAGGAACAATATCAGTAGTTTACAGTAGAAGTCACTGGATGGTAATCTACTATTAAGATTGCACCCACTGCACATGGATATACCATTGTCACCGTCTGTCTCCTCTGATTTAAAACCTGAAAGATTGTGATACGTCACTATTACATGGAGGTTGAATTGATGAAAATAAAATGGCAGGAACACATTTCTTTCGCCATTTCCCTCCCTCTATGCCTTTCCTTCCTAAGCTGTTAGTTTCAGAACCCTTTAAAGATCCTGTGGAAATCAGTGTTTTGTAAATTATTATAAAATGTTGACAACCTGGGTGAAGGTCAAAATTCTTGAATATGCCACTATCCTGGAATTTTAACTAATGCTTTGCATAGTAATAAGAGCTCAATGCCAAAGCCAGCGGTTTTATAAGTGAAATTTATATTTGTAGAACTACAGGATTTTCATGCTGGGACTGTGTTCCTGGACTTTACTGGATTTTCAGTGCAAAATAAAAACCTGCGATTTTATTGTCAAATTATTCATCTAAATATTATCTCTTGATAGGCTTTTATAACATTCACATCTTTTCATGCATATCCACTGTGAAACTAGCAGACTACATCTTAGGAGGAGTTGTGCCTGAAACTATTTGAATCATAATTGCAACATACACTTTGGGAATTAGTGACTTCCAGATTGCTCAGTATTTTACGGCTTGTGAGCTGGTGCGAATCCCTCAATTAACCTGTGTTATGTAATTTGATTTTTTGCTGAACGACAGTTATTTTTTACTCTATGCTTGCATTTCATATTATATCCGTTTTCATTGTTCTCTCCTTCACCTCTTGATGCAGAAAAGCTCATAGAGGGTCTGAAGTCCCCTGAGACTTCCTTTCTGCTTCCTGACCTTCTATCTCTTGCTGACCCCTTTGGGAGTAATGAGGATAATATCAATGGTAAAATAAAAAATATCTGGGTGTATTGTTCTCAGCATGCATGACCATCTTATAGGAATCTGGAGTATTTTCAACTGTTAGTTTCAGCCCCTTTTTGCGATCCTGTAAAAATCAATGTTTTATAAATCACGATTATAACACATTGTACACAAAGTTGGCGTCCTGGGTGAATATTTGTTCTAAGTCTCCCACTATTTATTAAAAATTATCTATTTAAGGGCCCCTTTATTTGGCATTTTCAGTGTGAAAATTTGGTGCATTCTCACCAGTACGGTACACACATTAAAAGCAAAAGAGGGGGTTATGGCAGCAAAATGATATGAACCCTGTCGCGTTGGTAGGGCATTGTAACACTGTCATATGGCAATGACTTTGGTCTATACATCCAGTCATCAGTAATTGGTCCCCAATCAGTTGTGTAAAATGCCTGACATTTGTATTTAGGGGTTGGAGTTGAAAATTCTCTTGTTCCTATTCTTGACACTTCCATTGACTCTGCTTGTGTTTCTGTCTGTCACAATACATTGTGAGTTGTTTATCGTGTCAGCTTCTTGCCCTGTTCCATCATGTAGCATTTTTCTATAGTGGATGGTGATTGTGGTGTGACAGTCTGTGCCTTTTTCTAATGTGTCTGTAACTGCCTCAAGAAACTCCCAGCTGCAACAGGGTATGCCTGCGTTACGTTGGCATTTTAATGGATCTCCTAGTTAACAGACCCATGACTGCAACTTCTCATTTGCCTGAATCCTGTTTGTGACAAGAAAAAAATTGTCCATTATTGATCAGTTGATTTGTTCAAGCAGTGATACCAATTATCCAACGGGAAAACCCAAGTTATTTTGGCAGAGCTCTGGGGGGGAAAAGCGCGAACAATGCATTCAAGTGTTGTTCCTATGACACCTACATTATTTGCCTTTAATATTTGTTTGGCAACATTTTGCTTGCCCCATCATAATTGTGTTCATTCTGAATTCTGTTGAAATGTGTCACTGAGTCATGGCACATTGCAGAATCCTAATTTTCTACTCCACCAGCTTTAATGTGAATTATTGTGAATAGCTCAGTATTCTATTTATAGACTGAAACATAATTCTGATGTACAGTCCTAATGAGATTAAGTAATTTTAGTTTTAATTTCTTTCAAAGTACTTCAGTTAAACTTTCTTTGAGAATAATCTGAAGGAATTTAGTTGCTATGTCTAAGTCCCCATCAATACTACAAAGAGTTAAGGGCTTATTATCGTAGAGTATAATATGGAAGGGTAGAATTATCTAAAGCTTTGCCCATTTACCTTCACGCTCTGTGGCAGCTTGGCTGTTTTCTTGATGCACCTTAACATTCTTTCAATTGTCTGCTTGCATTTAATTCTTTGTTTGTGCCCTGAATCAAAAGGAAATGCTGAGGTAGTGGTGGGAAATCTCATACCTGGATTTGAGTCTACAAAGACTCAGCAACTGGCACCACTGCAAGTGGAAGCTTTGGGTGCCGTGGCCGTTATAAACTCCTCAGGTTGGTATACTCATTGCATTTAACATCAGCACCTAACATTGTTAGGCTCCCAAATAATTTGCACATTGTTTTTTTTTTGAATCGGCAAATTATTCTAGTTTAAAAAAAATTGAATTGGGATATAATCCACAGATCTACCACCCTCTTCCCGTTTCCTGGTAATGTGCACTTTACTGCAATTTGCCTCCTTCTTCTTCCTCCCCTTTGTTCTGGTTCATGGGTTTTTTAGCGAGAAGCCAGAAGATGGCCTTTATGGAATATTTACGTTGTACAGTTTTTATTCTTGAATCAATGGTGGGGATTTGAATAAATGACACAATGAATAACTGTACTTAAAATCCGAAATAAATACTGAAGCACTGATGGAATTTAAACAAAGACCTTCAACCTGAATGTGAAGGAAAGAACTGCAGATGCTGGTTTAAATCAAAGGTAGACTCAAAATGCTGGAGTAACTCAGCAGGTCGAGCAGCATCTCTGGAGAGAAGGAATGGGTGACTTTTCGGGTCGAGACCCTTCAGTCTGAAGAAAGGTCTCGACCTAAAACATCACCCATTCCTTGTCTCCAGAGATGCTGCCTGACCCGCTGAGTTACTCCAGCATTTTGTGTCTACCTTCAACCTGAAACTTTGTTTTTCTTAGCTGCCTTAAGTTTCCAACTTTTTCTGTTTAATTTGTTAGGTTAATAGTTTAACATACAGTATCTGGATGGTCTTTATTCAAGGGATGCATTCAGGCTAACCAGAGAATAAGACATGGGAAAGAGCACCTGATAACTGATTGAACAGGAGGATATTGACATGATATTGAACAGGATATTGACATGATATTGAACATGAATATTGAACAGGAGGATATTGACATGATATTGAACAGGAGGATATTGACATGATATCGAACAGGAGGATATTGACATGATATCGAACAGGAGGATATTGACATGATATTGAACAGGAGGATATTGACATGATATTGAACAGGAGGATATTGACATGATATTGAACAGGAGGATATTGACAATGTTAGCGCTATAGCCAATACGAGGGTTGGTTGAAAAGTTCTGCTGGTAATGTTTCTTGACGGCGCTGCGATGTGACAGGTTAATATACAACTGCTCTCCATTCATTCTTGATACGTTCTTGCTTTTATTCGGAGACGTTAAAGATGTTTCTGTTCCCAGTGCTCCTTAAATAGACGTTACTGAATAATCCATGTTTTATATATATATATATGTTACGAAGCTATACGGCAAGGTGAGATAATTTCCTCAGACATGTGAGGAAAAAGTTAATTTTCCATTAGAATAATTGGAATTTGGATGGGGCAATTCATATAGATTTGATTGTGGGTTTAGGAAGGGAGTTGTATAAATATTGAGGCAAAAGTAATTGCAAGGATACAAATAATTAACTGGGGGTGTATAACCAATGAAGATTGTTCTTTGAAGAGAGAATAATGTCCTTCTTCTGTAGCATAGTGTACTGTAGTGATCACTACTTTTCAGGATGTAATTGTGTTAGAGTGTTGGTGGTGGGAGAAAAATAGAAACGTGTTAATGTGTTAGGTTATGGAGGCCATAAAATGGTTCAAACATTACAATTGTAGCTAGTTCTTCAAATTATGTCTTTAGTTATTACATTCCTGTCTGTAGTGTAGTGAAAATAAAAGTAGCCTTGCCTTGTAACAGGTTTGGTTCTTCCATTTTGAGTTTCCACGTTCCACGCAGTGCAGAGCTTACCTTGTGTTGCTGAGCAGCACCGAGTAAACTGAACCGGCAAAATCAATCCCAAACATGGGTGTAGATTTACAGTAAATTTATACTGCAGCTTGATGTCCAAGCTGAGAAGCTGTAATATGAGACATGGGGTTACTATGTATTTACATCAGCAGCAGATAAGTTTATCAAAAGCAAGGTCTTTTCCACCCCAACATCCCCCCAGCGTTTAACTAAAGCATATATTCCACGGCAAACTTGGAATTACAGTGGAATTCCAAAAGTGGTGTTAAAAAAAATTGCTAGAAATTGAGTCCTTTCCAATGAAACTACAATTGTGTTTGTGCAAACCCTCTGGGACATTGAACTGATATAATACATGTAATATGACAGTGAATCAATTTTTGAAATGAGCTTTAGTCAGGGAATATGTGAAAGAACAGTGCACTGGCATTATGTCAGTGCCATGTCAGGCACTGCATCTGTTATGTTTAATTATAATTGAATTCTCCAGAATGCTGAGTATCACGTTTCTGAAAATTATGAAGTCCATTTTCAGAAATGTTCAATAGTGGAACGTGTTTAGATGAAGAAAATCATAGAGGTCAAATTTTACAGTTTTTAATTATATTTTTTGTTACTTTGAAAGAATCTTTTCATAGAGTCATACAGCAAGGAAACGGGCCCTTCAGCCCAACTTGCCCATGCCGACCAAAATGCCCCATCTTCACTCGTCAGACCTGCCTGCATTTGGCCCATATCCCTCTAAACCATTCCTATCCTTTTGCCCTGAGGTTAAAGTGTTTTAAAGGGGTAATTAAATATGATGATTTTACGGGGTAGACTTGCATGGAGAAATTAGTTTTTGTAAGCATCATGTAAGATTTTATAATGTTTTACTAATCATTTGCTGTATATCCTCCTTCTGCTTCCCCGCATTGTACTTGCCACTGCTGAACCTTGCTCAGACTCTCTCACTGGGGAGGACTCCATTCTTGACTACTCTCTCCTCTCTAACCCGGTGACTGAAATTATTGATGAATTTTCTCCTGTAGTTCCATCTGGGCAGGTGAAGCAAGGTAAGTGTCCTGTGTCCAGTTATAATCGTTTCCATTTAGTGGTAATTCTCAGCATTGATTCTTTTTCTTGCGAATATATTATTTTCCATTCTTTTGCTTGCCCTCCGCTCCATGGTTTTATTTTACTCTTAACACATTTATATTTAAAAAAATGTTTCCAAGTACACTTTCCTATTTTAGTATTGAAAAGTAATTTTAATTTTAAAAGACATTGGGATAAAATGCTTAAACTTCCACAATAGAAACTCTAAACAAAATTAAAGCCAATGTTCAACTATTGGCTTGTGAGAGAGAAAACAAGGTGTTTCTATGGTTACCAAGTTATTGATTTAAAATGAGAGTTGTGTTTTTGCCATAGTTTTTTAAGTTTAAGTGATTTTTATTTGTCGCTCACAGCTGTCAAAGAAAGGCTGCATTGAATGTGTTGGTGGGTGGGCTTTTATTCATTATTATTTTAATCATAAAACAGCCGTACATTATAGTTTGAATTGAAAGGAGCACTTTTCACAAGATAGATTTGTTTCCTATTGGTGCATTCTCTATGGACCTGTGTGCAGATGGATTTTCTGGATTTTCTGCACTGAAGTCCTTAATAGGAACGTGTGGCCCATAATAGTTGATAGCTAAAATCAGATATTGTTCTATCGATTCTACATTTCTCATCCTTGCAAAATGATCAATTTGATTCTGGACACTTTGATTTTAAATCTTGCTGAAAATGGTTGAATAAAATTGGCTCAAAATTCAACTGGACCTGTTTGCCATTCGATTTGTGTAAATTTCTGTCGTTTAGTTTATTATTGTTACATGTACCGAGGTGGAGTTCAAAGCTTTTTGTTGCGTGCTATCCAGCCAGCAAAAATATTACACATGATTACAATCAAACCATCCGCTGTGTACAGATACAGGATAAAGGGTATAACGTTTAGCGCAAGGTAGTCCAATACAATCCGATTCAAGATAGTTTGAATGTCTCCAATGAGGTAGATGGAAGGTGAGGATCTTTCTCTCTAGCTGGTCATTTGTCTTATAACAGCTGGGAAGCAATCTGGAGGTATGTGTTTTCAAACTTCTGTACATCTTGCCAGATGGGAGAGGGACAAAGAGGGAGACTGGCCCTTGATTATGCCGGTGGCCTTGCCGAGGCAGCGTGAAGTGTAGATGGAGTCAATGGATAAGAGGTCACGTCGACAACTTTCTGCAATTTCTTGCGGCATTGGATGGAGCTGTTCACAAACCATGCTATGATGTATCCAGATAAAATGCTTCCTTAGGTTCATCTGTGGAAGTTTGTGAGCATTGTTGGGGCCATGCTGAACTTCCAAAGCTTTCTAAGGAAGTAGAGCTGTTCGTGTGCTTTCTTGGCCATCTCTTCGGTATGGCCGGTCCAAACCAAATTGCTGGTGATATTTATTATTAATAATCTGAAGCTTTTAACCATCTCTACTTTGACGCCCTCAATGTGTCAAAGGTTTCAACGGTCTTTTATTGTCACATGTACCAATTAAGATACAATTGTATGCAAATTACCATACAGCCATACGGAAAAAAAAGCAACAACTACATAAATGTTAACACAAACATCCACCACAGTGGATTCCCTACATTCCCCACTGTGATGGAAGGCAAAAAAGTCCAATTTTCCTGTTTATTCTCCCGCGGTCGCGGCGATCGAAGCTCCCGCAACCAGCAGTCGAATGTGTGCCTGAATGTGTCAATCCTGAAGTCAATCACAATATCCTTTATCTCACTCCATAGTTGGTTCACAGTATTGGGTTGAGCATGGGGGCGGCATGGCGGCGTAGAGGTAGAGTTGCAGCCAGCGCCAGAGACCCGGCTTCGATCCTGACTATGGATGCTTGTCTGTACGGAGTTTGTATGTTCTCCACGTGACCTGCGGGGGTTTTCTCTGGGAACTCCGGTTTCCTCCCACGCTCCAAAAAGACGTACAGGTTTATAGGTTAATTGGCTTGGTATAATTGTAAATTGTCCCCAGTGTGTTCAGGATAGTGTTGATGTGCGCTGGTCGGCATGGACCAACTTGTTGGCAACAAGGTACACAAAAAAGCTGGAGAAACTCAGCGGGTGCAGCAGCATCTATGGAGCGAAGGAAAAAGTCAACGTTTCGGCCCGAAACATTGCCTTTTTCCTTCGCTCCATAGATGCTGCTGCACCCGCTGAGTTTCTCCAGCTTTTTTGTGTACCTTCGATTTTCCAGCATCTGCAGTTCCTTCTTAAACACTTTGTTGGCAACAAGTTCTGGTCCAGTATTTTAATGAATTATTTTCCTTCCCCCACTTTGGATTACTACAATAAACATGCAAGATGTTGTGTTCTCCTGTTACAAGAGTTAAGGAGATATTTTAGAAACTGCAGTATTCAACGGGTTAAGTGGCAGTCTAGCATAGAGTTCGAGAGAAGGTTGTTCCTGATATTCACCTGTGTGCCTTGTATCTTGAAGTCAGACATTTTTAAAATAAAGGTGGAAAATAAAGCTGTAGTGTTTATTAAAGTGAAGTTATTTGTTGCTCACTGCAAGAGGTGGAGGCATGAGAGAGAGAGAGGGAGAAAGTTAAACAAAACTGTCATGCAAATTTGGTACTTGTCAAGAAATTAGTTATCAAATCATTGACCCTCAACATTCTGAAAAACAGATAAGCATATAACATAGAAATGCAACTTTTGGTTGGTGCATTGTTTTTGGCATATTCTACACTGTCCTGTTCATTGTCACATGGTTGGCTCAAATTGATCAAAAGTTTATATATAAATGGTAAAATATCTTTTTTACATGAACTAACTTTGCTCAACTTAATCCTGCATTCTGTTTATATTTAACTTTTCTTTCACAAAAATCTTGCTTCTTATTATCAATGCTTCCCTTTTACATGCTGCAGAGGATACTAACCTCATCTCAGACTTTGATCTTTCTATTAAAAATGACAAAGTGGAAGATGATGAATTTGACCCCATTCCTGTGTTGTCAAAAAATTCACAAGGTAAGGATTTGAATGGAACATTTGCTGTTGTCTGACCCTCCCCCTTTTTTGATATTTCGTGCACTTTCCACAAAACCATCATTGGAAGAAAATAATGCAAGCTTTGCTTTAGTAGTTCTAATCTTTGTGAATTCACATATAAATCACACAATCCTCTTCCACAGCTATAACTACACAAATGTTTAAGTCTTAATCGTGCAACTTTGCCATTTTATAGCTTGGAAACAGGCTCTTCGTCCCACTTTAGTTCTTTTTGAAAATCAAGCAATAAAACTAATCTTGTCCAAATAACTTCCTCACAATTTGTACAAATCCCATTTTTATTCGCCCCATGTTCCTCTCAACTGGCTCCAGATTCTGCTCATCACACCAGGGATTTATATAGCATTTTTTTTCAGCCTTGTGATGTCCCAAAATTCTATGCAGTCTATTCAAACTGAGAGTTGGCTTTTTCTCCTCTTCCCATCTCCTATTGAAGGGACGAGTGTGGTGTATACAATCATACAATAATAATTCATTAACACAAAGAGAATATGTATTTGCGGCGGGGTGGTTGGGGAAAATGTGACAACAATTACACTAAAGTGGGGCGTAGCAAAAGAAGTTTGTGGAGATTTCTGGCTGGAGCCATTGAATTAAATTCAGAGTAACTTTAACGGTAGAGAAGGAGACCAGTCAGCTGTTTTGAGTCCATGGCAAATTGGCAACTATTAGAAAGATGACCGCAGCTGGTCACATTCCTCCGACTTTCAAAAGTGCAAGTTATGAAGTAAAGGAACGACCACAAACAGGTAGTTCAGTTGATCTGTTGTCTTTGCTTATGATCATTGAGGAATAAGCATTGGTTTGGGTATTTTAAGAACTTGCCTGCTGTTTAAATGGCTAAAAAGATACTTTAATGCCGTGGCAAATAGAAAAATATGGTCTCAGTTTCACCTTAGATTCAAATAAAAGTGTGCCCACAAGTGCTGCACTTGTTCAGTATTGTATTGAAGTATTTGTCAAGGTAATGCACTAGGCTGTAAGATTAGGGTTATAGCATAGAACATAGAACATAGAACAGTACAGCACAGGAACAGGTCCTTCGACCCACAATGTTTGTGCCAAACATGATGCCTAGTTAAACTAATCTCATCTGCCTGTACACGATCCATGTCCCTTTATTCCCTGCACTTCCAGGTGCTTATCCAAATGCCACTATTTCATTAGTATCCACCACCACCCCTGACACCCACCACCACCCCTGACAGTGCGTTCCAGACACCCACCACTCTCTATGTTTAAAAAAAAATTTGCCTGGCCCAACTCCATTAAACTTTCCCCCACTTACCTTCTAGCTATACCCTCTACTGTTGAACATTTCCACCCTAGGGAAAAAGGTTCTGACTATCTACCCTATCCATGCCTCTCATAAATGTATATTCTTCTATCAAGTCTTATAATGCACAATTTTCTAATGGCTGGGAATGCCTTGTAATTCATTTTTTCCCATATTCAGAAAGTTGTCGTATTTAAAATTGTTATATAGAACATATAATTAGAAAGGATAATTTTCCACAAGAGATAGTCACATTAACATTGAGTTAGTCCACCCCTCCAGCTGGCTCCCTTTCCCACATTCATTGTCATTGTTGTTGTTTCTAAGCTGATTATAATGTTGTTCCACCACCACACCCATGACCACCAATCCATCATTTTGTTGATGTATTATGATCTTTAACACGACCAGAACAAATAGTTTTAAGGTCAAACTGACCCAAACACTCCGAAACAAGAATAGTGAGTCTCTTGGGTGAGAAAATGCAGCTAAATGCAAAGAAAGCCAGCTGGTTTCAGAAACTGGCTCTTCCACAGATCCACCCAAGCTGTTGAAAGTAAATGCTGTAGCTTTAGAAAGGAGATGACACATCTTTAGAAAAGAGGTGAGGAGGAATTTCTTTATCTGGAGACTGGTGAACCTGTGACATTCATTGCCACATACGTTAGTGGAGGCCGAGCCTTTGGGTATTTTTAAAGCAGGGATTGATAGGCTCTTGAACAGTAAGGGTGTCAAAGATTATGGGGAGAAGGCAGGAGAATGGGGTTGAGAGGGAAAGATGCTATAATTGAATGGCGGTGCACTTGATGGGTCGAATGGTCTAATTCTGTACCTATGACATGAACATGAAGATACAGTTATAGTCTGAGCTTGAATGTGGAATATGTTGCTATAATTAAATATTCGATGCCTGCGGTGTCAAAACAGAGCAAAGGCACATAAGTGGTGGCTTCTTCTTTGAACAGCACCGAGAAACGGTAAAACTTTGAATGAATGAATAATCTACCAATATTTTATGCAGAGCAAGCAGGTGAGGGTGTAAATAAATCAGCCTTATTATTGAAACTTGGTTGTATTAGGGCAGGTACTTAAATAGGAAAGGCACAGTGAGATACAGGTATAATGCATTCAAATGAGATTAGCGTAGAAAGGCATCACAGTTGGCAAGAGCAAGGTGGGCCAATAGGGCCTATTCCAGCACAGTACAATTCTACGATTTTAACTGTAAAAAGCTATTTCGTTGGCTACAAAACCCTTTGGGACATTTTGAGGTTGTTTAAAATGCAATATGAACATGAGTCATTTTGGAAATACAGAATTAGAGGAGGCAGCATGAATCTTGCATCCTCTCAAACCGAATAGGAATGGTAATATCGTCACGCATTTGAAGATATTACTTTGAGTTCAGTACAATTATATTTTTTTCAATCTTTGTATTGAGAGTGTTGCAATTAAGTTTGATGTCACAGCTTTGCACATTTCCAGCCTATTCTAAGCTAACATTGTTTTTCTAGCAGTATAAATTTACTCAGCAGTCAAATCTACTTTGAAATAATCCATGCATAAAATTATTTCCCAAAAAATTGCTTTTCTAAAGCCTTCCCCATGCTCGTGGCCATTTTGTTTAATCTTCCAGAGCAGGTGTCTTAAATTTATGTGAAGTTTGAAAATAATTTCTGTGCACATTTGGAAAAACACATCATTTGCATCAGAGACTATGTGTATGATACAGTCCTTAGCCCAAATGCGTAATTGAAAATACACTCTGAATGCTTATACTCAGAGCATAGCTTCCAGTGGACATGCTATATAATACCACGGGCTGACGTAACTGTATCACATTTCGAATTACAAAGAAAAGCTTGCATTGTAAAACAGGTCTGTTGTAGCACAATAAGGAAGGATCAAATTTGTGATTTTTTTTTAAAGTAATTTTTGAAAATATTGTTGCCCCCCCCCTTTGTCTAACCCATAATACAAACAAATGCCCTTGAATAATAGCATAGAAGGCCAAATAAAATCTCTAGAAATTTATATCGCCTTTTTCACTCATGTACTGTCTTACACCTGTGATTATGTAACCCAGTGCTTCTTGACATAAATCAATTTGTGTTACCCTTCCAGGTGGCCATTCTAGAAACAACAGTGGGAGCTCTGAATCCAGTCTTCCCAACTTAGCTAGGTCTTTACTGCTTGTGGATCAACTGATAGACCTGTAGGATGGCCCAGCAAGCACGTTAAATTCAGCAGCCCTCTGCACCGCCATTTGCATCTCCCTCTGGATTGTCCATGCAATCTGTGACAAGGTTTCATTGACTGAGGAAATAGGTTGCATTTTCATTTTGCTATCTTGCCATTGTGTCCTGTCTAATAAGCATGACCTTTCTGACATTTTCTTTCATCTTTGAAATTGATATAATTTTGCCATTTTAGCAAAAGTACGGTCATATTGATTATTAAGATGGTGTCTTTTTCAAAGTAAATTCTGCAAAATCCTAGAAAGGGTAGATAGGCATTAATTAATTTAACAGAATTCAGTGTACAAAACACAATAGTGCATTCTGTCCTGATCCCAACTTTTAAGCAAACTTGGTTTTGCTTTTCCATACTGTTAAATTATTTATTTTCATGGAAAAATGAGTGGGGTATTTACTAGCAAAATCAATAGATCTTTTTGGAATGCTTTCTCTTAACAGGTCAAGTCATTGACGGTATTGTTGGATACAGGAATATCATTTGTATGGTTTCTGTATCGAACTGCAAGTTTTGAACAGTACATGTCAAAAACTAACAGTGTTAGAGTGATGTACAATTACTAATGTCAGTATATTGTTGAGTGTGTCCCTGCTTTGATGAAATTATTAGGCACTTGACACTATTAGCCCTTCCACAGACAAAATCTGTGGATTTAGTCAGGTAAAAAAAAACTCTGAAATATATTAACCCTATAAAGTGGAAGTAGCTGTGATATGGGCAAATCTGGACTTGATGTATGTTGAAATTCTCTGAAAGTCCAATCTACCCATCCTTGTATTACATAGAAAGATTACATTCAACACCGACTCACTGAGGAAGTTGAAAACTCTTCCTGATGCAATTAAAACAAAATTATAACAAAGAGCTGCCAAATAGGAATTGTTGATGTAGTGGTGGAGGTTGATATCTGCAGAGTGTAGGGGCACATTGTGAAATTTGGATCTAAATAACTACCCAGTGGATTATATTTCTTAATACAAATTGGAATCTTATGAAGAAATAGGATTTTAATAATAGTCAAGAATTTTGGTTGCTGCCCTACTTCCTTGCATTCTTATCTCGAATGCCATGTAGTGTTTTGTGACTTGCATGGAGTATTCCAAAACTCTGTGCCCTTTGCCCTCCCTGTCATCAAATGCAGGTGAGACTTTTGGCCTTTGAAGTTCCATTAAATCTAAATATAGATCTAAATAAAAATAAGTTATTGAGTAATTCTGTAAATTAAGTGGTTTAAAATGAAGCAGTGTCAGCATATAGCCAACTGTGTTGAGGCAAGCTGTGCCTTGTTATCCAAAACTGATGTAATCTTGTAAATGTTGACACTGTTCAAAATGTGACTGATTATGATGATTCAATGATCAAATTCACTATCACACAGTGCCTCTGCAGATCTGTGGAGTTCAAAGGTCTTTTATTGTCACGTGTACCAATTAAGGTACAGTTTTATCTCTCATCAGTGTTATTGTGTGTTAGGAGGAGGACCAGGATTTCTGTTTGAAGTAATATTGGGTTCTTTCCTCAGTGTGTACAATGAAAAGTTTGGTCCTGATAAATTGTCCAATTTTCCTTCCTGGATGCCTAGTATCCTCATAGAACTGTACGATCCCTCTTTAATTTTGGTGGCTCTTTTGTGAAAGATTGGTGCAGTAACTCCAGAGTTTCCAAGTGCCAGACACCAGAGCAGTAAGACTAGATTTTTACCTTTCACCTGCTTATATACCCTGGGCACAGATTGGAGATTCAGTGTGAACAGTACCTTTTACATTAGTCACTGTCGAAGTCTCTCGTTATGAACTGTTCTCCAGCTCTGATTTTATAAGCGGGAAGGATTGATGTTAAAGTTTGAATTAGTACTGTATTGGTTTACTATTGTCATGTATACCGAGATACAGTGAAAAACTTTGCCCATGGTCCAAGCAAATCAAACCAGACATGAATACATCAGGTCGTACAAATGAGGAAAAGAAACAAGATTTCAGCATAGAGTATTGCAGCTATAGATTAAGTGCACATCTTTTTGAAAAGTGCAAGGGCTGTAATGAGATAGATTGAAACATTGAGAACTCAGCCCTAACAAATGAGAGGTCTATTCAAGAGTTTGATAACAGCAAAAGAAGCTGTTCTTGAATATGGCATTTTCAAGCTTTAGTATCTTCTGCCTGATGGGAGAGGGAATGACGGGGGGGTGGGGTGAGCGTTCCTATCTATGAGTACTGTGTTTACAGACCTATTATGCTGCTGCAAGTAAGAATTTAGTCGTTCTGTTTTTGGTACATATGTCAATTTAAACCAACTCTTGGCTGCTTTCAAGGCAAAAGCAGGAAGTAATGATAGATGTGAGATAGAACACATAACAAACACAGTTGTCAAAGTTAACCAAGATCATTGAAGGTAGTTGTCACTGAAGGGTTTAAGATGAGGCCATCTTGAGAGAAAAATTGTGATTTGACTGGATGAAAATGAAACTGATCATCAAGATTGGATGAAATGAAAACTTTAAATTATTTTTAAAGAAATATGAGGAATGAAATATAATTTTGGGCATAACCTACAGATTATTCATTCATGTACAGAAATGCTCTTATTAGTTCATGCACTGTGTTTTCTATCAAATATTACTGTATCATAGAATGGTTACAATATGGAAGGAAACTATTTGACATGCCATTCAGGTTCTATGCAAGAACAGTTCCACAAGTCTAATTTCCACATCCTCTCCCAACAGCCCTCCAAAATCTTTTGTTTTTGGATACTTATCCAGTCTGTTTGACTCTACCTAGTAGTGGCAGTAGTTTCAAATGTAATGTATTCTAAATCCAAACCACATGCTATATATATATTTGAATCCTCATGTCACTGCCCGTTTCTTTGACAATCAGCTTCTTTCAGTGTTCCCCAGTTTTTTACCCCTTTGCCAATGAGAACAGTTTATTTTCCTTGATTCAATCTACAGCTTTCAAGGTGGTAATTACCTGTACCACATCTCGTAAGTATCCTCCCCATTTTCATGTAGACTGCGCCATCGTTAACATAAGCAAAACACAACGTACTGGAGGAACTCAGAGGTCTTCCAACACTTTGTGTTTTGCTCAGAATACCAGCATCTGCAGTTTCTTTAGTCCCCATCTTCATTATGTCTTTCATGCCGAGAATCAGTTTGGTTAATCTGTCCTCCATCCTCTCTCTGAAACTTTCTCACCTGACACCAGGAATTCAATATAGTACTCCAATTGTAGCCACCCATGCTTCATTATGCCTTTCTTGTTCTTTGACTCCATTGCTGATTTGTATAAAGCCCAGGATGGACATAGAACATAGATCAGTTAAAAAATAACCACTGGATCTGTAAAATTGCAATATAACATCAAACAGTTCAGCACAAGAGCAGTCCCTTCGACCCACAATGTCTGTGCTGAACATGATGCCAAGAACAGCACTTATTTATCTGTACATAACTCATATCTGACCATTCTCTGCTTATCCATATGCCTCTCTAAAAATCTTTTAAATGTATCAGCTTCAACCAACACATCAGCACGTTCCGGGCACCCTCTGTGTGTAAAAAAAAAACCCTTATCCTTTAAACGTTGCCCATCTCATCCTAAAGCTATGCCCTTTAGTATTTTATTTTTCCATCCTGGGAAAAAGGTTCTGACTGTCTACCCCATCTATGCCTCTCGTGATTTTATATATCTTGTATAATTTTGACCTCCTTCTTAATGTAACTTCATTTTCAGTGAAGGATGCACATAGTCTCCCCCCTCCCCCTTCAAATGGCTCTGTTCTTGTGGTCTTTTAAAATTGTACACCCTCTCCTTCCTACCAAAATATAACTTCATATTTCTCGCCATTTGATTTCATTTGTCTCCTGTTTGCACATTGTACCAGCTGTCTAATCTCCTTGATCTTCCTTGAAGTAGTGTCGGTGAAATTATGTTGAAAGCAAAAGATGAATGGACAAGCTTGAAGGGAGGTTTCATTTCTGTAGTTGGCGGTGTTTGGAAGATTTAATAGGCGATCATGTTGAGACATCCAATGTAATAATAGAATTTAATAGTCAGTAGTCAAAGCAATAGAGTTCCCAATTTCCTTGTGTTCCACTTCACTAGCTTCCACTTTCAAAAGATCATGCTTCATGATATTGTCACCTCCAGTATAATACATTGCTTAGTGCGCTTTCTTTGGAAGATTGAAGAGCTGAAACCTTTTCTCTTGCCGTGAACATTTTCCCCATTTTTTTGTTTCAGTGTGAGGTTTGGAAGGACGTGATTTTCTTATTCCTGATGTCTGTCCTTTACCCTATAAATTACTTTACCTGCTCATCCACCCGGTTCAAACCTAACAGGGATATAGCTTCAGAGTGATCTTGGACCATACTAATGACCCTGATGGTTGGACAATCAGCCACTTAAGGGCCTGTCCCACTTAGGCAATTTTTTAACGCGACTACAGGCGACTGACTAGGCTGTCGCTGGGGTGTCGCCTGTATGGTCGTGAGTCGTCTCCTCAGTCACCCAAACAGTCCTAGCGTCTTTCTGATCGCCGCAGGATTTTCAACATGTTGAAAAATCACAAAGGATGCCGTTGTGGCCCATTACCAGTTCAATGCCTCAGTTTTGTCCTTGGAATCTTGGCTCTCCCAGTGGAATTATGATCAACACCTCTATTTAAAAAGATGGAACATGTTGCATCCCAATAAACCAACTTGAATTTCTGTCAGTAATTTAGTGCAACGGAAGTGAAATGTTGAAATGAAATTTAAAAAATTGTAGCAGCATATAAGTGTTCAGAGAAAAATAAAAATCGCCCTTAAGTTTAACCTTAAGTGTCTCAACCCGAAATGTCACCTATTCCTTTTCTCCAGAGATACTGTTTAACCCGCTGAGATACTCTAGCTCTTTGTGTCTAGGATTCTAGGTTTGTTTTGGCTTCCTTTGTCATTACCAACAAGTACATTGTGTTCAAGATTGGAAATGGCAGAAAAGGTTCAATGAGATATGTTCCAATTATTTTCCTTTCTCCAATAGGGACATTTATCATTGATAACCTATATAAATAATTTTTTGACCTAGGTAAATCACAATATACTTAAAAAATAATGGGATCACTGATGATTATCAATAGCAATCCACCTCTCATTAAACAGGTGAGGAAATAAAAGTATGTGGCTGTTCAGTTTAGCCACTGGAGGAGCCTTGTTGATGATAATTGAGCTGTTTTGTTGAAATTTGTGTTGTCATCTGGGAGTTCAGAAATGTAAATGCCTGACTTTTGTGCTAGTCTCTGGTTAATACAAGTCTGTAGCTGTGGATTTCATTACACTTCCTGTGGCTGCTTAAATGTGCAAATGTGGCAGGAACTTTGCTGGGAGAACTCTATTCTGCTTCATGCATTTTCATGCACCGTAAGTGGAAGTGCCTATCTGTGAAAGTTGATTTTTTTTTTACGTCAATTCTCATATTCCTCAGATTGTTATTGTCAATTAAAAATTATTTTAAGCACAATTGTCATCATTAAAGTGGGGCCAACAATTTTTTTATTTATGCCCCCCCTCCCTTGTTTGCCCAATTCCAGCTGGTTCAAAATTGTCCGCATGGCTTTAATAGCTGTTATTGTATGAAATGTGTTTGAAGCAATGAAAAATGGATTCTGAAAGAATAGCCTGGTGTAAGTTTGTGTTGGCACCGTTTCGTAATCCTGCACACACAGTAACTTCGAAGGGTCCTCTAGAGGATACCATTAATGTTAAAATAAGAGAATGTGATAGATGTGATGGAAACACAAGGCACTGCAGATGCTGGTTACTAAAGAAGGACACAAAGTGCTGGGGTAATTCAGTGGGTTAGGCAGCATCGCTGAAGAATATGGATAAGTGACATTTTGGGATCACCTATCCATGTTTGCAAGGTATTACAGGTAATCTGGAAGATGCACAGGAATCCACTAGTACGAAGGAGAGCTTTCATTGATGGCTTTGTATAATAGCACATACAAATTGGCAGACAGAGCCAGACCATTGTATAAACCTACTAAAATAAACCTATCCTGCCCTTACCCACTGTTCCTGACACCCTTGAGTGATAAACAACTGTTCAAAGAGATAATATGTACTTGGAATATTTACTCATGTACAATAAAACACAACACTGGTTCCAGTCACAACCTATAGAGGGAACAGAGTTGTCCATTACTAAAGTTGCACAGTTTGTGTGTTTCCTTTCCAGTCTCCTCTCCAATCTTTCAAACTGGAATCCTCCATAATTTGGCACAAAATCTATCCCTTTCACAACTGACTAAACCTCTTATTAGTTGATGTATAAGCCTTTGCTTGACAAGAAGTAGATCCAGTTCTTTTAATCCGTATCTTTATGTGAGGAATCATTTCCTCAGACTGTATTATGAACTTTTAGCCAGCTCCTTGATGTGAGGGGACCAGAGATGTATTAGACGCTCACTGTATTTGATGCATTTAACCAAAGATCTGCACAATGACAAAATGGTGTCCTTCATCAGTTATAAATATCGCTGTTGCATTGTTTGCATTTGCCACCGATTCTCTATTAATTGTGAACATTCAATGCTTTGTGCAAATAACACAGGCATAATTTTTTCCGAAACTCCCTGGTCAACTCGTCCCTTCCCACCCAAACTACCCCCTCCGCGGGTACTTTCCCTTGCAACCGCAGGAGATGCAACATCTGTCCTTTTACCTCCCCCCTCAACTCTGTCTGAGGACCCAAACAGTCTTTCCAGATGAGGCAGAGGTTCTCTTGCACCTCATCCAATCTCATCTACTGTGTCCGCTGTTCCAGGTGTCAATTTCTCTACATCGGTGAGACCAAGTGCTAACTCGGCGATCATTTCGCTGAACACCTCCGCTCAGTCCATCTTAACCTACCTGATCTCCCGGTGGCTCAACACTTCAACTCCCCCCTTCCATTCCCATCGGAAGAGAACACTCAACTCCCCCTTCCATTCCCAATCGAAGGAGACCCAGGACTTTCTGTCCTGGGTCTCCTTCATTGTCAGAGTGAGTCCCAGCACAAATTGGAGGAACAGCACCTCATATTTCGCATGGGTAGTTTACACCCTAGCGGTATGAACACTGACTTGTCTAACTTCAGCCCTTGCTTGCTCTCTCCATCCCCTCCCCGTTCCCAGTTCTCCCACTAGTCTTACTGTCTCCAACTATATTCTATCTTTGTCCCGCCCCCTCCCCTGACGTCAGTCTGAAGAAGGGTCACGACCCGAAACGTCACCCATTCTTTCTCCAGAGATGCTGCCTGACCCGCTGAGTTGCTCCAGCATTTTGTGTCTACCTTTCATTTCCTCTTAGCTCCTTTCAGGATGAATTCATGTTGTGGCAATGTTCTGAGGTGATTCGACCACACTCAATATTACATTTACCTCGGCCAAATGTCATTTACCTTTCTGTGACCTAATAAAGTGGTGAGCTTAATTTGTTTGGTTTAGATTTTGCTCTTCTTTTATCTCACACTTATCAAATGTACCAATTATACTGGCACCAACCCTTGGGGACATCCTCTTTAAAATTTTGGCCATTGCCTAAACGAGTATAAAAGTTCCAACTCATTCAACAAGGCTCCAGTTAATTAAATAACCTTATGCGAGGCTTCATGAAAGTTTCAGTGCTTAATGTCTCACAAGATTTTACTTCATGAATTAACCAAACAACTTCTTTAAAAAATATATTTTGTGTTCATAAGACAAAACCTTTTCCAGAATAGTCTCCAATGGGTTCCTCTCCAAATAATGTGCAAGGGCATCTCTTGGCTTTGCCAATTGGTCATGTAGTATAAGACTATTTATATGTATTATTTGAGGATGATGACGGGAGTGTGTCTTTCCTGATGTTCTCGTATATATTTAAAAAATGACCAGACCAAGGTAGCTAATAGCATATTATAGCAAGACTTCCTGCTGACCATCCCCATTTACCTATGTATTGTACACTGCATATAATATACACAGTGTATTATCTACCACTAGGGAACAATAGATAAGTGTCGTGTTCATGAATGGTATACTCCACATGTGTGTTGTTTGTGCAGATTTGAAATTCAAAAATAAATTTAGCAATGAATGCTCCCTGGCAGATGTATGACTTCCTCTCCAGTATTGGATTTTAATTATTTCACTCATAGCATTTGCTTCCTTCAACTGTCCTTCCCACCCACCTCTTTACTCGGCCTTGGCCAACCCAATTGGATGACTCTGAGATATGTGTAAACTTATATAATACGTGACTATATTTTCAGCATTTGCAAGCAGTGAAATAAATGTTATCAAAATCTATAAATAGATTACATTAGATTAATTTATTGTCTCATACACCAAGGTGCAATATAATCCCTTGTTTGCATGAAGCTCATAGAGTAAAAAGTATACATGGTAATGATAGATATAACAATAAATAAAATGAAATAAATGCAAAACAGCAGACTAGTGCAATCTGAATTAATGCAAAAAAACGCTAAAGTGCAATAATGGAATAACGATTTAAGAGTAATAGTATGTGAGCAGCACCCCCCGGGAAGCGGGTGTATAATATTTAATTAGTGCAGGAGTCTGACAGCAGTGGAGAGAGAAGATGTTCTGAGTGTGTGTGCTCTCAAGCTCCTGTATTGTCTCCCAGGTAGTTGAGAGAAAGGGTAATGGGCATCCTCTATGTTATACTCCACCACTTACTTCATACCAATTGTAATATATGGTGTTTTCTGTCTGCTAAAATGTAATTAGTTGGGGTTTTTTTTAAAGTAGCATGGAAAACATGTATTCCCAACAGTACGGTCAAAGTGGCACACTAAGCAAAATGTAAGTTGAATATAACAGTGGCTTGTGTCATTGAACAATGCTTTGACAGGGTAGGCGGTATAGCTGAAATGTATGAAAATGGCTTCTGTACCTTCACACTTCATACAGTCAGAATCTTCAAAGCTTGCTTGCCCTTGCAATGCACCAAATGATGCATTCGTCAGATCAGGCCGATAATGTTGGTTTACAGCACTGCTCCACAATATGCATGCTGACCTATGTATTGGCACTGTTAAAATAGGTGATAGTGGATTAGATCCACAATGTGTTATGTGGAGCAAAGTCTTGCATTGGTCCTGACACAGATAGATTTCCCCCCTGGCCTCATTGATATGAACAGCAGCCAAATCACTGGCCACTCAACTGCTATCTGTTTGAACATCCCATGTGCCAATCTCTGCTGCTGCAAGTGTAAGTTTGTTTAAATTCCCGACCATGAACCAGTGCATACATATTTCTGTTTTCTCCTATGCAATGCATTACATCTCACCAGCTCCCTTGTCCAGCTGTGGGGAACGAGCTGCAAAGGAAACAGGGTGTTGCTCAAAATCTCACTGTTGGCCGGTCCACAGAGCAATGCTGATATTGGCACACCACTGAGTTCCTACCAGCTGGCACAATAAATTCCAGAACAGCCCACCACATTAAAATGACAGGAACTTGGAGATCACAATATGTATCCGTGGAAAGTATGTTGCACATTTGATCTCTCTCAATTTGAAAAGCCTCGTGAGACAGAGCTTTCCTGTACTGAAAAATTCCTGAAGTATGAGTTTCTTATGTGACAGTATCCAGATAGCTTAATTCTATAGCTATAAAGCTCTTTTTTTTTCAGTTCAGAATACGTTCATGCCATTTGATGTTTGCATTCTTTTGTTTTAACAAATAATGACATTTTCTGCTCTGATTATTTACATTCCTTCAAACCCTGCACTAAGCTGCATTTCTCTTGTAACCAATAATGTGCATCTTGTTGTAACCAAAGTCTTATCTATGTAACCTGTACTTATATCCATGTTCTTTTTGCTTCCAACAGAACTAATTTTGCTTTTCTGATTCCCAATTGAAATAATGTACATGTGAACTGCCTGTAAAAATGCTGTCTCTTCACTCTAAAGGTTGATGTGTCGCCAACCTATGCAACCTGTATTACTGTAGTTTCTAATCATTGTGGATTATCAAGTAGGTTTCTTAAAGATCAGTCTTTTCTCCCTCTTTGGTTTTATATTCATACGAGTAAAAATATACAATTGTGAGTTGTTATTCCAGCTGCAGTATTGTGCAATTCTAGTGTAATGTGATGTCTGTTGTTACATGCACCTTTCAGAACCAAGGGAGGTGCTGTGGTTTAATTAAAATTTAAAAAAAGGTTTCATTTAAAGGATCTACTGAGATCAGTGCAAGTACCAAACTCTACACTGGTTTTGTAACAAAACTAGGACAGCAATTATATAACTGCTTCAAGAGGCTTTGATTTGCTTTGATTTTACTGTGATTTTCAAAGCTTCAGTATCTCTCTTGCTCTCTCATTCTCTCGCTCATTCTCTCTCTCTCGTTCTCTCTCTCTCTCCTCTTGTTCTCTCTCTCGGTGTCGCTCTCTCTCTTGCTCTCTCTCACTCTATCGCCCTCTTGTTCTCTCTCTCTCACTCCTCTCTCTCTCTCATGGTCTCCTGCTCGCTCACCCTTTTGCTCACCCTCTCGCTCACACTCTCCCCTTGCACACCTATACACATAACGTACACACTTGTTCACACGGATTGTGTTTCATTTCTCTTTCACCACATGGAACACTGCGTCCATATCAGACATTTAGAGTGCACCTACTTTATTTTGATATTTTTTCCCTCTGAGGGTTTGTTTCTGTTTTAATGCTGCCTAAGCGTGTAAGCTATCACACATGGTGTGACACTGCCAGGCAAAACCCCCGTCCTGTGTTAAGTATATTTCCAGAAGTCGCAGAGGCGCAACATGTAACATGCAATCTCACCCCTGCCCCTCCCAACTTCCCAGATTTCATCGCGGCCTTCTGGCCAAAACGCAATTTTGCTGTAAAAACTCAAGGCTTGTGCAAACCCCCCTGAAGGAGAGATACTCCAGCTTCTAGTTTCTGCAATCAGAACACATATTGGCATGCTTCTCAGTAGTTTGCATTAAATGGTGCAGAAGAGTGAATGTTTGCAGCATTATTGAGCAGAGTAAAGCTACAAATCAGAGTATTTTTGTACAGATTCTAGTGTCTAAAGGGGGGTCTTGCTGATGACGACGTTGTATCTATACTTCACAGTGTAATGTATCCAAGTGATTCATTTTCCCAATAAATAATGTTTGATGCATATATCTTAAAATAAATCTTGTATGTGTGTTAATCTCCTTTGGTTTTGTTGCTGATGCCCCCTGCTGCTGAAGTTCCTGATATGTCTGTGCTTGCATGCTCAATTTATGGGACAAGCTGGCAATAATGAGACTTGAAATATTGACACTGTCGTCAGAAGCGATAGACTAGTTTAGTTTACTGCCACATGTACCGAGGTACAGTGGAAAGCTTTTTATTGCCTGCTAACTAGTCAGCGGAAAAATCTATATACACAATTACAATCGAGCCGTCCACAGTGTACAGATACATGGAAAAAGGGAATAAAGTCCAGACTATTTTGGTTCAGTCACTTGGGTGGAGAAAGATAAAACCCCAGTACTTGGTGGTACAGAGTTGAAGGGTGCATGTGCATTAGCGAGACCTAGTTAACAGCAAATAGTTTAATTTACAATCATAGCTTACCCCTTACTTGGTAGAAGTGCAAAGCAGAGCCAGGTTCTTGGTACAGAATGAACTGCAATCACTGTCAAAGTACCCTTTAAAGTTATCGTAACCACACAAAGATTTGGAAGACGGGACACAATTCTGAGAACCATCTTTCAATCTGGATAGATAAGTTAAATATACCTCCATTAGCTTGCAGTTAAGACAAAAAATAAAAAGATCTGGCATCTCACCCTTTTTTCTCACCACCTTGTATCATGGTACAAAACTTAGTGATAGACAAATCCCAGTTAAAGATGCTGGGAAGATACTGCTAGAAATGTCACAGTAGTACAGTTCTTGGAATATTCTCGATGGTTGAGTTAAACCGGGTATCAAAAGAGACTGCTTTATATTAAATCTCTGCTGAGCTGATTGAGAGTGGCTGACACTGAGCAAACTAGGGAGAGGAGGTGTGGTGACAGGTGGGGATCTAGAGCTAATAAATCACATCTTATTAACATTGGATTTGTACAGAAATGTAAGAGATGAAATCATTTTTATTTTTAGAAAACAAAAAGTGTGTTTTAAAATTGATGGAATTTGAGGCACAAATGATATTGGGGGAAATCCTTGCACAAAATCAGAAAAGGAGAAATGAAGCTAACTAATTTGTTTCTAAACTGTACTAAACTGTCTGAACTTTTCTGCAAATGCAACTGGAGGTTGGCAGAAATGGCATTTTAAAACATAATGGTACTTCTGCTAAGGTAAGAAATTTTTCAGTGTTTCTCTAGAGCCTTAATATATAAAAATTGTTCCCATTTGTTACATATTAGATTGACAATTCTGGTTCCAATAAGGCTAGTTATTATTGTGGCATGTACGCTTACCTCGTAGACATTCCTTGCTGTTTACATCTGCTGCAGATGATGCACTGAATCAGCTATTGGTGAGATTTATGTTTTAAAAGTTAAATACGTGGATTAAGTCGACAAGCTTGAATTTTAATTTTAATCTACAAGGGTTTTTTCACTGAGACTTTGCACTTGCCAGCAATATTATTTGGGATTTAAAGTGTTCTGTTTACTGATATATGAAATTCATAAGCTGGAAAGAACGTTAAGGAGCAGTGGGCTTGCTTATAATGTTATAGACCAGGGGTTCCCAACCTTTTTCGTCCCGTTTACCCCTGGCAACTGTAATCGCACGTAGCAATATTATTTCAGTTATTTATGAACAATTAATGATGAACAGATAACGGTATACCAAAACCAAACACAGTCAGTCAATGAAAAAAGTACAAATCCCGAATCAACAAATTTACCCCCTGGGTAGGTGAAATTTACCCCAGGTTGGGAACCCTTGTTATAGACCTTCTTCAATGTCTTGGATGAGGTCTTGCACTCATCACACAGTGGACATGAATCTGCATGCTTTATGAACTCTCAATCATTGTGTTGTGAACCACATTCATTTATATTTTTTCATAGATTGTAGCCACTTCCACAGTAACATAATGCATAAAATTGCATCCCATTAGGAGCAATTTTAAATTGACCTGGTTTATAAACTGAGTAATAGATTGCTTGAAAAGTTTAAGAGCTACAGGACCGATGAGTCAAATTTTATTCCACCCAAAAAGTGCGAAGTATAATTGGTAAAATGAGGCACATTGATTTCATGTTGTGAATCGGCTAAATTTAAAGCATTTTCACCACGTGTCAGCATTAACTAGATGCAACGAGAATAGCAAATGCTGGATGTGCGGAGCAGACCTGCCAGCATCGAAGAGAAAAGGGAATAATTTCCTGTTTCAAATGTCAGGATTGCTGCACAGCCTGCAACCAGTATTGTTAGCCAGTTTTAACATCAGCTCACCCATCCCCACCCCATTCCCACCTCCAAAACTTGCCAAGTTCAATATCAGGAGATGAACGACTTGTGCATTTCAAACATTTTCTTTCAGTTGCCAGCATTCATTTTCCTTTTCATGTGGACTTGACTATCTCCTGGGATGACATTCTCCAGAGTGACAGGTTCATATCAATAAAATATGCCCAGTAGCTTTGCTAACTCCTACTGTCACGAGTGGGGCAGCAAAGTGGCGCAGCAGTAAAGTTGCTGGCTTGCCAAACCAGCAACCCAGGTTCGATCCTGAGTATGGGTGCTGTCTGCACGGAGTTTGTATGTTCTCCCGGTGACCGTGTAGGTTTTCTCCGGGTGCTCCGGTTTTGTCCGAGATTCTAAAGACGCACAGGTTTGTAGGTTAATTGGATTTGGTAAAATTGTAAATTGTCCCTAGTATGTAGGATAGTGGTAGAGTACGCGGTGATCACTGGTCTATGTGGACTCAGATGGCCTGAAGAACCTGTTTCCGCGCTGTATCTCTAATGACTAAAGTCTAATAGTCTAAAGATAACAAGGTTATGCCTGAGGTGTGAAACAAACTCCAAACAGTGCGGATATATGTGTCTCCACCACGGCAGCGAATGCCACTCCTTTGATAATACACCAACTTTGCAAAAAAACAAAACAAGGAACTGCAGAGGCTGTTTTTCAAAAAAAGGACAAAAAGGTGTTGTAGTAACTCAGCAGGTCAGGCAGCATCTCTGAAGAATGTAGATAGGTGACTTTTCAGGTCTGGACCCTTCTTCAGACTGATTCAGACAAAAAAAAATCTCACCATTCCCATTCCCAATTGTCGCTTAATAGACGTTAATTAGGCAGAGGAGATTAGTGTAACCTGTCATCATGATCAGTACAGACTGTGGGCGGGAGGGCCTGTTCCTGTGCTATACTGTTCTTTGTTCCACGTAAATTGTTTGTGACCACTTCCAACTAGCTGCTGTTGGTAACCAAAGGTGGAAGTGCCTTGAGGAAGGAGCAGAGGAATGGGGCAGGTTCAATTGCTCAGTTATGAGCTGATTGCATTGCCCTCCTGCGCTTTCCCTTGCAATGTTGTCATTTGTTACAAAATACCAGCTGACCCTTTAGTTCCCAGTGCTTTAACAATAGGCAATGGCTTGTTGATGGAAGGGTAGAGCAGTGTTTGTAGCGGATCGCTGCTGGGAAGTGATGTTGTCATACTGCATAAAACGGGGCCTTTGGCTCACCAAGTCAACGTTAACCATCAAGAACAGAATTACACTAATCCCATTACTCTCTCCGACTCCCATGAGAATATGCGACTTATTAACTGTTAAGCATTTAATTGTAGGATTATCTCTTGGTTGTTTCTTATTTCCATATGTATGATCTACTGACCAACATCCTATTGTAATGCTAGAAATTCAGTTTATGGCAATTCTGCAGCGATCATGTTTACAGAATTGGCGAAACAAACTTAAAATGCTGTCGTTAAAATTATGAAATAAATGTGGGAAATGGGTTGGAAAACAGACCAGTCTCTGAAACTATTCAAAAAAAAAAAAAGTGCTGGAGCAATTCAGCGGGTCAGGCAGCAACCCTGGAGAACATGGATATGTGATGTTTCGAGTCAGGACCCTTCTTCAGACTGTGAAATTATTCTGCTGGCTTTTGGTCCTCTTTGATCAGTGTTTTGGTCTTCCCTGTTGTTAGGTCGTCTCCATTGTTTAGTTGATCTGGCATTGCCTTTTGCAGACAGCAGGCAATCTGTTTCCCTGATAGTGTCTGAAGAAGGGTTCCCACCCGAAACATCACCTATTCGTTTTCTCCTGAGATGCTGCCTGTCCCGCTGAGTTACTCTTGCATTGTGTGTCTATCTTTGGTATCAACCAGCATCTGCAGTTCTTTCTTACACAACAGTTTCCCTCATTGTTCAATTAACCTAGAATCCCAATTCAGTTTACACGGGTCTTTAATTCACTCTGAAATGCTTGTTGGGGATTCCATCATCATTCAATTACCCTACAATCTGTGTAAAAAAAAGCTATGCTCTCTGATTTTAATTAACAGGAGCTTCTGGAGCATTTATCTAAAGAGTCCTGCAGCTACTAGATTTTACATGCAGTACTTAGATTGCACACTAAGCCTTTGATGTTGTACGCACGAGACGCCCTACCTTTGAAATGCTTAATTCCTTGTTACTGCTGAGGCCCTTGCTGTGCATTGGTTACTGTGGCTGTTTACGTGTAGCATGACAATCTCCATGTTTCCATAGAAAAAGCAATTGGTGGTCTGACGATATGCTATTGCAATATGGCTGCACTTTGGAATCTTTTTACCTTGCTCCATATCTTTTGAACTCTTTCTGTGCCATCTTTTGAAAAGCAAAGAGCCAAAGCAAAACAAAGCACACCCTCAGATATTTGAAAATTTAAAATAGTGCGATTGATATTCCATTAAATCCCTTTTGTACTTAACTAGCATTGCTTTTACAGCAAGGCTTGTTCAATATTGATTTGTAAAAGAGGAGAACTGTTGAGTACGGAGCAAAAGTGGCCTAATTAATTAAGGAGGCAAAGTTTTGAAAGAAATAACTTTGGAGAGATTCTATGGAAATGCTTTGGGGTGGAAGTTCTGAGCATCAATTGCAATGGAAAAGGAGCAACACTGAGACACCCTTGGCTTTCAAAGTACAGCAGACTGTTTTGGTTTGTCTCTGATTGCTTCTGCCTGTCACCATTTCTGTGTTCATCATGCAGATTGTGAGAGAACATTTGGGTGAAATAGTTGAGTTTCAAGTGGACTTCCTTGGAACATCAACACAGTTGTTTAGACTTGCCTTGTTCACGTCCTACCATTCGAAGCACATGCCCCAAGTGCCTTAAGGAAACCGGGCTTTCACTGGACTGAAAGGAATATTGGGAGTGGGTGAAAGTCAAATGTGCATTGTGGCGGCAGGGTCCAGAGTCTTGCTAAGCATCATAGGATTTAATCAGTCTTATGCAAACTCACTCCACCACTAAATCAATGTATGGTACCAGTGGAGTTTGGGGAGTGCAGCATCATTGACGGATGAGATTAATTTGGCTTTTGTTTTATTCCAGATTTCCCTATGGACACATCTGGCCATTCTGTGGAGCAGTTCCGATCATCTGCCAATAATGTTCCTCTTTTCTCTGAGTCTGGTGAGTCAAAGGGACCCGATGCCGAGAGAGTGAATTGGCCGAACCGTTCGTGTCCTTCCAGCTGTGGTTCAATGCACAGCAGCGACGAAGATTGCATTGAGGACCTCCTGGACAGCAGCGGCCACCGACCTCTACTGTTGGATTCTGAAGATGACGAGGATCCCAATAAGCCCTCGAGTTCAGTGTGCCGTTTGGGGGAGGCGGCAGAAATGCAACCTAGCCTCGACGGTTCAGTTGGAGCAGACGTGCTGGCACAGACATCCAAGCTCCACGTAGAGAAGAGTGAAGAGACGACCCACGAGGCAGATGTCTTCTCTGCCGCTCCCTTCAGGAACGCGAGGGGCGCTGAAACGGCGCAGGGTGCCGTGAATGTTTTTACCAAGGCTCCGTTTAAAATAAAAGCAAATGCTGCTAGAAATCTAACTGAGGAGATGGATGTCTTCACAAGGGCACCGTTTTCAAAAAAGAAAACACTGGCAACGTTGGAAGAGACGGCTCTGTACCCTCCTGTCCCGGAAGCCCCAGAAAAAATAGCTAATCAATCCCAGTTTGGAAGTGTTGGAGCAGACACTCATCAGATTCTTCAAAGTATGTTCCCTGGTCTTCAAGACTCGAGTGTTGGGTCATCTCATGGAGTCCAGCACAGAGCCGCACCTTTCGTGGCCGCTGGCCAGCAAGATTCCAAGGAAGCAAAGTCTAACCGAGAAGGAGACCCGATAAAAAGTTTCAATAATTCTCATAACCACCAAATGCAAACCCCCAGCACTTTGCGATCTCAAGAGTCATTGCTGCCTTCAGGGAACCCCCAAACCTTTCATCCTCAAGCATTATCCAAGTACTCCCGCCACTTCAAAGAGGAGGAGTGGCAGGGTCAGCTACCCAATGCCTATGCAGTCACTCCCGATATGCTGCAGGGGGCACGAGGAGCCACAAACCCTGCCTCTCTGCACTCAAGGACTTCCCAAGTGCAAGGAGCCGATCCATTTGCTGCAGCTCCTTTTCCCACTAAATCCCGAAATCAGAAACCTTGACTTCCAACCTCAATGGAAGTGGGAGTTGGGAGAGGAGTTCTACATGGGAGCGGGATGGACGTGGCAGGGAGCGATGAAGCATCAATTAAAATTGCAGTATCTCACTTTAATGCCTGACCAGTCAAGGCCAATGGGTCTTTTCCTTGTCACTCAGCAATATAGTATCAGCCTGTCAAATTATCCGATGTCAGCCTTCGACTGTGCAAATAACCCCTGGCATTCGGGTCTGCATGAAGCATTTTCCAAAGTAATGACCACCTTGGAAATGAGACCCGGGCCGTTGACTTGCAAAATGGTTTGGGATTGTGTTACGGATTCTGCCGAAGTGGTTCAGCTTTGCCCAACCTGACAGACGCACAAGAAGATAGGAAGTGCATCACCAGAGCCGGGATCGTTTCTCCTCCTGCTCAGCAGGGATCTGTAAGGACTCTAGTCTCAGCTACGTTGAATGCCAGAACATACCTCAAGTTGGTAGTAATAGTCAGAAACCGGGATGACCAAAAATCCACCAGAGAAGTGTTGTCCATTGCAGTGTTCAATGATCCCAGCGATTAGTCCCCCTGTTGGTGTGTTTTTATAAAAACTGCATTAAATGTGTAAATTTGAAACATGACCATGCAACACAATTTAATTAAGCTGCCTAATTTGTAAATTGTAAGATAAATGCAATTTAGCAGTGCCTTTTTAAAACTCTTTTATCTTTCCAAGGACTGACAGTGTGCATTGAATTGTGATACTACAATGTCCGGAGAGGCACTTCAGCAACTGCTGCCCTCCAGAAGTGTGGAGTGTGGTTTATATTGTGTGCGGTGTAGCCCTATTTTAATGCACAATGGGCACAAATGAGTGCTGCAATCAGAGAATCCTTTGATTACTGGATAGTTTCAGACAATGATATTCAAGTTGACTCAAGCTTACATGATGCCTTCGTCTGAGTTTGTGAATTATTCCACTGAAGATTCCCCACTTTTGCAGTAGACAAAAATAACCCATGTGGAGGTCTGAATGGATTCATTTGCACCGTGAATTCATATCACGCATGATTAGCAAGATTTCCCGGAATTGGTAGATCATAAGTATTTAATGAAAGAAACACATGACCACTCCATTCAATTGTCAGTGTACAGTACTGTACACCAATCACTCCATTGTTGTCAGTGCAGAACGCTGTACATTGAGAGCAATCTTGAGTTGCACACTTTATTAAAGTGATTTAAACTGCATTTGATGTTAGTTTTATTTTCAATTATGTTATTACGCAAGCCTGCTTGCAATTCGCTGGTGACCATCCCATTGTGCCAAGCAACCAAAACGGTAACTTCCGTCTCAGCACTTGTTTTGGGGCAGGAACAGAGAGGGGGAAGCTCATTTGTTAGTGGAAGGAAAGAAACTAATGCAAGCTGGCTCAGAAAGGGGAGGGCTGGGCATGGTGCGGGCGAGAGATGATTTTTGCAAACGCCCAGACAAATGCTGAATAACAGCTGGTAGAGCTGCTGCCACAGCGCCAGAGACCCAGGTTTGATCCTGACCTCGGGTGCTGTCTGTGTGGAGTTTGCACTTTCTAACTGTGGGTTTCCTCCGGGTGCTCCGTTTTCCTCCCACAGCCCAAAGTCATGTGGGTTTGCAGGTCAATTGCCCTCTGTAAATTGCCCCTCATGTTTAGGGAGTGGAACTAGAGTGATTCATTGAAATTGAAAGGCTAGGAGACCTGTTACCTCTCAAGTGAGTCAGCGATGTCTCTGTCTGCTTGCAACCTAGTGGTGAACAATGTGGTCTCTTCAACCAGGTTTCAATCTCCAAATATCTGTAGAATACTATAAATGGAAAGTGAAAATACTTGAAATAACACCTGAAAATGTTTAAATACACGGCAGGTCAGGCAGCGCCTGAAGAGAGAAAAAGAGGTTGTTATTGTTCCAGGTGAATTTAAATAGAAGTTGGAAAAAAATTAGAGAGCAAGTTTTAAGACGCAGGAATAAAGGGAGGACAGAACAAAAGAAAAGTCAACTACATCAGAAGGTAGGATGACAAAATGACAAAAGGGATGCTCATGCAAGGCAATGGGGTAGCAATACAATAAATAAAGAAACCGTTATCTAAACACTAGAGCTTCTAACTTTTGAATTGATCTGAAGAAAATGATTGCCTCGTGTGTTGTGGCTCATAGGATGACTTGAACTTTATATCAACAAGATGTGCCATGTGATTTACCACTCTTTGTATTAAAGTGAAAATGATTGATGTTGAATATATCATTATTGACTGCTCATAAGGATGTTTTAAACTAAATCGGGGCAATGCATGGTGCTTGAATTATTATTTTTCGTGTGGATGACCTCTGCTTTTAAACGATTCCTCCAATTATGATGAACTAGGCATTATTTGATGTCAGACAATTCCAAAATATGTATAATAGTCTATTAAATGGCCCTCAGCTTACTCAATGGATCTAATTAAAGAGAGCAATATTCTCTTTGTGCATTGTGAATATGAATGATTTGAAGTATTATTGCTCAAAACGAGATGATTGGAAAACAATGCCACGATATTACTCGCAGCGGGGAAAGAAAAAAGAGAATTTGACAATTAGAGAGAGAGAAAATGCACTGGATATTCGCACAGTTATTCTAACAATAGCTGGCCATTTACGCCACCATTTAACTGGATTTTGGCTGATCTGTATTTTAATTATATCTACTCACCCTGGACCCATAATCCTTAACATTGCCTAACTAAAATTTACTGTGGTTTTGAAATTTTAAATTGATCCCATGATTTCAGCAAGATTTCTTAAGGTGTGGGTTTGAGATGGATTTTCAAATGCTTGGCACAGAAAGTCGCTTGCTCACACCAACACTAGATGGGTGGTGGTAATTTTCTGTTTCTGTGCTCTTCTCCATAGGAAATAGTTTGTCTTATTTGCTCCCATCAAATTCTTCAGTCATAAACACTGTGGCGTAATTGACCTTTCATCTCCCACATTTGAGAGAATACAACCTTAATCCTGCATCCATCATAATTTAACTGGAGATACAAGAGACTGCAGATGCTGGAATCTTGTGCAAAAACAAACTGCTGCAGGGCATGCAGAGTTTCAGAGTTTCAAGACCCTTCTTCAAACTGATGGAGTGTCCAGGCACAAAACATTGTTCAACTTTCCCTCTTCAGATGCTACCTGACCTGCTGAGTTCCTCCAGCAGTTTGTATTTCAACTTTTAGCTATTACATGGGTTACTCTTATTCCAATGCTCCCTACAGATGCTGAACATTCTCATTTCTGGCTTAAACTGCCCAAGGAAAGGTTGGAATATTTAATGGATCTTCACTATTTTAATGAAGATTACTAACCAAAAAGATGCTAACCTTTTAGTTTTCCAGTTTAGGATATACTTTTCTGCTTACTTCTTGCATTTGCAGTTTCTGTGAGGTTCCATATTTATTGTAAAACAGTGACTGATTGATGCAACATTTTCCCAATCGTTCTTCCTCTCATCACCCACCCTTTCAGAAATGTTTTCACACACCATTCTTGGAAGGACCAGTCTACACTGGGCGGCACAGGCCTTGTCTTTCCTTATGTCAAAGACTGCAGAAACATAGATGCAGGACACGGCCATTCGGCCCTTCGAGCCAACACCGACATTCATTGTGATCATGGCTGATCATCTACAATCAGTAACCCGCTAGCCCCAAGAGCTCTATCTAACTCTTTTAAATTCATCCAGTGAATTGGCCTCCATTGCCTTCTGTGGCAGAGAATTCCACAAATTCACAACTCTGGATGAAATAGTTTTTTCTCATCTCAGTTTTAAATGGCCTCCCCTTTATCCTTGGACTGTGGCCCCTGGTTCTGGACTTCTCCAACATTGGGAACATTTTCCCTGCATCTAGCTTGTCCACTCCTTTTATAATTTTATAGGTTTCTTACATGTTGCATTGAAACAATTTCCATTACATCAAACTTTAGATTGATTTAGAAATTTCCTGCAACCTTTCCGCAAGACTATTCCAATATGCAGAACTTCTGGAAGCACATTCTCTTTTGGCGAGATATTGGGAATGGCGATGAATTTTTAGTTAACATGCCGCATCCATTACACACAAACTCCACACAAACGCGGGAGGATTTCAAACCAGTGCAATGGGTACGGGAACTTTAGATAACAAGAGAGTTTGTAAGACAGCTGGACAGTGTCCTGTCCTGCTGAGATACTCAAGCATTTTGTGTCTACCTTCGATTTAAACCAGCATCTGTAGTTCTTTCCTACTCGAGAGGTTGTAAATTTGATCAAAAAGAAAACAAGCCTATTTAAGGTACAGGAATGTAGACACAAAACGCTGGAGTAATTCAGCGGGTGAGGCAGCATCTATGGAGGGAAGGAATTGCCGATGTTTCAGGTCGAGACCCTTCTTCGGAAAGATGAAAGAAAGTACGAAGATGAAATCCGAAGGGGCATTTGAGGAATATAAATAATGCAGGAGAGAACTCAAGCAGGGAATTAGGAGGGGCCAATGGAGCCATGGAATTCATTGGCAAATAGAATTGGAGAATCCCAAGGCATTTTAAACATACATTAAAAACAAGAATGTGACTTGGAAGAGGCAAAGACCACTCAAGGATAATTAAGGGAATTTCTGCTTGGAGTCAGTGGGTGTAAGTCTGTAAAGAGGTTTACCAGACTGCTGCCTGGATCAGAGGGTATTGGCTATCTTGTGAATTCCAAAGTTCTGCTGCTTCAGAGGCACTGTCATTCCTTCCCAAATCAATCATAAGACTATAAGTTCTAGGAGCAGAATTAGGCCGTTTAGCCCATCGAGTCTACTCCCCCATTCAATCATGGCCGATCAATTTTTCCCATTCTTCTGCCTTGGGGTACTGATTGGGGATGATCAGCCATGATCACATTGAATGGCGGTGTTGGCTCGAAGGGCCGAATGGCCTACTCCTGCACCTATTGTCTATTGCCCCTGTAACCTTTGACGCCCTTACTATCATATCTCATCCATCCGCATTCCTAGCAGCATGTTCCAGAGTGTAGGCAGAAGGGATTTGTTTAATTTGGTGTCATGTTTGGCACAGACATCATGGCCTGTTCCTGTGCTGTGCTGTTCCATGTTCTGTGGCAGCACTTAATTGCCTTATTGTGAACTTGACTTTACCATGGAATATTATGTTTAAACCTCTGCCCCAAACATGTGGCATTCTAGTTATTTTAATGAAAAAAAGAAGTCATTTTAAGAACATTGAGATCTTATTACAAAATGTCATGCAAAAGTTGGAAATATTTGATATGTGTTTAATTTACTAGACTGCAAAAGAACAGAATGATCAACCATGAAATATTTAAGATCTGTTTATGAATTACAGTCTCCCTTGATCCCATTTAATAACTCAAATTTTGAAACATAATGTTTCTTCCAAGGGTTTCTGTTTTATTGTCCCAGGTCAGCTTCTGGTTTCTTATGTCAATGGACTTCATTTCTTAAAAGGCCATTGTCATCGCTGGCAACATTTCTGTCACCGCCTCCGTTCTCAAACCACCAATCCTTCATCTGCTTACCACGGGATCAAAGTATTGCTTGCATTTACTGTTGACGTTTCCCCTTCCCGATCCCAGGCTGTGACTTTAGTCGGTTGAGTTTTGGCATGTATTGGCAAACCTGTTACAAATGAGCTGAAGTGTGGACAGCACGAAGCTGGATCACAGGATAGATTGTTTTGGTCACCTCCAAACGTGCTGGAACGTGTCACTGCAGATGGGGGGTAAATGCAGGAAATGTGGCTTCTCCCGCCACACTTGCATTCCTGAGGTCCATCCGAGTTGGAGGCCAGTCTTAGCTTTGTCGCCTCTGTCCAAGGCTAAAATGAAAATCTGGTTTTAAACTGAGCAAAAATACTGTACTATCTGATCAGGACATTTCCAAGCAGCGCACTTCATTGAGCGTTCTGGAGAAATTCTACAAAGGTACTTGACTTTAGAGATACAGTGCGGAAACAGGCCCGTTGAGTCCACACCGACCAGCTATCACCCCGTGCACTAACACTATCCTGCACACTAGGGGCAATTTGCAACTTTTTTTTACCAAAGCCAATTAACCTACAAACCTATACGTCTGTGGAGTGTGAGAGGAAACCGGAGCACCCAGAGAGAACCGACGCAGTCACAGGGAGAATGTACAACTCCGTACAGACAGCACCTATAGTCAGGATTGAACCCGGGTCTCTGGCGCTGTAAGGCAGCAGCTCTACCACTGTGTTGCCCTTGCTAAAAAAGGTGTTTCTAAAGCAAGAAGAAATAAGCAATGATGAGGGTGACAAAATGGGCCAATTTATTTGAAATTATGAGTAATTACATTACATTGTGGGGTGATAAATGTATCAGATTTCTCTGCCCTGGATCAGGTTTTCCAGACTATGTAATTTTACCTTTTTAACCCCCTGTTTATACTGACAGATGAATCCTTTATACAAAAGCAGTTGGCTCTCCAGTTTTCGCCCTCAGTCTAAAGAAGTGTCCTGACCCAAAACATCACCTGAACATTTCCTCCAAAGGTTCTGCCTGACTCACTGAGTTCCTCCAACACTTGGTGGCTTGGGTCAATTTATTGCTATGTACACAACAATCATACATAGGAGGTGGTATCCAAAGAAAATCTTTATTTGAGTTTAAAGGCAATATTGTTTATTAGTATTTGTTTTATCTGAACTGTGGTTTGACTAATTTTTTTATAACGTGTTTGTGAAGAGATGATTGAAATCTTTATTTCAAGTTTGCTCATCTTGGTTGTACTTTGGTGTTAAGCAGTACTGTATACATCTAGTTTTCATGAAGAGAACTTTAAAACCTCTATTAAAATGGTCCTGTTGAGAATGTAGTGTGTATTGCTTTATTTAAATGATTGAAGTGGAAAGTTGTTCCATTTCATGCCAACATAAGCAAGGGCTATGAGAGGCATCGGTAGACCTTGTTCTCAAGATGGTTACTCCTGAATATAGTGTTTCATGAGGATTCAGCAATGTTGCTTTATGTCTTTTATATAGCTTGTGTTTTTTATTCCTCATCGTGTGCCATTTATTAGGACGTACAAACACTGTTATATGAATATGCATCCTAACAATGGAAGATTGGCGTTAGTTTAGTTTTGAGATACAGAGCCCTTCGGCTCACTGAGTCCGCACCGACCAGCAAACACTATCCTACACACTATGGACAATTTACACTTGTACCAAGCCAACTAACCTACAAACCTGCACGTCTTTGGTGTGTGGGAGGAAACCAAAGATCTCGGAGAAAACCCACGCAGTCACGGGGTGAATGTACAAACTCCGTACAGGCAGCACCCCTAGTCGGGATCGAACCCAGGTCTCCGGCGCTGTAATGCAGCAACTCTACCGCTGCGCCACCGTGCCGCCCCATTAATAAACATAACAAAGATAACATATCAGTTGAAAAGCATAGCAAGCTTCACTATCTGTATTTGGGTAAATTGGATATAAGACTCAAACAGGGCATGAAATATATTCTAAATGTGGGACAACTGGAGCCTTTTCTCAAATGCATCTACTCAGTGATAATTCATGCATGGTGTCATCCATGTTCCACTGATATGAGTTGGCTGCAAAGTAAAGGTTGTGGGTTCAAATGTCCTGGGCATTTCATCACATTGTCATTCCACTGTCACAGTACAGCACATTTAAATATCTTTCAGATGACAGGCTGAAGTGAACTAGAGTCAGCTCCTTCCTATGCCTTAGGCCTCTGTCATAATTCCTCAGGCATAATCTGAAGAGCAAATATTGTCCCTGTCGCCTCAACTGCTTTTGGAATCGTAAGATTGACTGCAGTTAAAAGCAACTAATTTTGTGTGTCAGGATAAAATGCTTGTAAGCCTCTTACAGTGATGCCCTGGTAAGGATTTTTCATGTGCGGCCATGTCTGTGTGTCATTTCGACAGATTATAATGCCAGAGCTCAGTTAGGATTTGATATTCTCTTCGTTAAGTACATTTCTGCTTCTTAAAGCAGTTCACAATGGGCTTCACCAGTTTTTAAAATGGCATCCAAGCGATAGATGGGGAAATCCTTATTGTGCCACCTACTGTACATGTAATGGAAATAGTATGACTTTGAAATATATAGGAAACAAAAAATAATTGTACTCAGCAGGCAGAATTGTACTCAACATCTGTGGAGCAAGAAATACAATTAATACTTAGATCAGTGGTGTAGAATAAATGAGAAACAGCAGGTTTTAGGCAAATAGAGAGGAGAAAATGGGATCCAGGGCAAGCTAGTGAATTGTATACAAAAGTGTCTTGAAGTGGGGGGACAGAAGATATTGGTAGAGGATTGTTTCTCGGGTTGAAGGCCTGTAACAAGTGGTGTTCAGGATTCGGTGCTGTGTCTACTGTTATCCTGTAATTCTATTAATGCTCTGGATGAGATTATAAATGATATAGTTAGTAAATTTGAAACGGGCACTAAAATTGGCGGTATAGTTCTATCATGACGAAGGTTCCCAAGATTACAATAGAGGCCAATGGACCCAGGGAAAGACAAATGGAATGCTTGCTTTCATCAGTCAGGGTATTGAATACTAAGTTGAGGCAGGCTGTTCCAACTGCTCAAGCTGTTAGTAAAGCCACAGTTGGTGTACTGAATATAGTTCTGGCCTCTCTACTATAGGAAGGATGTCATTAAATAGGAAAGGGTGCTAAAAAGATTTACGAAGATGTTATGAGGATTGGAAGGTTTGATTTATAAGGAGAGGCTGGAGAGGCTGGAGAGGCAAGGGGAATTTTCCCTGGAGCATAGGAGGCTGGGAGGTGACCTTGAAGAGGGATATAAAAATGAGGACCATGGACAAAGTGCATAACCACAGTCTTTTCCCCCAGGGTAGGGAGGGTGAAGGTGGGAGGGGAAAGATTTGAACGTGACCTGAGGGACAACTTTATCACACAGTGGGTGGTGCATAAATGGAAGGAGCTGCCAGAGGAAATGGTCGAGGTGGGTACTATTACGGCATTTAAAAGACACAGTTTATGGATATAAATGTTTGGGAGTGGGAGGGAGGTGTACCAGGCGCAGTAAAGTGAGGCAACATGGTCAGCATGTTGGGCTTTAGGGCCTGTTTCCCTTGCTGCATAGCACTATGCCTTGATGAAAGGAAAGAGGACTGTTTACTCTCTGAGCTTCAAGTGATCAAGGAATTTCGTTCCAAACTAAACTAACTAATTCAAACTTGGTTTATTAATTTTTTCAACTCTGGTGTGAGGTGTTTTTGTTTGAATTTGATTGTTTGTTTTAATTATTTGTCAATGATTTCTGTTTCCAGCACTCGTAGTATATTAGAGTTGCTGCCTTTCAGCGCCAGAGACCCGGGTTCGATCCTGACTAGGGGCGCTGTGTGTACGGAGTTTGTACGTTCTCCCCGTGACCCGTGTGGGTTTCCTCCCCCACTCCAAAGACGTACAGGTTTGTAGGTTAATTGGCTTCAGTAAAATTGTAAACTGTCCCTAGTTTGTGTAGGGGATTGCGGGTCGGTATAGGGTGATTTCACCAAAGGTCAAATGAGCGTAGATCCCCCCTCACGTGACCGAAAATTTTAACTGGAGGACATCTCTCAGTTTGGTACATGTAAGTGAATGGGGAAACACGCACTTTCCCACCCGTTAAAAACATGGAAAACGGCCGATATTTGAGCTGAAATTTTCTGTGCTAGTCGGGGTGACCGTGAAGCACAGCGACCTAAATTTACAGGCCAAAAAAAAGATAGAAAGTGAGGTAATTACAAGAGGGAACTGAAGGTAGAAAGTGGCGGAAGTGAACAGCAGACATTTGCCGTGGTGATTTTAAGATCCAAAATATCGGGAATTATCGCGTTTGCTCGCTGAATTTCATCAAAAGTAAGTTAATAATTCCTTACTTTTGATGAAATTAACCTTTGGTGAAATCACCCTATGGACTCGGTGGGCCGAAGGGCCCTTTCCGCGCTGTATCTCTAAACTAAACTATATTTAGTTAAAATGAGTCTGAAGAAGGGTCCCGACCAGAAACGTTACCCATTCTTCCTCTCCTGAGATGCTGCCTGTCTCCGCTGAGTTACTCCAGCATTTTGTGTCTGAACTACATTTAAACCTAATTTCTTCCGGGTCTTTTTATCCTCCGAGCACACAATCTACGTGTCCAGAAACCGCTCTATCTGCGCTGTGGGTGTCAGCGTCTCCTACTTTGCCGCGGTACTTTTGCACATATATTTAGAATAAACCAGGCGCTTTGAAATCTTTATATATTTTTTTAATTTGTGAGAATTTTCTAGCGAAAGGAGCCCTCCCCTCCCGTTCTCCAGCTAAATTAGGAGCAATAAGGAGGGTCACTTTGGAGAGACAGCGGCGAGGAAAGACCTGGTTGACTGTATCAACGATGGCAGCGGCGAAGTTGAGGCAGGTTGGCTGGTTGTTGTCTTCAAGGTGAGTCTGTGGCTGATACTTGGGGGTTTGCAGCCCAGCTGATCATCTGTAGAACTAGTATCCACGTCTGCAACATCGGGAAGTAAGCGCACACTTGTCAGTCGAAGCCTGCGTGTATTTTAAAGGCTTTGCTGAGATAACACTGCAACAGACACTGCAACAGTCACATGAGATCGACACAAAATGCTGGAGTAACTCCAGCGGGACAGGCAGCATCTCTGGAGAGAAGGAATGGGTGACGTTTCGAGCAGCATCTGCAGTTCCTTCCTACACATTCCCATCTCATGTGTTTGCAAGGCTCAGGCAGGAGGAGAAACTTTTGTCCTCTGTGAAAATAATTCCAGTTTCCACTGAAATCTACCTACGAAATTATAATTTTCAGAAATACACACTTTTATTTTTATATTTGAATTGAATTAGTTTGCATTAGTGCTCTGATCAGTGCTGATAGACTAGAATAATGGGTTCTGCAGCAAACAGATGTCTTTGATAGACACAAAATGTTGGAATAACTCAGCGGGTCCAGCAGCATCTCTAGAGGGAATGAATAGGTGATGTATCGGGTCGGAAAACACTTCTCCTGATGGGGGATGTCTTTGGCTCTAGTGCCCACACCAAAGACACTCAAGAAAATGTTTTCTAACCCATAATGTAATGCTGGTGAATGTTAGAATTCAGAGAATGTGACAGTCAAGCTAACAGCAGGCTCTCTCAAACTGCAAAGTAACAGTGAATAAATAACAATAAGTAAGGAAAAATATTAGCCAGATCTTTTTTATATGCCCCTGGAAAAGAAGACATACTGTGTGTGTATATATGACAGGTGGAAATGTTGATGGGATGGTTAGCAAAGTGGAGTTGCAGAAAGTGAACAAAGCTGTCAAAGAATACAGCAGGACATAAAAGATAGACACAAAATGCTGGAGTAACTCAGCAGGACAGGCAGCATCTCTGGAGGGAAGGAACTGGTGAGACCCTTCCTCAGACCATAGATAGTATAATACAGGACATAGATCAGTTACAGATGTGGGTGGAGAAATGCCAAATGTGAGGTGTTGTACTTTGGAAGGTCAAATGTAAGGGGAAAGTAAAAGTCAAAGTCAATTTGACAGAGGTGCAGTGAAATGAATTTGCCAGCAGCAATACACTTAGAAAAAAGAACACACAATACACAATAGAATTTAACACAAACATCCACCACAGCATTCTTCACTGTGGTGGAAGGCAACAAAGTTCAGTCAGTCCTCCTCCTTTGTTCATCCGTGGTCGGGGCCATAAACCCTCCGTAGTCGCTGCTACGGACGGCCCGATGTACAGGCCCTCTCGTTGGGATGATCAAAACTCCGACGTCGGGACGGTCAAACACTCTGCGGCTTGGAGCGCCCGAATCGGCACCTTCCTACCGGAGACCGCGGCTTCAGGATGTTATAGGCCGCAGTTAATTCCAGGATCCTTGGCAGCAGTGATATACAGAGGGGTCTTGAGGTCCAACTCCATAGTTCCCTGTAACTGACAATGCAAGTGGATAGAGTGTCAAAGAAGGTGTATGGTGTGCTTGCCTTCATCGGCTGAGAGTTTGAGCGCAAGAGTCAGGAAGTCATGGTGCAGCATTATAGGACTTTGGGGGTGTCAGAGGCTGAGGGGGAGACCCGATAGAAGTATAAAAAATGAGGAGAATAATAGGTAGGGTACATAGTCGGAATCTTTTTCCTTCAGTGAAAATGTCAGATACCGAAGGGCAAAGCTTTAAAGTGAAAGGGGGTAAATTTAAAGGAGATATGTGGGGCAAGTATTTTTACACCGAGACTGGTAAGTACCTGGATTGTGTTGCCAGGGGTGGTAGTGGAAGCAAATGTAACAGTGATATTTAAGAGGCTTTTGGATGGGCACATGAATGAATATGCAGTGAATGGAGCGATATGGATCTTGTGCAGGCAGAATGGATGAGTTTAATTTACCAACATGTTTGGCATAGATATCATCAGATAAAGGGCCTGTTTCTGAGCTGTACTCTTGATGTAAACTAATTGCAAGATTACAATGAATAAAAAATATATCTCCTCCACTGGTCCAAAAATACACAATAATTGCATTGGTTTCCTTTTAAGCATGTTGACTTTTTCCCCACTGCTGAGAGTTGTAATTTTGGATGCGTTACTGCTCTGTTAATTTATTACTTCATATTTTTCAGGATACACTCGCGGCAACAAGTGAAGCATTTATATTGCACCAAGCAATGGAGTGGCATGCGACATCAAAAAATTCCACTCTCATCACCTTCATCTTTTGTTTCCTGTAAGCTATTTAAAACACCGGAGATGGTATAGCAATTTCATGCTTCTGTTAATTGTCTAGTAATAATCAAGAACTGGAATCGACAATTTGGGGACAAGAGTCAAAGTTAAATTTGGTTAATTGTTTAAATTAATCTGGGATTTAAAAAATAATATCGATAATGCTGAGCAAAGCTACTGTATTATTATAGAGACGCATCTAGGATTTGTCCCCACCTTAGAACGCAAACTGCCAAAAGTAATTGAGTGCAATACAAGAGTGGAAGAATAGAGGTGAGGGGGAATGGGTGGAGAATCGCATAACATTTTTCATCACAGAAACAAGCCATTCAGGAGAGTGTTTTAAGATCCATATACATGTGCCTTCCCCCCCACCCACCATTTTAGCTTTCAAATCAGCAACTATTTATTTGCCTGGTAACGTGGCACATTTATTTAGCTGCACCTTAAATGTATCTTTACATTGCCATTCTCAGAACTCACTCTTGCAGAGAGATCAACTACTTAAAATTAGCAGAGTTGAAGCAGGCCAATGTTGAGTAAAAGAAGTCATTGTTGTTTGCCAATTTCAATTTGGACTTGTGTCCCCTTAGAAGAATCATCTTTGTCTGGTTATTTCAATATCAAGCCGCCATTCTTCCTAAATTAGAATTTGGTTCCAACTCCTTGCTGAAACTTACAATTTAACCAAAGGACAAGATAATTTGAGGGAATAGGCTATAAGACAAACCCATCCATTCGTCCACACCACCTTCTCAACAGACCCCATTGTCCATAAAAATACATTGAACTTACCTCCTTGAAATGCACAGCGTTCTTGAAGAGTAGGAGCAGGGTAGATGTTTCCCTTGACTTAAGTCGAGAACTAGGAGCCATCATCTCAAGATTAAAAGGCCATTTTGAATTTAAATGAAAATAAATGTTTCAATCAAAGGGTGACGAGTCTGTAGAATTCACTACCCAAGAGAGCTGTGAAGAATCAGTTATTGGTTTTTATTCAAAATAGTCATGAAACTTTTCACAATGGAAAAAGGCCCTTTGGCCCACCTTGTCCATGCTGATCAAGTTGGCCTTCTGGGCTAGAAATTTGCCTGCATTTGGCTCACTGCCCTCTGAACCTTTCCTCTGTATATATCTGTCCAAATGTATTTTAAAAGTCATTTTCAAAGAGATAAACTTTTACATGTTAAAAGAATCATGGAGAATGGACAGGAAAATGTAGAGGTCATGATTAAAATCAGGACAGGATCGAAAGGCTGAATGGCCCACTCTAATTATTTGTTATTTTTTCAGAATTGCCTTTTGAGGTGCTGTCTTCCCTAGTAACAAATTTTGTCTGCTTCAATTTAAAAGGAAATTTTAAAAAAAAATGTTAGTATATTGATTTGGAAATGACCCAACAGATGTTCGTGATGAATGACTTTGATGTACCCCTATGATGAGTCAGTCAGTCTTCAAAGATAAAGATTTATTGATAAAGGATCAAGAGGGGAGATAGATTACTAGAGTCTACCTGAGAACCAGAAGATTAATCCATAGTTAGTCAGATACTGCAAAGGAGAGAGCCACAGATTACCAATGATAAAGTGATGTGATAAGAGCAGAATTTGGCCATTCGACCCATCATGTCTACTCTGCCATTCAATCATGGCTGATCTATCTCTCCCGCCTAACCCCATTCTCCTGGCTTCTCCCCATCACCTCTGACACCCCGTAATAATCAAGAATCTATCTATCTCTGCCTTGAAAATATCCACTGACTGCCTCCACAGCCTTCTGTGGCAAAGAATTCCACAGATTCACCACCCTCTGACTAAAGAAATTTCTCCTCATCTCCTTCCTTAAAGAACGTCCTCTAATTCTGAGGCTATGACCTCTAGTCCTAGACTCTCCCACTAGTGGAAATATCCTCTCCATATCCACTGTTCCAGATCTTTCACTATCCTGCATGTTTCAATGAGGTTCTGCCTCATTCTTCTAAATTCCATAAAATGGCTGTCGTTTCAGAGCCAGTAGACATGAATGGCTTTGTTATTTTTTTTTCATGATTCTGTGAAATGTTTTAATTAAGTGTTAATGATATCCAATGGTCCCACCTCCCATGGGTATCTCAGTCTGGTTGAGGAAACTTAATTACTGCGTGCATTTAATGCTGAGTCACGCTCCAGTTCTTGCGTCTTAAAACTGTTGATCCAGTTCTGTTTCTCTCCATCTCTGTGTGTCATCACCACTTGCTTTAAAAACACATCGACTTGGAAACGTTCATTGTTATTTCAGAACAATTTAAAACGTAGCTGGCATCCGAAACTTCCTCTGCAGATGCAACTTGGGTTTAGTCTCTCTTGGTCTGCGTAGTTGGCACCTGCCCAGAGTGTTGGCAGACCTGCAACTCTAGTGGTGCATTTGTCTTCACTGCTGCTAAGATGATGAAACCTGAGGAAATAATTAACTGCTGCCAAGACAGCCACAGGAGAGCTTGTATCCTTCTCTTACCTCAATTAGCATCATGTCAGTGTAAACGTTAGAGAAACAGCATGGAAACAGGCCCTCAGCGCACCAAGTCCACGGCGACCAATGATTCTCCCGTTCACACGAGTTCTATGTTATACTATGTTTGTTCAATGTTAAAGAACTTCAAGTTAAGTCTCGTTTATTGTCAAATGCACAAATACTATGAGGTAGAGGCACAATGAAACTTGCTTGCAGCAGCATCAGAGACACATCAACTCAGACGTCATACAAAAAAATTGTACATGAATGAAATGAGAGTGAAAAGAAAAGAAAACAAAACAGGTTATTAGTACAAAAATACACATTTAGATAACAAATCCATGGTAGTGCAAAAAGTGGTTTGCAGTGTTCCGTTGCTGAGGTTGGATTAGGGTTGTGCTATTGATTTTCCCCGTAACCTAAAAACTTTCAGATTTTTAGTGTCTATGTCATGAAGTTTTTAAAGGATTACTTGGGAGATGTTGGGTCAGTGTAGCAGGTTCAGTCCAAGTAAGTGCAGATCAATGGAAAGATTATTGCAGTGGGGAAGGCTGTAAAGAGCTTGCTACAGGAACTGTTCATTGTTTATAGGCATCTCATTGACCTCTGCCACTAGTATATCGAGCTTCCTTGCACAGCTCATTTGACTGTTAAACAGCTTCATAACTGAAGAAGGGTTTTGGCCCGAAACGTTGCCTATTTCCTTCGCTCCATAGATGCTGCTGCACCCGCTGAGTTTCCCCAGCACTTTTGTCTACCTTTGATTTTCCAGCATCTGCAGTTCCTTCTTAAAAGCTTTGTAACTTAGGCAGGAAGATATCTTCAATGAATTATATAACCCTACTTAAGGAATACTTACCTGCAGAATGTCTGAACAGTTTATACAGCCTTCCAGGAATGTGATTTTAAAATCATTTGCATTAAAGACATCAGCCAGGAGAAGTAACTAACACATTTGACTGGTTCTGATTTTGGGGAAAGGTTGTAACTCTTTAGCGAAGGTTTGTGTGGCACACCCCTCTTTTTAATTAACTTTAGAGCTTAATTCACTGCTTACTTCTTATCTGTTTTACGAATTGATGTAAGTCTCTGTAGCCGTGATGTTACATGGAGTTAGTAAAGTAAGCAAGGTCCCGTGTTTACTGTTATTAATTAGGTAAAATCCTGGATAGCCACATCCTCACAGACACCACTTCATACCAGTCCTCAGCCAATCTTAGCCACTAGGTGGTGCATGGGAGTCACCAGCTGATGAGCCCGTTTAGTTTAGTTTTTAGTTTAGAGATACAGCGCGAAAACAGGCCCTTCGACCCACATGGTTAACGCCGACCATTATCCCCGCACATTAACACCATCCTACACCCACTAGGGTCTATTTTTACAATTACCAAGCCAATTAACCTACAAACCTGTATGTCTTTGGAGTGTGGGAGGAAACCGAAGATCTCGGAGAAAACCCATGGGGAGAACGTGCAAACTCCGTGCAGACAGCACCCATAGTCGGGATCAAACCCGGGTCTCCAGCGCTGCATTCGCTGTAAGGCAGTGACTCTACCACTGCTAATCTAATGCTGAAACACAACAGAAAGTAACTCGGCAGGTCAGGCAGCACCCCAAATGGTTAGACGAGATTCTTTGCAAAACGGAGAATTTCACTGTCCTGAGGTAGATGTGACAATAAAGTATCATCATATCATAGATAGACACAAAAATGCTGGAAACATAGAAACATAGAAACATAGAAAGTAGGTGCGAGAGCAGACCACCAGGTCCATCGAGCCCGCACCGCCATTCGCTCATGGCTGAACACTAAACAGACACACTTACCCACAAACAGTAGACACAAGACACAGAACACAAGACACTACCCTCCCCTTTATACCGCTATCACCCCTCTCCACCCCAAGAACCTCGTGATCTCCTGGGGGAGGCAAAAAACCGGATAAAAACCCAGGTCCAATTCGGGAAAAAAATCCGGGAAATTCCTCTCCGACCCCAATCTAGGCGATCGACACTTGTCCAGGAGATCACTCAGGTCTTACTATACTAACCATACCTAGGTCCATATCCCTGCCCTCTCCCCGTAGCCCCTTATCCCCTTGGCAGCTAAAAAACCATCTATTTTAGTCTTAAATATATTTAAAGTTTCTGCTTCCACTGCTCCCTGGGGCAGTGAATTCCATAAATTAACCACCCTCTGGGTGAAGAAGTTCTTCCTCATCTCAGTTTTAAAAGAGCCCCCCCTTATTCTGCAACTATGTCCCCTAGTTCTAGTTTCCCCGATCATTGGGAACATCCTCGGATTTTGTAACTCAACGGGTCAGACAGCATCTCAGGAGAAAGGAATAGGTGATGTTTCAGTCGAGGCCCTTCTGCAGACTGAAGAAGGGCTTAATCAACCATTTAATCATGACCAAAGAAGGGTCTCGACCCGACACGTCACCCATTCCTTCTCTTCAGAGATGCTGCCTGTCCTGCTGAGTTACTCCAGCATGTTGTGTCTACCTTCGATTTAAACCAGCATCTGCAGTTTTTTCCTACACTTAATATTTATACCGCTTGGTTGTCAGCCCACATCATCATCATCACCCTACATGGGTAGGTGACATTTAGAGTCAGGCCTTTCTTCATATCTAATGATGTGTTGGCTGAACAAGGCATTTCTGTTAAAGATACCAGGTGCTGGAGTAAATCAGTGGATCAGGCAGCTACTGTGGAGAACACTGACAGGTGACCTTTCGGGAAACTGGTTATTATAGATCAGGAGCCATGGGGGGTGCGTTCTGATACTGCTGGTCCACCAACCCATCTCGTTGGTCTCTGAAAATTCTCGTACATAGTATGGATGTCATAAGTGGGCCGTCCATAACCCAGAGTGACCCTAGATTATTGTAGAATTGTAGTGTGCTGTGTTTTTATTTTGCAATGGTGACTATGCTTCAAAATCTAGGAATGACACAGCAGGTCAGGCAGCATTTGTGGAGGGAATATAGGTGACATTTTGGGTTCAGCTGAGAGGGATGTATAGAACACTTGATAGATTAAAAAAAAATTTATGTTATATACAAGACGATCTTTCACAATTTATGCCATTACACTCCCTGGCCCTGGTGATAATGTCATGGTCAAAGTGAATAAATCAGTAGATCTTCCCGATGATGATCAATTTCCTTGTTGCCTTTTTTTAACAGCAAGAAGTATGTTTATTCAAACTCAGGACACGCCGAACCCGAACAGCTTGAAGTTTATCCCTGGCTGCCCAGTGTTGGAAGCAGGAACCATGGACTTCTCGGCAGCCCGCAATGCCTTCTGCTCCCCACTGGCCAGGTACCGTTTAGATTAGTTTAGTTTAGAGATACAGCACGGAAAGAAGCTCTTCGGCCCACTGTGTCTGCAGCGACCAGAGATCCCCGCACATTAACACTATCCCACACACACTAGGGACAATTTGTACATTTACACCAAGCCAATTATCCTACAAACCTGTACGTCTTTGGAGTGTGGGAGGAAACTCTCGAAGATCTCGAAGAAAACCCACAGGTTACAGGGAGAACGTACAAACTCCGTACAGACAAGCACCCGTAGTCGGGATCGAACCCGGATCTCTGGCGCTGTAGAGCAGTAGCTCTCCAGCTATGCCACCGTGCCTCCTTCATTCATTGAAGGGCGGCTCTTGAAGGGAAAATTTGGAAGAGGATATGGTACAGATAGTTCAGGAGAGAATGGAGTCATTCTCATTTGCCGGACAAGCAAAACTGGATAAGGGGACATCCTTGAGTGGGAAGAGTAGAAATGAGACTGGCTTTCTCCAAGATTGACAGTTGTGGGTGAAATTAATGCTATAACGTAAGGATGTGTGTATGGATATGCCTTCTGAGTACATGAAGTGGCACATTAATAGGTGGTTATGATACCCTCTGCCACTTAGCATCATACACCATAGGTCCTTCAGCCCAACATGCCCATGCCGGCCAACATGCCCCATCTGCACTAGTCCCACTTGCCTGCATTTGGCCCATATCCTTCTAAACCTATCCTATCAATGAACCTATCTTATCAATGGTATTTAGAATTTCACTGTACCTTACTTGGTACGTGACATTAAACTAACCTTGAACCTGTCCAAATGTGTTTTAAGTGTTGTGATAGTACCTGCCTTAACTACCTCCCCTGGCAGCCCGTTCAATATACCTACCGCCCTTTGTGTAAGTTACAAAAAAAAAAAGTTGTCCCTCGGGTTCCTATTAAATCTCCTCCCCCCCCCCCCCCCCCCCCCCCCCCCCACCAGCACACCGTAAACCTACGTTATTCACCGGTTCTCAATTCCCCTACTCTAGATTTACCCTATCTATTCTTTCATGATCTTATACACTATGAGATCACCCCGCACCCTCTTGTGCTCCAAGGAATTAAGTCCTAGCCTGAACAACCTCTCCCTATAATCTCAGGTCCTCGGTTCCTGACAACTTCCTCATAAATCTTCTCTGCACCCTTTCCAGCTTAACTGCATCTTTCCTATAAAAGGGTGGCCAAAACTGAATGCGTTACTCTAAATGTAACCTCACCAATGCCTTGTACAGCTGTTTTCAGAGCAGAGCAAAGGCATTTCAGTGCGGAGAAAGGTAAAGAAGCTGAAGGGGGGAGTATTTGGAAAGTGATTGCAATGGGACGGGGATTTCTGGAGAAGATGAGGAAGCGTTGAGGAAGAAATGGTGAGACGCGGAATTCTTGCAGGGCTGGTTCCAGGAAATCACAAGCCAATGAGTTCAATAAGTAGCAGCAATTCTGCCATCTTCATGGACTGAAGGTTTTTCATTTTATTTGTCAGACAGCTGTTCAGAATTGATGGCGTGAAGGGCGTGTTCTTTGGGCCTGACTTCATCACCATCACTAAGGTAAGAACAAAGTGTGCTGTTTCCTTCCAGTGTTGTAAGAACAGAAAAACACGAGGAAATTTGATGAAAAACCCTCGGGTGTGTTCAGTGATTACAAAAGGTACATTTTCCAATAGACCATAAGAAATAAGGGATCAAGATTGACGATAGGGGCGGGCATGGGCAGCACGGTAACACAGGTGGAAAAATGCTGCCTCACACCTCCAGCAATGCGGGTTCAATCCAGATCTCCAGTGCTGTTTGTGTGGAGTTTGCACGTTCTCTCTGTGACTGTGTGGGTTTCCTCTGGGCGCTATGATTCACCACCCACATCCCAAAGACGTGCAGGTTGGTAAATTAAATTGCCGTTGCAAAATGCCTCTCGTATGTTGGTGAGTGGTCAATTGTGGGAGAGTAAAGTGGGATTTCTGTAGGTGCTTACACAACGATGGGTGCATTCTCAGTGGGATGAAGGACCTGCTTCTGTGCTCTTTACTCTTTGACTCTATGAAAACAAGTTACAGTTTAGAAGGCATGAAAGGATCAGTGGGATGCAGATCCAACAGTAGATTTGTTGAAAAAAGGATTGGGTAAACACTCTACCAAATCTCCATACATGGCTATCTGATTAGTGAGGTCACCAATCACTAGGGTGGCACAGTGGTGCAGCTGTTAGAGCTGCTGCCTCACAGCACCAGAGACCTGGGTTCAACCCTGGCCTCAGGTGTTCTCTGTGAGTTTGCACGTTCTCCTTGTAAGTACGTGGATTTCCTCCGCGTGCTCCGGTTTCCTCCCACATCCCAAAGATGTGCAGATTTCTGGGTAGATCAGCCCCTGTAAAATGCCCCCCAGTGTGTAGGGAGTGGATGAGAAATTGGGGTAACGTGGAACTAGTGTGATCGATGGCTGGCCTGGACTCGGTGGGCCCAAGGGCCTGCCTTCCATGCAGTACCTTCCAATCAGGTAATGATTCCAGGCGGGAGGAAGGGACGAAGAGCCAGTGATGGGGCAGAGCCACCACATTCTCTCCAAGATTGTATTCTGTACATCTCCAGACAGATGCTGAGGTGCAGTGGAAGCTCCTCAAACCAGATGTGTACGCCACCATCATGGATTTCTTTGCATCAGGCCTTCCTGTGGTGACAGATGAAGCTCCCTCTTCCGATACAGGTGGGTGCATGTGTCAATCTACTTGGAAGCATCACCCAGGCATCAAGACATACCAAGGGACCGCCGGGTAGTGGGGGAGAAGAATAGTGGACCATGAGGGTGGGGGGGGAGAACATTGGACAATTTGGATTCCTCACTTGCCCTATGGCACATGCGATAAATCAGCACAATCAAAGTGTTGGAGAGAGACTGGGCAAGGAGGTGGCCTTGCAGTTTGGAGTAAAAGCTGGTAATGTCTGGTTTCAGTAATGCATGACCCACCTTGGATTCTGAGTCTGGGAGTTAATACCTGTGACTAATATGATCAAGATAAACATGGTGTCCTCGGCATTATGGAACAGGGCACTTACCAGTCGAATTGGCTCCAACTCAGGAACTCAGCTGCATACCCTCTCATATCACATTTAAAATATGCAATTGACCACGCTAAATATTATTTAAAATATATTGCTCACAATGTATGAACACTTGTGATTTTCCTTGTGGTTTAGCTCCTTCAGAGGATGATGATGAAGTTGTGGCCATAATTAAAGAACTGCTGGACACCAGAATTCGGTGAGTACCGGTAGAATTCTGCCGAATGAGTTTGTGTATTAATGTACACGTTAATCATCCTGTATTTACCTGTTTCTGATATCTAGGGCTGTCAAATGGGTCGCCCGGTGACGCAACAGTAGAGTAGGGCCTGGGTTTGATCCTGACTACGGGTGCCATATGTGTGGAGTTTGTACATTCTCCCTGTGCCTTTTCTACCGGTGCTCCTGTTTCCTCCCACATTCCAAAGACGTGCATTTTTTTTTAACATTAATTGGCCTCTGTAAATTGCTCCTAGTGTGTAGCATGCGAAACTGGGATAACATAGAACTAGTTTGTGGGTGATCGATTGTTGGCCGGCACGGATTCAGTGGGCCGAAAAGCCTGTTTCCATTCTGCATCTCTAAACTAAGTACTGGACATGGTCTTAGCCACTGAATAGTGGCCTTTTCTCTCGTATGAAAATTAAAGAGTTTATTTTTTCTTTGAGTAGGGTGTGAATCACCCTATTTTGCCTTCCTTTCTTCTTCCCGCCCACCCCCACATCAGTCTGAAGAAGGGTCTCGACACGAAACATCACCTATTCTTTCACTCCATAGATGCTGCCTCACCCGCTGAGTTTCTCCAGCATTTGTGTCTACACCCTATTTTAGTGGTCACCTCCCATGGGAAATTGGTCATACTTCAATAGGTGAATTGGTCAGCAATCATTTTACATATGGAGAATTTTGTTTCAAAAAGCACTTCTGCACAAGAGTTTTTGACCTAAAGATCATTCTGTGACCATTCTGAGATGTGTCATCTCATTCAAGGTGCAATGGCGGGATTCTCTTTACTGCCTCTGCTTTCCAAAAGCTTTTCTTTGATATTGAAAAGATGAGGTGGGCTGATTATATTCCTCCAGAGACGCATGGGAAACTTGAGCACCTAAATGAAGTCTGAGATCTTAGATCTTAGTGCAACTCTGAAGGAGTTACAGTTTGACATGCTCCCGTCCAAATGCGATGTTAAGCTTGCTTGCTAATTTGGATGCCATAGCTTTCTTAATCAACATCACTAGACGGGTTTCTGAAGAAGGGTCTTGACCCGAAACATCACCTGCTCCTTTTCTCCAGAGATGCCTCCTAACCCGCTGAGTTACTCCACCATTTTGGGTCAATCTTCAACCTAAGGGATACAAGCAGTTCACATAAATTACATATAAATTTTGCAAGGCAGTGATTATGTAAACAAGACATTAGTGCAAAACGCAATTGGAAAACAAGTGCATGGCTGTGCATGTCGCCGAGTTAGGATGAGGATTATGAAGGCCAGTTAATTGTTTAAATGTTGATCATTACTTGGGTTTTCAAAGACCTTTATTGTTGCATCAATCAAACAAATGCACCAGGATGTAATTAACATGTAAACCGGAGACTTATATCCTGGTACGTCTCTTATTTCATATTTGTCTGAGAAATCTTTGCTTTTCAAGATTTCATGTAACTAAATCAATTAATCACTGAGAGCTATCAATAGAACAGGATCTCCCAGCATGATTAAACTAATGACGTGTTCTTTTCCCTTCAAAGTCGTAAATATATGTTCGTTTTATGTATTTGTAGTATGTACCTGTATTTGTTCTTAATTGGTGTGGTTTGTTTGCTGTTGCTGCATATTAGGCAAGCATGAGGTCAGTTATAAATTCCCCATCTGTTTGATTATCACATAGCAATATCAATAGAGGAAGTCTGATATCCCAGCACCATTCTAGGGAAACTATCACTGCAATGCTAAGCATATCAACTTCCTTTGGAAAGAGTTAAACCATTTGCATCATGAATGGAACAGGAAGTGAACATCAGATGTCTTGGAGGGAGTCAAACTCAAGGGTGCTTTGAATAAAGGCCTATAAATATGTGAATGTTTTGATACAGTAGACCTGTGGCAGACGTTTCTTTACATTTGCATGTGGAGACCAGAGCTCGGAGCCAAAAATATGTTAGGATCAAATAAACAAAATGTGGAATTCTGGTGAATCTACAAGAATGTAGAAACGAGGAACTGCAGATGCTGGTTAATACACATAAGGCCACACAAAGTGCTGGAGTAACTCAGCAAATCAGGCAGCATTTCTCTAGAGAACATAGATTGGTGATGTTTCAGGTCAAGACTCTTCTGGAAGGGTCCCGACCCGAAACGTTGCCTATCCATGTTCTCCAGAGATGCTACCTGACCTGCTGAGTTACTCCAGCACTTTGTGTTCATGTATGAGAATATGGAAGAAGGTGCCACAAGTTCAAAAGCAAAGGTATGTTTGAGAAGAATACACCTGAGGAAAACAGGATGTATGGATGACAGGTTGCAAACTTTTTTTGAGAGAGACTAGAATATTAAAACAGGAATGTAACGCTGGGGGTTTATCGGGCGCTGGTCAGATTGTATTTGGAGTATTGTGATCAGTTTTAGGCCCCTTATCTGAGGAAGGATGTGCTGGCATTGGAGATAGTCCAGAGGAGGTTAACGGAAATGATCCCAGGCATGATTGAGTTAACATATGATGCGTATTTGACAGCATGGGGCCTGTCCTCCCTGGAGTTTAGAAAGATGAGGGGGACCCTCATTGAAAGTTACAGAAGAGTGAAAGGCCTGGATAGAGTGGATATGGTGAGGATGTTTCCACATGGGAGAGTCCTTGGCCTTAAAATAAAAGGACATATCTTTTGAAAGGAGATGAGGAGGAATTTCTTTAGTCAGAGGATGGCTAATCTATGGAATTCATTGCCACAGAAGGCTGTGGAGGCTGTCAATTGATATTTTTAAGGCGCAGATTGATAGATTCTTCATTAGTAAGAATGTCAGGGGTTATGGGGAGAATTAAGTTGAGAGGGAAAGATTGATCAGCCATGATTGAATGGCAAAGTAGACTTGATGGGCCAAATCGCCTAATTCTGCTCCCAAAACCTGATGAATTTGTGAACATGTACCAGTGGTGCTGAATGACCACTTTCCGTTCTGTAAGTACTTTGCACTGGGTCTATTTATGTTTATTTGTGATCTCTTCTCCGTGCTATCAAGAAACCAGCAAACACTAGATGGAAGCATGGATTCAGTTCCATTCTCACTACTCAGAGAATGAACTGCCCAAAGGGTCCATGGATTAGCACTTCAACCTCCAAGGTTCTGGACTCTAGACAGACCACTGGTGTTTTATATTCAGCTGACGCTTGTTTTAAAATCAATTATTGAAAAGATTTGGAAAATAGTTTGGTTCATTTTAATGGAAGACTCACTAGAAGAAGTGGTTATTAAGTGACTGAAGTGTATTAACTGCTTATATTTCTCATCCATATAACTGCCAGGCCCACTGTTCAAGAGGACGGGGGTGATGTGATTTACAAAGGGTTTGAAGATGGTATCGTGAAGTTGATGTTACAGGGTTCCTGCACAAGTTGCCCCAGCTCCATCGTAACATTGAAGAGTGGAATTCAGAACATGCTGCAGTTCTATGTCCCAGAGGTGGAAGGTGTTATACAGGTAAATGGGTAGCCATGGTGTGATTCTGATTATTCTGTGCATCAGGTTATTTTCAGGATGGACATCTGGACATGAAAAACAACAGATGTACAAAATCAAGAGAAGAATAGATCAGGTAAACTCAGTTAGACACAAAAAGCTGGAGTAACTCAGTGGGACAGGCAGCATCTCTGGAGAGGAGGAAAGGGTGATGTTTTGGGTCGAGACCCTTCTTCAGACTGTAAACGCAGAGTCTCTTGCCCAGATTAGGGTAATCGAGAGCCAGAGGACCTAGGTTTAAGGTGATGTGTTAAAGAGTTAACAGAACCTGGGAGGTAACTATTTTACAGTCAGAGTGGTGGGTGTATGGAACGAGCTGCCGGAGGAAATAGTAGAGACAGGTACTATCGCAACGTTTATGAAACATTTAGACAGGTACATGGATAGGATAAGTTTAGAGTGGTACACGACAAATGCAGGCAGGTGGGACTAGTGTAGATGGGACATGTTGGTCGGTGTGGACAAGTTGTGCTGAAGGGTCTGTATTCTCGTGCTGTATGACTCTAACCTAAATGTATGAATAACTTGAGTGTTCGGGGATACTTGAAGCTGCTCTACCATTTGGAAAGTTCACAACTGATTTTCTACCTCAACTCCACGATGCAATACTACTCGGCAATCTTCTGCTCTCTCCGTTGCGAATATCTATCAATCTCGGTCTTCAATATACTTTGACTGAGATCCCAGGACTTCTGGACTAAGGATTCCAAAGCTTCCTTGTCTAATCGCAGTCCTCCATGGCAGAATTTGGGATTGTAATCTCCTGATTTAAGTCGTTCCAGACAGGAGAGACACTTTGTGTAGGAAGTGAATGAGAAAGTTTGATAACGTCAATGTGTCACAAGTGGATATAAAATGTGGGATAACATAGAACTAGTGTGGGTAGACAAAAAATGCTGGAGAAACTCAGCGGGTGAGGCAGCATCAATGGAGAGAAGGAATTGGCGACATTTCGGGTTGACACCCTTCAGTCTGAAGAAGGGTCTCGACCTGAAACGTCACCAATTCCTTCTCTCCGTAGATGCTGCCTCACCCGCTGAGTTTCTCCAGCATTTTTTGTCCACCTTCGAATTTACCAACATCTGCAGTTCTTTCTTAAACAAAGAACTAGTGTGAACGGGTGATAAATAGTCAGTGTGGACTCGGTGGGCTAAAGGTGTCGTTATCATGCTGTATCTCAAAACGAAACTGCTCCACCCTGAAAGAGGCATGTAAGCTCATATATGCGTGGTGGAAATAGTGCTGCTTTGTTTATCAATTATAGGTCAGATTTAATACCTGTGCCTTATTCCCCCGAGGTGGTTTTGGCCAGCTGCCACCTTGAACAACTGTAGCATTGCCACAGTGTTTATGTGGCAGTTCCAGGATATAGACCCAAGGATGATGACGGAATGGGTGGAGATATTTTTTTTAAGTTGGAATGCTCATTCACTTAGAAGGGAATTTGCAAGTGAATGGTTCTTGAATGACTACTGCCCCACTAGATGATGGAGATTGCAAAATAGGGAGATGCTGTTTATGAATAACTACAGAAGATGAACACTGCAGTCACCTCAGTGGCGGTGGAAGAATAGAATATTTATGTTTGTGGATGGAGTGAAAACTTAATATAATTGCATTTGCCTAATTCCAGACCTTTTGGCCTTCACTCTGATTAGTGTTAAGTCTCACTCAGTAGGCACGAGAAATGTAATTGGGGGAAAAAAAGAAGCAATGTGTTTGATTATTGATCACTTTTTTAACAGGTTGTAGATGAAGAAAAAGAAAAAGAACTTTTGTGAACTGCTTCTGACTAAGTCCAAACATTGACCTGATTTCGTGGTCGTACACTCCAGTAAAGTGACTGACTGTTTCCCTCCGTGTGCACCTTAACAAATGATGAAACAATGTGTTACAAAACTGTTTGGTAATATATTTTGCAATAAAGAATATTAAGCTGTGAGGTGGGGTTTGATCCAGATCTTTTGATTTCAAACGGATGGGATATGCAACCTTTTGTATTGCAGTTTTCAGGCTTCCATTTTCTACCCTCCATTCCTGCCTTTCAGGAGTAAGCTATGTGGACCTTGTATCTGCTCCGCTGTTGAATAAGGCCACGGCTGAACCTGGGCAATTTCCCCATACCCCTGCATCCTCAAGTGTTCAGAAATCGTTGTTCCTCTGGTATCTTAGTGGTTGGGATGATATGTCTTTGAGCAGCTATGCAACAATTTACCTTATACAAAGCTCCTTGCAAAACAGGAAGGGAATATTAAATGACAAAAGAGATGGGCGTGGAAGAAAAGTCCAATCACCCGGTCGGAAACATAAATTAGATGTTTATCTTGGAGGTGGAGTATATTAGATTTAAATTTAGATTTGTCGATGAAGCATGAATTCTTGTGTAAGAAGGAACTGCAGATGCTGGTTTACACCGAAGATAAACACAAAATGCTGGAGTAACTCAGCAGGACAGGCAGCATCTCTAGAGAGAAGGAATGGGGGATGTTTCGGGTCACGATCCTTCTTCAGTCAGCAAAAGGGCCTAGACCAGAAACATCACCCATTCCTTCTGTCCCGCTGAGTTACTCCAGCATTTTGTGTCTATCTTAAGCAAGAATCATTTATTGATATTTGCCGCTAAAGAGGTTGTTGGAATATTTTGTGTGCTTCTGATGCCGATCTGTAGGAAGGATGACATTAAGCTGGATAAGGTGCAGAAAAGATCCACAAGGATGTTAGTGGGACTGGAGGGAGTTATATAGAAAGGCAGGATAGGCTGGGGCTCTTTTCACTGGAGTGTAGAAGGTTGAGGGGTGACCTTTTAAAAATATATAAATTCAAGAGCAGTGTAAATAAGTTGGATGGTCGAGTTTTTTTCTCCCAGGGTATGGGAGTCTTAAACTAGGGGGCTTAGATTGAAGATGAGAGGGGGAAACTATAAAAGGGATCTGAGCAGCAACTTTTCCACACTCTCACAGTAGTCAGTATATGGAACAAGTTGGCAGGGAAAGCTATAGAGATGGATACAATTACAATGCTTTTTTGGGCAGGTGCAATAGAAAATGTTTACAGAGAGATGGGGGGCAAACACAAGCTAATGAGACAAGCACCGATAGATATCTTGGATGATTTGGGCCAAAATGGCTGTTTCCATCCGAAATAACTGTTACGACTTTGATATCAGAATTTAGCATAAATTGCTTGATTTTCTGATCACAGTATGAATTTTGCCATGCGATTTTTATTAAATCCATGATCGCTAGTCTATTCATTTTCACTAAAAAAATAGCAAAATAATTTTGTGTTTAAATCTGTGTTAGCATCACAGCAAATTGGTGCAAATCCATGCAAAGTCCTTCCATTCCACATGCCCTGCTTGTGATTTTAAAGCCACTTGTGCTGATACCTGGCACTGAAGTGGCATTGTGTACCAAGTCTGTAAAATTCCAATTGAATTATCAGTTGGGAAGCGATAGCAGTGTTGAAGGTCAGTAATTAGCAACAATCAATCATTGTTTCATGTGAAATTTGGGTCATAGTTGTCTGGTTTAGAGAAATGATCTGAACACTATATGATGTTGGTATCCTGCTGACTTACATTTCAATTGTTACAATCTGAGGCATTAGAGACAACTTGCCTTTGTCTGCCAGTGAACTTAATACCTGGGTGTATCTTCTTCGAAGCCTCCTTGGCATAGCTCCGCGTGGATCCAAACATAAATGCTATGGTGACTGCATCACACCCTGTACTGGATAATATCACTCCATTATCGCATATCAGAATAATCCTAGGATGAAAAGAAGTTGAAACATGTTTTAAAAAGAATTGGAGGGTATTAACAAATAATTAGGTGACTTTTTCAAATTTGCAGATGTTAAACTCTTAAAACAGCAAATCTTTGGATCAGAACAGAGATGGGGTGAACATTTAAGAAGCTGGTATAGCAGTGGAAAATAAATGCTTCTAAAAATTAATAGTACCAAGGCCACTTTGGTCTTCATTTCAAGTCATATTGATCTACAACCACAAACTTCAAGGCAGTAGCTCTTTAAAACAGATCAGGTCCTCAACAGAATCTTGACATTTTGCATTCATTGACTTGTTTGACAGAAATATCTTGACAGATGTAATAATAATAATAATAATAATAATATATTTTATTGTCATTGCACAGAGGTACAACGAGATTTGGTATGCAGCTTCCATCCAATGTAATAACTTAATTAACTAAAAATATTTGACACCCAGAGAAACAAGATTAAAAAAAACAGTATAAAGTGCAAATAGGTCTGTGCCGGGTCGATGTGCGACGTGACCATCCGAGGGAGACAGTTTATGGCAGGGCTGGTTCAGAGCACATATTTCTAACTGCCCAACCCAGAATAGAAACTTAGCTATGAATGTGTTGGAATGGCACTCCTGTGCCTGAAGAAGGGTCCGGACCCAAAACATCACCTATCCTTGTTCTCCTGAAATGCTGCCTGACCCGCTGACCAGCACTTTGTATCTTTTCTCGACCAGCATCTACAGTTCCTTGTTTCTACTTCTCCAGAACAGAAACTTCTGGTTCTCTGTCAAGGTGAAAAGTTCTGTCAAATATCCCCCAACTTGTCTTTTATATCTGTACAGATAGACTGTGACTGAATCTGCAGATTGCATGTGTTGGAATTTCACTCATTTAGATTGTTGTGATTTTCCCCCCTCTCTTTCCCTCCATGTCAGACACCAGAGCAGAAGCAGAGACACTGAGAGTAAAAGAAGCAGAATTTCCGAGAGATTTAAAGGAGCAGAGAAATATAGGCCCAGTCTGGATTTAATTATTGTTATCTTGCAATTCTTAGATGTACAAACAGTCTGCTGCCAGCTATCAGGATCTGAATACATCTTTGCTCTCCCTGACTCCTACTCTCACTCCTGTCCATCCCAAGCTCCTGCTCTCAGTCATGTCTGCCACCAGCTTCTGAAGCCTCTGTTCCTATTCCTTTTAAACCCATCCGGTCTGCTGCTCCCTCTTTGTTTAAACTAGTTTGATATCGCAGGGCATCTGTTTGTTGGGCATTTCTTCCCAGTAAAAAGATTTAAATCGGCGTCGAATCACAAAGTGCTGGAGGAACTCAGCGTGAAGCAGGAAGCATCTGTGAACAGAAGTTGTTTTGGTTCGGGACACTTCAGACTGACCTGAAACATCGTCTCTCCACCATTCCCTCCACAAATGCTGACTGACCTGTTGTATTTGTTCCTTTAGCATTTTGTGTTTTGTTCCAAGATTCCAGCATCTGCAGTTTCTGGTGTCTCTATTTAAATCTGGATGTTAGTAATTTGCATTACTAAAATAATTAAATCCAGCCTAATTATGTAGAACAGCAAAGTAATGTAAAAGGTGGGTGATGTTGTTTGGCCTCAACATTGGGGAACGAGTGGACCCCACAGTGGCCATATCTACAGTGAGCATTGGCTACTTGACGGGCTTTGGCTCCGCATTGATGATTGCATTAGGTTTATTTTCTCATACATTATGAATCAAACTGAAGTGAGAGAGCACTGGCACAGTGCAGTAAAGGGATGACTGATCGGAGGACAGTGAAACCAGTCATTTTCCCACCTTACCCTCCCGACTCTCTCCAGAGATGCTGAGTTACTCCAGCATTTTGTGTCTATCTTTGGTGTAAACCAGCATCTGCAGTTCCTTCCTATACATTAAACCTATGCTTTCTGGATTCCCCTACCCTGGGCAAGAGTCTATCAAAGAGCCTCCACTTCCCAATGTATTGTTTTTTACATTGTAGAAAGGAACAGCAGCTGCTGGTTATACACTGAAGATAGACACAAAATGCAAGAGTAACTGAGAGAGGTAGATTGGGTAGATGCAGTCTTGTGCCCAGATTAGGGGAATCGAGGACCAGAGGACATAGGTTTAAGATGAAGGGGGAAAGATTTAATTGGAACCTGAAGGGTAACTTTTTCACACAAAGGGTGGTTGGTGGGTGTATGAAATGAAATGAAATGATTCAATTTATTGTCATTGTCAGTGTACAGTACAGAGACAACGAAATGCATTTTTAGCATCTCCCTTGAAAGGGAGACACAGGGCGTCGCGGTGTGCCCGCGCCTGCCGCCGTAACATTCCATTACAGGCAAAGGTGGGTGAAGTGTCTTGCCCAAGGACACAACGACAGTATGCACTCCAAGCGGGATGAAGCAAGCTGCCAGAGGAGGTATTTGAGGCAGGACTATCACAACATTTAAGAAACAGCTAGGCAGGTACATGGATAGTTGGTTACACAAAAAAGCTGAAGAAACTCAGCGGGTGCAGCAGCATCTATGGAGCGAAGGAAATAGGCAACGTTTCGGGCCGAAACCCTTCTTCAGATAGGACTGGCCCGAAGGGCTGAATGGCCTACTCCGGCACCTGTTGTCTATTGACTGGTTTGGAGGTATATGGACCAAATGAGGGCAGGTGGGACTTCGATTGTGTACCTTCGATTGCCCAGGACATCCTGGTGCCACGTCTCCAGCCGAGACGTCAATCAAATGGAAGCGCCGCCCACTGGGGGGGGGGGGGGGGACGTTGTGGCTCCTCCTCCCTCGTTGGAGCGACGGCGGCGTCGACCAATGGGCCGTCGCGGTGAAGCAGGCAGCGGTGACGTTGTGAAGGGGGTGCGACCAATGGGAGGTGGGGAAGGGGGCGGGACAAGGAGGAGAGGAGGCGGCGGCGGCGTCGAGTGTGCGTTGAGGAGAGCGCGAGCGCGAGCGAGAGAGAGCGGGCGAGGATGTGTGGTGAGTGGCGAGGCCCTGATGCCGGCCGACTGACTGACTGACTGACGAACTACTAACTGGTTGACTAATCAATCGTCTGACACCGATCGAGTGTCGGGTTATGAGGGGAGAAGGCAGGAGAATGGGGCTGGGTTGGGAGGGATCATAGATCAGCCATAATATGAATGGCGGAGTAGACCTCCGAAGATGGGCCGAATTACCTAATTCTTCTCCTATCACTTATGATCCTCTCGGGCCCCCCGCACCCATGGCTCAGGCTCCGGGCTCGGCTATAGTATGAGGGGGGAAGGGAGACCGTCTCCAGACCGGCCATGGTCAGAGACAGCAACTCGACCGCCTCACAAGGGGATGGGCGAGGGGTGGGGAGGGTAAAGGAGGTCAGGCTGGGGGCTCGGCAAAGGGGGGGATGGGAGACCGTCTCCAGGACCGGGGGAGGTCAAAGACAGCAACTCGGAGGGCAAAGGAGGTGTGGGGAGGGCAAAGGAGTGGTAGGGAGGGAGAGGGAGCCACCATACAGTCAAGCAGGATGATTGTATTCCTTATTGCATGCATAATTCTACTTGGGCCGAGCGATCCTCTGGGTACCGAGGTGCCATCTCCGGGCTCGGCTATGAGGGGGGATGGTCACTCCACCGGCCATGGTCAAAGCCAGCATTTCACCCCCTTTACAGACGACAGCAGAGGGAGGGGGTGGGGGGGCACCACCATTCAGCAGGACAATTGTATTCCTTATTGCATGCTGAATTTTACAGTGTACTTTTATCAAGTGCTGCAGTTGGTTCTTTCTGGATATGTGTCTCATTTACAACTAACTGCCTGCAACACTGGTCAGGCCACTCGGCATGTGGGCCGGGCTCAGTTCTGATCACCACGTTACAGGAAAGATGTGATTGCACTGGATTGGAGAAGGGATTTATCAGGATGTGTCTAAGATTGGAGATGCTTAACGATGAGGAAATTCAGGATGGGATGAAGTGTAAAAGGCTGAAGATGTGCCTCGACCCAAAACATCACCTATTATTTTCTCCAGAGATGATGCCTGACCCATGGACCTATTTTGTCTCTATCTTTGGTCTAAACCAGCATCTGCAGTTTCTTCCTGCACAAGCAGTTATGTAGAAGCAATGTAGTCACGGCAATAAAGTAAATATTACAATCTGTACACTCCTGCATTCCACAAATAGATATTGACATGATAATTGTTTTTGTTTTAAATGATGACAAAGGGCAATTGGGCAAAGGGCAAAGATGAAAGGATTGAAGACTTGCAAATTGTGAAGCCAGAGGATGGAATGGAGGTGGGGCAATAGGGGAGAAATAGGTGTGAGTCCAGCTGGGGAACAGGGAAGAAGGGGGTTTTCCTTAACAAACAGACAGTACAACTACTAATAGAACCATGGCTGAAACTAAGGTGCTCCTCATGTGGTGATGGATGGACAACTTTGCCTTTCCTGCAGCTGAATACCCAGTCTTCCCAGTTTTTTCTTCCTTGAGGTTAGGGTTCTTTCCCCTCCCCTGTGCCCCATCTGGACGCACCTATTTCTCTCTTCCTCTCCCCCCCCCCTTCCCTTTTTTTTTGCGTCTTTTGGATCATCTGTTGGACTTCTGAAAGTAAGAATTTTATTGTTGCATTTCTATTCCATTTCAGGACATATGACAATAAAGAACTCTTGACTTGATTCTGCAACTATTATTGAGTTGTTGGTATGCTTGATTTTGAGTAATTTAGTCAGACTGGAGTACAAAAATATATAAGCTGACTTGTTCAAGCAATCCAGAAAGTGCTGCCATTTGAATAAAATGTTGAACTCAGTGGAAACTTCGGGTCCAACCCAAAACATCACTTATCCATGTTCTCCTGGATTACTGCCTGACCCACTGAGTTACTCCAGCATTTTGTGTCGATATTTCTTGTTTGTGTTAGTTTGCAGATTTCATAGTGGAGATTATATTGTGGATCTTGATTATTGTCAGGTTTTATGTGCACAGGTCTGAATATTTTTCAGTTGAAACATTATAATTCATGGATGCCATAATAGCCATTTCAATTTCAAGGTTTTCCTCAAAAGCTACTTTCATTCCAAGAAACCATATTCCCAGAACCTAGATTCTTCCCACTCAGAGAAGTAACATAGAAATTCAAATACGCAGAGATTTTGTTTAAAAATAAATGGTTATGGAATGTGGATATTGGTAACAAGCTTGGTATTTATTGTCCATCTCTAAACGTACTTTTACTACCCATTTAAGAATTAAGCACATAGGTATTCCCGGATTGTGTTTAGTCCAGACTGATTAAGGATGGTGCATTTCTTTCCACGTGACATTTCTGAATTGCATTGGCTTTTACAATAATCCAGTATTTTCATGCTAGTCATTATTAATACAGGGCTTTAATTCTAGCTGATCTGCTCAAAATTATCACCTTCGCACAAATGGCTCTGAGAAGTAATTTGTGTTATTATTCTGGCTCACCTGCAAAATGTGGTGTACCACTAAATATTTTCACCTGGGATATCTCCATTTCTTCTGTTTTTTAAGGTACAAGTTTTAACACTCACTATTTTATTCTTATTCTTTGAATCCCTTTTCCATACATGTCAAAATGATGCCTGGATTAGAGGGTATTAGCTTAAAGGTGAGGTTGGACAGACTAGGATTGTTTTCTCTTGAATGCCTGAGGTTGAGGGGAGATATGGTAGAAGATTATAACATTATGAGGGCTTAGATAGACCAAACCCTTTTTTTTAAGGTTGAAATCTCAAAAAGGGTTTATCGAGAGTCTCCCTGGCTCTACCGTAAAAATAATCAGCCCTTTGTGAGAAAACTTTGCCTGATCTGTATTTTAAGCGGGTTACCTTTTACTTTTAAAGTGTTTCTCCCACAAGAGAACCATACTCGCCACATTCACCCTGTCAATGCCCCTAGAATGTGTAGGAAGGAATTGCAGATGCCCGTTTACACCGAAGATAGACACAAAATGCTGAAGTAACTCAGCGGGACAGGCAGCATCTCTGGAGAGAAGGAATGAGTGACGTTTCGTGTTGAGACCCTTTTTCAGACCCCTAGATTAGGATCCTAGAATCTTTGTTTCCATCAAGTTGGCCTTCGTTCCAAATGCCAGCAGATCCAAACCTACTCTGTCTAAAATATTCTTAGTGATCGACTACTCATTCCAGGTATTGTCCAGTCAGATTTCTTTGAACTACTTCCTAGACAGTTACATCTTTCCTTAAGTAAGGAGACTTTTACTGTTTGCAGTTATCCAGATATGGTGTCCTGAACCCCTGCATAGTGAAGCAGAACATGTCCACTTCTCTCCAGAAATGCTGCTTGACCTATTGAGTTCCTCCAGCACTTTGTATTTTGCTCAAGATTCCAGTATTTACAGTCTCTTGTGTCTCCTTCCTACTTTTGTCTTCAATTACTCTAGCAAGAAACAATTTTGTAATGTTATTTTTCCTAATTACCTGCTGCTTTATCTGCACACTAGCCTTTTGTGAATAAAGCATGAGAACATGATCTTGTTGCATCTCATTGTTTTAATTTATTATTGCCAAAATGTAGAAATTCCCACATTATACTCTATATACTAGATGCCCACTTATGCCCACTCAGTTAGCCTATCTATATTATTTTGTAATTAAAGCAGCAACTATTGGAAATACTCATTAGGCAAGGCAGCATTTGTGGAAGGAGGAGCAGAGGCAATGTTCAATCAGAGATCCTCTATCACAGCCAGAAAAGTGAGAAATAAGTTAGCTTGAACTTGCAGAGAGGGTGGTGAAGATACAAATCGACAGGACAAAGGGAATATCTGTAATATGGTGTTACATGAGTTGCCTGGATAATTCTTATACTCATTTATAGATTACTGAGAGTAGTTTGCTAGAAAGAAAAGAACCGATATATTAACGCTGTGCAATGTCGGTTAACTGTTGCTGAAACCTAAACACAAAAGGAACATCATGGAAATGTCCAGCAGATCAGGAAGTATCCGTGGAGGGAAAACAAAGGTGCTATCACAGATGTATAATATTACAGGAAAGCAGGCCAGTAGGTTATCTGAAAATGTTGAGCTCAATATTGAGTGCTAGAGGCCACAACTTGTAGACAAAATGGCATGCTGTTCTTGAAGTTTCTGTTGAGGGAATGTAAGAGGCAACGGGCAGATCAGTGGGGGAGTGGATGGAAAATTATAGGTAATTGGAAACTCAAGGTTTCCGTTTCGGACTGAAGAGAGGTAATCTACGAAGCGATTACCCAGTCTGGATTTGGTTTCTCCAGTCTAGAGGAGACCACATCATGAGTACAGAATGCAATATACAGTAAAACTGGTCCTAATTGCTTACCACCTGGCTCACTCATTAGTCCTAAATAAGGATTGGCCGTATGAACAGAGCCAGCATCTGGAATATAACAACATTGAGTCTTCTCTACCATCCGATCATGGCTGATATATTTTTCTCTATCAACTCTATTCACCTGTCTTCTCACCGTAAACTTTGATGCCTTTACTAATCAAGAACCTATCAAACTCCACTTTAAAAATACCCAATGATTTGGCCTCCACCGCTGTCTGCGGCAATGAATTCCAAAGACTCACCGCCCTCTGGCTTAATAAATTTCTGCTCATCTCCATTCTAAAGATACATCCTTTAATTCTGAGGCTTTGTCCTTTGGTTCTACATTCTCCCACTACTGAAATCATCTACTCTATCAAGGCCGAGGACCCAGTGTTGCGATAGTGGGGTGAGTGTGTGGTCAGAGCCAGGATCCATATATATCAATTCTCACTTTCCTGTTAACCAGCCTAACTTTCTAACCATGCCAAAGGATGTATTCAAACTGAAAAGTGTGCAAATAAGATTTGTGACAATGTTACTCGGTGTGGAGGGCTTGGTATATAAGGAGAGGCAGGACTGGCTTGGTCTTTTTTCCCTGGCGCGTAGAAGGTTGGGGTGACTAGAGGTTTATAAAGCCACAAAGGGCATAGATAGATTAAATAGCCACAGTCCTTTCCCCAGGAGATGAAATCTAAAGCTACAGGATGTAGGTTTAAAGTGAGAACGGAATGATTTAAAAGCAACCTGAGGGGCAGATACATAGAATGAGCTGCCAGAGAACATAGAAGAAATGGGTACAATTACAGCACTTTCAAGACACTTGGACAGGAACACAGTTAGGAAAGGTTTGGAGGGATATGGACCAAGCGGAGGCAATTGGAGCTAGCTCAGATGGGCAACTTGGCCTGTTTCCATGATCTGTAGCTCAATGACTGTATATACAATCTACTTAGAACTCTTATTTACCCTTATAACCTTTGGTTCTTCACTTTATAAAATGCTTGGTGGATATTTCATTATAGTCATTGCCACGCATTCCTGTTCATTCGTGCTGTAATAAAATTGAATTAAATCAACACAGATCAGTTTTGTCCCATTGGTCGTTTGAGTTTTTGATGAAATAGCGCAGAGTACATTATGTTCTAAATTTAGATTACTAGTTAATACAATCTGAAGTGCCTAGCATGTTCAGCCTATGGACCTGAGAAGACATAGATTCCATCTGTGGTTTCATTTGGCATATTTCCCCTTTTGTTGCAGGTTGAGGAATAAAAGGGGAGTGAAATTAAATACAAATCATGCTTGTGGGTAGCTGGGTAACTAGTTGATGCTATAATTGACACTCATTTAAGATTCAAGATGTCTTGGGTAGCAAAAACGAGCATAAAAGAGTTTTTGTCCGTGGACTTGCCAGGAAAGGCATCAGCAACTTCTGGAGGAATTAACTAAGCACAACATTTTTGTACTTGTACCCTTCGAGATAAGTAAACATTTTGATTGTTTCTGCAGTTTCTTGATTGAAGGTCAACAATCGTTAGAACAAATTCCCTTTTTGATATGCTAATACGTGGTTGTTGAAACTGAAATGCAAGCTGACGCCAACTTTTAGGAAAATCTGTTCTACTTTCTAGCCACAATGATGCTTTTTTTCTAATTTGCAAGTGCATTTTTCTTTTGAAAGGTTGTATGGAATTTGCTTCCATCATACTGTCAATATGTTAATTGCTGTTTGAGGGGAGCGGTGTGAGGATAAATATCCCGGTCCCACAAAATCTGTGCGTAATTAATTTAAACCTGTTACATCAGAAGAACTAGTTTTTCTCCCTCCAGCCCCTCCCTTGTTAGGTAAAAATCTCTTGTGATATTTAACGCCTATCAGTCCTGACAAAATGCACTGAGGCGATCAATTCTACCTATTTTATTTTTTCTATCTTTTTGTATATCTACAAATATATAAAGGTGGTGTTAATTGTTTGAGAGCATGATCTTTCTCCTAATTCTGCTGAATCTGAATCTGAATTCTGCTGATTACTGATTTCCACATTCCTCAAATTACTAACTTTTTTTGCCTGTTATTTTATAACGTACCTTGGATACAAAGTATAAGTTAGTAACAAAGCAACAAGTGGAAAGTTTTGTTCTATTTAGTTTAAAGTAAGTAATGGTCAAGTACAACTGAGAATCAAATGAAGCTTTTAATGTTATTGCCCTGGCAAGCATTTGGTGTGATTCAATTCCCATCTTGGCACTGGCTAATTTAAATTCAAGCAGTAAAATTAAACTGGGATTAAATGAAAACTAGGCTCAATGTCGTAGGCTATTAAATTTTCAGATTGCCTTGAAAACCATCTATAACACATGCATCTCTTAATTTACTTCTAAGTTCAGTAACAAATATAAATGGACAATAAATGCCAGCAATATTCATATTCATGTCCTTCAAATGAAAAATCTGAAGAGATTGTTTCAGGAAATGTTTATAAACTACAGAATGATGTGTCTGTAAGTACTAGAGGCCAAATGCTCATTTATGGAATGGTAAGATTAATAATCTTTGCCTAGTTCTCTTCCTTGTCAGTGAAATTCACGATCATGTGGTAATTAGAATGACTGTTTTGAAGTAGTTATTGAGCAAGCTGAATTAACATAATTGGTGAAGCATTTCTGAATAATTGCTGCATTTTCTTAGAAGTTCTGTTACCCTGAAGTCAGGGATCAATCGCATGGGTGAAGTAGAACACACATGATCATTGAAATATAGGGGAAAAGAAATGTCATATGGTACCATTGTAGTTATTCATTTTTCTCATGTGTTAAGGAGTGAAAACCAGGCAGTGACCTTCTCAGGTGGACATCAGATTGGACTCAACTGTTCCGCAGTGTATGGTTGAATAGTCTTGATACAAGGCATGCATTGAGTACTCCTACCTGTAGTCTAATTTTAATGCATGAAGAAGCCAAGGGCATCTGTTACTGTCTAAAGAGGCAACACCTTCATGAAGGAAGAAAACCCTTCTTTCAAATCTTTTTCTTGCAAAGCATCTTTGTGCGGAGATGCATAGACGCGTCATTGTGTCGTGCGCTATTACATGGTCTATAAATAAATTTAATCAGCTGAGCCTTCTGCAGCACAATTCAGGTCATTGTCGACAAGCAATAAAACTGCTTTCTTGAGAAATTTTTGAGTAAGCTGACAGATCGCAATGTCGTCAATACAGAATCCTCCTTGTGCCTTGTAACTGGTTTGGAATCCTTCCCATGCCAGTTCCAATTTGCCATACCCAACTTACCATAGCGGGCAAGCATCTAGTCAATACCATTGGCTATATTCACAACAGTGACATCCTACTTGGTTTGCTGGTGAATTCCTTTTGCATGATCCAAGTTGCCTGGTTGCATTTTAAGACAGTTTAATTAATTCAAATGTGTGTGTGGAAACACATACACTAATGTGAAATTTGGAGTATAAGTCAGGCGTTTCTTGAGGAAGCCAGGTAATGTCTCACAGCTTCATTGTGGCTTCGAATCAGGTCAGGAGTTGGTACTGTAACTGTTGTATAGGTACTGGTTTGAAGTAACATTGCTTAAAATTAATACCACAGTTAAGTTAACAGACTTTATACTGAAAAATGTGGTCAGATTGGAATAGTGTTAAACAGAGTGGCTACTTTGACAAGTTGAAGATGAAAGTGGTGGTTATCAATATGTGGCAGCTTCAAACTACATATGAAATTGGCTTGCTTCTATTGGTTTTGTGTGGATGTAAGAAAATGGACTGGCATATTATTCATTCAGGCGTAGATTTAAATCAACTTGAGTCCCTTTCCAGCTGGCATTCTGAACATCATTTCAATAGTTCCCAATGTTCGAAGAATCAAAATGCTTGTGTGATGCAAAAAAGATGTTGCTCAGGTGCAAGTTTTTCAGCCCATTGTCGTATTACTAAAAATTGGCAGAACTTGGTGGCATAATGACGAGAAAGTCAACTGGTCATCATGCACAAAGCAAGGCGTTCTAATTGTTTGATATTTCTTCCATGACCTTCTGCCTAGAATCATCGGAATGTTTTTGCTTCAGCATCACCCGCACTTGGTTGAGAAAGGAAGTAAACCTGTTGTACTTGCTTTGCACACGTACTTTATTTTGTCAGTAATTGGGAAGACAGAATTGTGAAATACTTCCTTGTGCTTTTATTCAAAGGAATCTTTGCTTACCTGAACTATCATGTACCTCGCACAAGAAGGGAGATCCTCGAAACTCTCATCAAGGGACTTCAGCGCCTTGAATACAGAGGATACGACTCTGCTGGTAAACACAGATATTAATTGCACTCTTAGGGAGGAGAGGAAGTCGGGAACTCCTCTCTTATCGCTTGTCCTTTTGATAATGGGAGCATCATTTGATTATGCAGGACCTATCTGAGCTGTAGGGAGAGGTTGAATATTCCTTGGAGCACAGGAGGATGAGGGGTGATCTTATAGAGGTGCATAAAATCATGAGAGGAATAGATTGGGTGGATGCTCAGAGCCTTTTGCCCAGAGTAGGTGAATTGAGGACCAGAGGCTCAAGGTGAAGGGGAAAAAATTTAATAGGAATCTGAGGGGTAACCTTTTCCTACAAAGGCTGGTGGGTGTATGGAACAAGCTGCCAGAGGAGGTAGATGAGGCCAGGACTGTCCAAACATTTAAGAAACAGTTAGACAGGTACATGGATAGGACAGGTTGAATTGAATACATTTTATTAGCCAAGTAAGTATACATACAAGGAATTTGACGGTGCATTGCTCTCAAGTAATAACACGATATACAGTAGACAATTAAAAATAAAACATAATTTAAACACGTGAAGAATGAAATAAAATACCAGAGCAAAAGGAGGCTACAGACTTTTGGCTGTTAAGTCGAGCTACTGTGTGTGGAAAAAAACTTTTTATGTCTGGCTGTGGCGGCTTTGACAGTCCAGAGTCGCCTTCCAGAGCGAAGTGCTTCAAAGACTTTATGGCCAGGTTTAGAGGGGTTGGAGATGATCTTGCCCGCTCGCTTCCTGGCTTTTGCAGTGTACAGTTCATCGATGGAGAGAAGGTTGCAGCCAACAACCTTCTCAGCTGATCGAACGATGCGCTGCAGCCTCCGAATGTCATGCTTGATGGCTGAGCCAAACCAGACCATGATGGAGAAGGTGAGGACAGACTCTATGATGGCAGTATAAAACTGGACCATCATTGCCTGTGGCAGATTGTGTTTTCTCAGCTGCCTCAGGAAGTATATCCTCTGTTGGGCCTTTTTGATTGTGGAGTCGATGGTGGCCTCCCATTTAAGGTCCCTGGAGATGATGGTTCCAAGGAACTTAAATGACTCCAGAGATGTGACTGGTGTTGTTGATAGTGAGAGAGGAGAAGGGGAGGGGTGCTCTCCTAAAGTTTACAATCAATTAAACTGTCATAAAATCATTGAGCTCCAGGTTGTTGCAATGGCACCAGGACGCCAGCTGAGTCACTTCTTGTCTATCTGTCTGGAGGGATATGAACCAAATGCAGGCAGGTGGGATTGGTGTAGCTGGGATATTTTGGCCGATGAGAACAAGTTTTGGCATGGCCCCTGTCCTTTCGACATCATTTTGATTAATGATCAGAAGAGTAAATGGGCGATACATTTTCAAAGCATTTGATGAGAGAAAATAATATATTCGATCCAGAACATTCCAGTAATCTTGCTGATAGGGCAAGTTTGACAGGAAAGTTGGAACAATGGTAAGGGACTGGAGAAGAGGAATGGCAAAGTGTAGTGTTAAATCAGTTGGGGAGATTCACTAACGTGTAGAAATGCTGATCAATAGCACTGTAGACAAGGAAGGTACTAATAATTGGTAGGGATGGGGGAGGAGGGCAAAGTGCTCAGTATTGTACAAATCTCAATTATCATTTGTCTCTTGAAGGCTCTGGAAATATTTTCGCATTTAGATGAAATTTTCTTTTCTTGCCAGGTGTTGGAATCGATGGCGGAAATGACAAGAACTGGGAAAACAATGCGCGTCAGATACACTTGATCAAGAAGAGTGGGAAAGTCAAAGTGCTGGAAGATGCAATTGAGAGTAGGTATTCTTTTGTCCAGTCAAGTGTTTTTTTGCCTCACAATGCAATGTTTTGATTTACAAGAAATGGGCAATGATAATGAAAGTGTTTGGTTTTTTTTAAATTAGGGAAAACTATGCAAAATCCGTGGCAATTCCATGTTAGACAACTAAGTTGACATTATTTACAACTCCTAACTGAATGCTGAGTTTATGTTTTAGTTTTTAAGTTATTTTGGATTGATTTTCCTCTCCATTTTTCAGTCGCGTCTCATTGCATCATCAACAAAAAGACAGACAGGCAGAAGATTGGTTCCAAGCCTTTCTTTAAAAACTGTCAGGATGCTTAATTATTGATCAGAAAGTGCCCAACGAAAACTCTAATCTTCTGCTCAACCTTCAGCTTTAATATGTTCCTAATTAAAACAATAAAACCAATATGTTGCATTATTTAACTAAGATACAAACACAGGGTGGGATGGATAATCCAGATAATCGAGTCACTTTTGGGCATAGTTTTTTTTTCACTTTTTAGTGGACATGTCGAATTGTTTGAGACCATGCTTGACCTGGTTAGTAATTTGGACTTTGTTCAGATTGTGGATGTTTTGTTGATCTTGAGCAGACAATCTTGAGGCATGTACTGCATGCATCCCAGAAAGGGCATCCTGTGAATGCCCATGTCTGTTTTCCTTTAGATTTTGTGGATGTTCCATTGGACATCCTGTCCCACAAGCATGTGGTAGGTTCAGTGACTTATTCAATTCTGCGCTTACTTACATCAAATGGATATGAGGGCAGGTTTGCAATGCCTCCATTAAACATTGAACCTAAAGCACCATTGAACCATCCTGCTCCAGTCTAGGGAAATAGCAGAGTAAAGTTCCTGCTCTTGGATCTCCAGGTATGTCTCTATCTTTACAATATTATTGATTTTTATTTTAAATTATTTAAGGTTAGATATGCTGGGCAAGGACAGGAAAGATTACATATGTGAAATACTGGCTGTCAAATAGTAACAGCATATGGAGTTGCAAATGATCCCATGCTGAGAATCAGTATAAAATCTGAAACTTAGAAGTGCTGTGAAACTTGCACAGTTCCCTTTTTGCAGTGAAGTCATGGCTGGGATAGGTTGTGATACAATCTAACTACTCAAGACAGAAAGCATTGAATGCGTTACTTAGAATGAATCCACACTAGTTGCATTTACTTTAAACCACAAAGCAGAACATTTGGGATTGGTGCCCAGGGCTTGAATTCGTGAATCATTTGCACTGTGATGATAATAAATGAAAGCTATTCATTTCAAGGTGTTCCACAAAACTTTGTCTGTCAGTTTTCATGGATCAGTGTTATCTCAGTTCCAATCTCATGTCCTTCGCATTGATTAGATTAGAAACTTAAAAAAATTATCAGTTGGTTTAATGCAATTTGGAGGACCTTTAGGTATGCAAGCAAAGAATTTAACTGTGATTTGTCACATTTGACAATAAGGTATTAATTCATTCAATAATCTGTTCTTGCAAATGGAATATCTCAGATCGAGATTGTCATAATGGCTGTTCCTTTTCAGAGCAAGACGCCATAGATTTGGACATTGAATTTGAGGTACATCTTGGAATTGCGCACACACGCTGGGCAACTCACGGTGTCCCCAACTCACTCAACAGTCATCCACATCGCTCCGACAAGAAGAATGGTATGTTTTGACCCCAACTGTTTACTGAACCTCTTGAGTATATTGGAAGCTTGTAGCTTTGTCTCATAGCTTTCACCTTAATTCTCTACCCTGAAACTTCCCTGGCAAAAGACTGAACTTTTAATCATAATACAAACCATAAACCAAATACAACGATACAAAAAACAATCAGAGATGCTTACAAAAGTTAATTGACCTGAAACATTAACTCTGTTTCTCTCTTCTCAAATATTGCCTGTTTTATATATACTCATTCAATGATTATGGTTATTGGAAGCAATATCCTGTTCCCTTAACTGTCCTTTGCCACAAGTAGTATTTTAAAGTATTGACAGCCGTCTTGGTATTGATGTACAGTGTCCTTGTTATTGAAAATACTCGTTGGAGATGTGTAATGGTATGTTAGGATTGGGAGAACTCTGGTACCATGTGTTTTTGTCATTTCACACAATTTTTGACATAAAGTCAGTTATTCTTAATTTAGTTTTCTCTGCTTAATATTTTGGGCCATTAAAAATTCTTGGTCTCTCGGATTGTTATTAAATGGCAGATGTATCAACCATATCAAAATTTTATTTTTAAAGATTCCTGAATGCAGTGAATTTTCTTCCCTTTATGCTCAGTCAATGAAGAGTCATAACATTGTGTGTAATTGGTTTAAGATGCAGTAATTGTAGATCGCCATTGTTAGCACCCAGAAAAAGCTCTGGAGCTAGCTGTCTTCTTGAAGCATTGCTACATTGTGATGCTGTTCCTTTCAATCATAATCGGAGACCCTACAATTTCTCTTCAATATGCCAATTATGAAAGCAATTTAGCTGATTGTAAGCATAGTTGGATAGAATCCCTTAAAGAGACGGCCGGTGGGCAGGATTATCATGCATTCTGATTCATACAAAGATGTCTCTTTTAAGAACCTAATTGGCAAATTGCACAGAATATTTAACCTGGTATTTGGTGTTAAAACAAAAAAAGTTCATGAAGCAATGCTGCCAAGTCGGATTGGGGTCAACAGCAGTCTGCAACAGTTAGGAATAATGGAGCAGGGAGCAGATCATTCAACACTAACCTGTTCTGCCATTTTGTAAGACAGTGGCTAATCTGTACCCATGAGCCTTATTTCCATATCTTAATGGGCATATAAAATGATTCTTTCAGCTTGAATCGACAGCATCGTTTGGGAGAGAGCTCCAACCTTTTTGCATTCAACAAAGTTCCCTAAGTTCTTTGTTGTTTTGTTCTTTGATGTTATGTCCTTATTGATGTTATGTCCTTATGCTTGAACTCGCTTGAACTTGGAAATATTTTTTCTCTGAATACTCTATTAAAAGATATTTGCACAGCTACTTTGATAGGAAAGATTTAGAGTGATATGGGCCAAACACAGGCAGGAGGGAGTTGTGTAAATGTGGTTGGTGTGGGTAAGCTGGGCTGAGGAGCCTGTTTCTGTGCTGTATGATTCTGACAATGACTCCATTGCTTGACTGCAAAATTGTCTTAACCCTCAATTTTCCAAGGCATATTTTTTAATGCACTTTCTATTTAAATTGAATCATTTATACCTTGATAACATTCTCTGTACAACTCTCGTATTTTTAAGTTGCAATTATCAGAACTCTCTTAATTTGCTCCAGACTTGATTTATTAAAGATTTGAATACTGCAGCAAAACTTACTCAAATCTGAGTTCTACATTTCAGGTTTAAGGACAAATATTCCATTAACCTCTCTGAATTTTTTGAACCTGACTGCTACCTTTTAGTGCACTGTGTGTATGTATATATATATATATGGATAGTTAAATCATTTTGGGCCTCCACTGTTACTTTTACATTAAATCGCTAAGACACATTAAAAATGGGTGGTCTCAGGTGCTGTTTCACCCAAGTGTTTGCGTCCCTTTTAAAATTTTGCACTCTGGATTTGACGGCATGGATTTAGGAGATGGAAAATGTCAATCATTTTTAATCTCTTACACCAGCCTAGATCCTTGGAAGTATTAACTGACCTACATTTCACAGGATTTCCCATTTGAATAAATTCGCAAAAGTTCCCAGTCGCTATTTAATTAAAGACTCCCAAACAGTTGTTAGTTCTGCCATTGATTCCATATCCTTTCTCAGAGTTTCAGGTATCATTCTATAATGTGTGCTTTTTTTCCACATACAGTTCTGGAAGTCAAATGGTATCATATCCAAAATACAAAGATCTATTACATCATGGTGCAGTACCTCAAAATAATTAAATAGGTTTACTAACTGACCTACATTTCACAGGTTTTCCCAAGGTGCACTAAATTCGCAAAAGTGATCAGTCGCTATTCAATATGATCATGGCTGATCATCCAACTCAGTATCCCGTACCTGCCTTGTCTCCATACCCCCTGATCCCCTTCCACAAGGGCCAGTTAACTCAAATAATAACACTAAATGAAATGACCTCAACTTTGTTTTTTGGCAGAGAGTTCAGAGTTCATTCTTGCGTGAAAAAAGTCACAATGGTATAATTACAGGATTTCCCCTTTATCCAAAGACCCCTTGAGGACTTTCTACAGGAGGGTAGAGAAAAACAATACATAAAACATTTTCCATACCAGTGTGTTTCATACCTATTTAGTATTGATTGCTGCCCTTATCAGGCAGCATTAACCCTTTGTATTGCTGTAACTTCTTTAACGGCAAGGTGTTAACTATTTACGAAAAGTAGGATACATTGGTTAGTTCATATTCCTTGTTAAAAGTGCTGCCATTTGCCCTAAAAATCTTTTATTCCTCTGATCTAACCGAGTGACGGGTAATAGGTGAACACAGGCGGCTGGTGGTGGGGAGGCGAGGTTGGGGTGGTGGTACAGCAGCCCACCAAGTGGCCTCATTGCAGTTCCTCAGATCTTTGTCACAACAGCAGTTCCCATTTGTGCATCTAATTAATTGGCATTTGTCTTCCAATTCTGTCATCTGTGCAGCACAGTTCTGAAAATGGATTGCCTTGCCATCTTTGAGTATGATTTCAGTCTGTTGCATTGCATCACACAGTCTAACCAGCTGTGTTTGTTGGACTTGTATTATAACACAGTGCACTGCCAACTTATTTAAATATGAGGTTTGTTTCCTCCGTCTAGTGGCAGAAGCTAAGTGCTAATTAGATTTTAGAGATATAGCATGGAAACAGGCTCTGGCCCACTGAATCCACGCCGAACAGCGATCACCCCGTACGCTAGAACTATCTTACACACTAGCGACAATTTACAATTTTATTGAAGCCAGTTAACCTACAAACCTGTACACCTTTGTAGTGTGGGAGGAAACGGGAGTACCCGGAGAAAACCCACGCGGTCACAAGGAGAACGTGCAAACTCCGTACAGTTAGCACCCGTAGTCTCTGGTGCCTAAAGGCAGCAATACTACTGCTGCGCCACTGTGCCATCCCTGAGCATTTCTAAGCATATGTGTCAATTTCTTCAAGACATATCTCTCTTATTGCAGGAAAGCAAAGGTTATGAGTTTGAATCTGACACTGACACCGAATCTATTGCAAAGCTGGTCAAATACATGTACGACAACCGTGAGGATGACATCAGCTTTGCCACCCTGGTGGAGAGGGTTATTCAACAACTGGTAACGTTAAAATCCTTTTTACATGTTTTACATATGTTGGTTTATATTCTAAATTTAGCTCACCCTAAACTTAGAGTATTGATAAAGGGATTTAGATCACCATTTAACCTTTCGAACTTCCAAACAGGTTATTTAATGGCTTGTAGAATTAATGACATTGCATTGCCATGGGAATTTATCTAGGTCTAGAAACCTTTTATAATTTTATTTTATCCCAATTTTGCAAGTAAGTTTTTTTCCCTTTTTACTTAAAAGATCTACTTATTTTTAACATATTATCTCACTAAAAATCAGTGAAATTTTGTTGGAAATTCCAGCATTTATTTTTCTGCTTGCAAAAAGAAGTAATCTTGTCTGCAGTTATTCCCAAATTATCCAGGTAATACAGTAGGGCATTTTACCCACCGCTTTGATGTTGCACATTGAATTGTAAAATTCATGAGGACTATTATTCTCTCTTGTGATTGCAATTTCCAGTTGGTGTTGGAAATCTTCAAGTCAGTCATACAGAATGGAAACAGGCCCTTTGGCCCAATTTTACCAAACCAACCAAGATGTCCCATCTGCACGACTCACCTGCCTATTTTTGGCATAAACCCCTCTAAACCTTTCCTATCCATGTACCTGTCCAAATGTCTTTTAAATGTTGGTATAGTATGCCTCAACTACCTCCTCTGGCAGCTCATTCCATGTACCCACCAATCTTTGTATGAAAAAGTTTCCCCTCTGGTTCCAATTAGATCTTTCCCGTCTCTACTTAAACCTAGTTGCCCCTCTGGTTCTTGATTTCCCTACTCTGGCTAAAATACTGCGCATTTACCCATTTACTCTAGCTGTTCACCTCATGATCTTATACACCTTTGTAAGATTACCCCTCATCCTCCTACGCCAAAAGCCTCCTTAACCATCCTATCTGCCTGTAACACCACTTTAAAAAAACTATGCTCTTGCTCTCCTATATCCCTCTGCTCTACAACATTCCCCAGAGCCCTGCCATTGACTAATGTCTAGCCCTGGTTTGACTTCCTAAAATGCAACACCTCGTGCTTATCTACATTAAACTCCATTAACCACTCCTCAGCCCACCTGCCCAAGATCGTGCTGCAATTGTTGACAACCATCTTCATTATCTAGGATGCCACACACTTTCGTGTCATCTACACTTACTAAAAATGCCTGGTACATTCTCATACAAAATGAATATTTAAAACAGCACCAGCATTAAAAAGAAATCACCATTGAAAGTAAATTGTAAGCATGAAGCAGCATTGCTGCTTGATCACCTAGCCCTCATTGAATAGCTGATATTTGTGAACAATCCCAATTAGGTTTGTAATGAAATCAAAGCCCTTTCTGTTGTAATCGTGCTTTATGAGTATTTCAGTGTGCTCCATTGATTTAAATATTATGTCATGACTGGGAACACATTCTTTGAATGCAGCACAGCCCAAATTCTCCTGGCCATTCCGACAATATTATCATAATTCAGATCAGATTTCCAGTTTGGTTTCACGCTTCGGGTGTAACCTTTATCAAACTTATAACAGAAGGAAAAGTGTAGGATTCAAGTTGCTGTTTAGTTTTGATTAGATAAGAAGCTATTTTTTTATATTTCAGTTTAAGATTGTGTTTTGTTCTACAGGAAGGTGCTTTTGCTCTTGTACTGAAGAGTGTCCATTACCCGGGTGAAGCTGTCTGCACTAGGTATGTAGATTTGTTGTGTTGCTACTTCTGGCTTGACGATGCAAAATGTTATTATATGTTATGACATTATATATTAACAGTCAATTTCTTGGGGGGAGGAAGGCACTATTGGGACATGCTGATAATGTTATAGCTTCCTCGCTGAACGGAAGACAGGTTTATATTGTGTTTAATATGTTTATTATAATATGTTTGTTTTATAATATAAATGTGGTGCCGTGGCAGGTTTGATTCCTGAGGTGATAAATTTATGGAAACTTGGATTTCAGATGATGTAACTAACAGCACTGTCGGACAAGTTGAAAGAATAGAAAGAGGTTTGAAAGTAGCTAGAGGAAATGTATTATGGGGATCAGATCTAATGGAGACATCAAGGAAGTCAATGGTTCAATGGTCCTTTATTGCCACGTGTACCGAGGTACAATGAAATTTGATTTACCATACAGTCATACCAAAAAAGCAACAAGATACAAAACTACATCAAGATCAAACATAAGCAGCCACCACAGTGGCGTGTGAGAATCCCTCGGGCACACAGCACAAGCGGAGACCCACAGCCATCAGTTCAATGTCCGGTCCACACACACGCTCCTTCACCGTGATGTGACCAGAGTTGTACCGACCACTGTCACTAGTCACTGTCCGCCCGAATCGTCAGAAAGCCGTCCACACTCGCACCAGACTCCGGGATGTCCTCATGGCGCGATATCCCGCAAACACCGAGATCACTGCACTCACGCCAATCCCTCCGAGTCCCCACCAGCGCAGGCAGCACATCCATCTTGTTTTTCGGAGCCCTCACATTCCCCACTGTGATGGAAGACAAATAACTTTTACCTTCTTCCTCCTTTACTCCCGCAGTCGGCGATCAAATCCCCCGCAACGGGGCGATTGAGGCTCCCGCGATCGAGGCGGTCGAAGCCCCTGCGGTTGGAACTCTCAAAGTCAATCTCTAACAAAGGGACCGCCGGCTCCACGGCCGCAGTGCAGACAGAGATACGATACGGAAAAAGTCACATCTCCGTCGAGGGAAGAGATAAAAAAAGGTTTCCCCAACAACACCACCACCACCCACATAATACAAAAACTAAAGATCCACTAAAACATATAATTAAAACAGACTAAAAACAACAATAGAAGAAAGGGACGAGACAGGCTGTTGACGAGGCTGCCACTTACGGCGCCACCGAGAAGTCAATGTTACATTTCTGAGATCAATTATGGGAAAAAGTTTCTGGTGAAACTCCTTATTGAAAACCATGGTTTGAGTGTGTTCATGTTTCACTGGAGTTTGCAATTTATGTATGCAACTTTATCATACGAGTTAAACTGGCTCTTGGGTTGTATTGCTTGAGTTTGATTCAACTTAAAGGAGACATACTGCAGTTTGGCCAGCATGAGTGCAACATCAGGATGACATTCACTCATTGGGGAATGCAGTGCAGTACACTTAGTTCAGAAGGGTGGATTATCAAGGGAAAAGACCCTAGAATAACATCAGTTCACTAAGACAACCAAGGACTAAACATGGCACAGTTTGATGTAAAATATTAACAACAGCCACTTAATTTAAAGATCAGCTAATTTACCAATATAATTAACACAACATTAAGTAAACCATTTGGTTTTGGCGCTATTGCCAATGTCATGGCTGTGTTCAGCTTTAGTCATAGAAGCAAGGAACTGCAGATGGTTTACAAAAAAAACAGAGACATAAAGCACTGGAGTAACAGCGGTTCAGGCAACATATGATATTTTGGGTCGGGACCCTTCTTCCTCCTTAAGCAAGTTCCTGACCTGAAACAGCACCTATTCTGTTCTCCAGGGATGCTGCCTGACCCGCTGAGTTACTCCACCAATTTGTGTCTTTTTATTCAACTTAATGTGGTTCAAGATTTTTTACTGATAGTGAAAAGGTAGTCTTGTATATTTTTGCTTTGGAAAAGTTTTCATGTCATTATTAATTTGTATGTGAATTAACTAAATTATTGTTCCAAGGTTCAATGTACTATGTGCTTCCCAAATATTTTTGCCTTGCTTTCCTTCTATTTTATAATTTAGGTCTCTTTTTGAGATCTGAGAATAAAACCTTTTCCAGACCTTGCATTCATCAAATTAAAATCTTTACTTGAGGCAGTCCAACCAGTCACAATTTTCTAAAAGTCATTTTTTTAATTAAAGCTTGACAAACATATCTGGACATAATTATCGAGGCAACAATAAAGGAGACTTTGTTTGAAAGACCCCTTTGCTTAGAATTTCTCCTCAGAGTTAAAAGGTCAGTAGTAAGATTCCAGTCAGCTATCCCTATTAAACTAACTTTTCTCTGCACTTAATTAAAAGTTAACAAAATACATTTTAATGTTGTTTAAATTATTTGAAGTTCCAAATTTTCTCTATTGAGAGATTGGGGAATCTCCCTAGTTGATTATGCCACTTGGGATTTTCTATCTAGCACAAATTAGGTTTGCATGCTATTCTTCTTCAGACGTTCCAAAATAATACGTGGCAGTTAACCCAAGAATACTAGAAATATAACGAGAGTTATCGGTTATTCAGCAATCATTTGGGGGTGGGAGATTGCAACCTTAAACCTGTTTTGACGAATGCAATCAACCTGGCATGCACAATTAAATAGAACTAGTTGTCCTACAACTTTAGGCTGCGCACACTATACGTAAGAAGAAAAAGCAATCATTTGCAATGCTGATTCAATTACCATTCTTTGTACATTTTCTGATTAATGGTGATCACAGTTGTCCTCTCTGTATCAGCACAAAAACTGGCCAACGATAAGGCATATTTATGCTCGTCCAATTTTTCTACATTGGGCCAGTATCCCTCCACACCCTTCTGATCAAAATAGCTGTACGTCTTTTAAACGCTGTAATTTTGTCTGCCTTTGCACCTCCTCTGGCATTTCATTCTGTATAACCACCATGGAAAAACAATAGCCCGTCCGATTTCCTTTAAATTTCTCTGCTCTTAACCTAAACCTAGTTTTAGACTCCCCTATCCTCGAAAAACAAAACAAACCTCTGTAAAGTCACCCCTCAGCCTCCCACGCTCCAATGAGAATATACATAGCCCATCCAATCTTCTTCTTTTAATTAAAACCTCCATTCGAGACACTGGCCCAAAATGTCAATGATTATTTTTTTCCTTGCAGATGCTGCCTGGCCCACTAAGTTCCTCCAGCAGTTTTTGTTCTAGATTCCAGCAGCTGCAGTTTCATGTGTCGCCATCCTAGTGAATCCAATTTGCACTCTTTCTAACGTTACCATATTCTTCCAGTAATGTGGCAGGCAGAACTGTACACAAAGTAATCTTGAATGCTTTGTATTCCCTATGTTATATGCTTAATGTATTTTATGTATATGTATATGGGTTTCTCGTATGTAGTAAGGTTGGTTCCACAGTTATTGGAGATATGACATTTGCTCTTGAAGTTAATAATATTTTTTGCAGAGAGGAAAACCCAGCCAAGGATCAAGCTTGCAATTTTGTCACTGTGTGGGCCATCTTGGATGCATAGCCTTGAATGGCAACCCAAAAGGGTGCAGCATAAGTTTTCTGCACCTTGCTGTTGCCTCACCACAGATCTGTTGAACATTATTTTACTTGCATTAAAAACTTGTTGCGCAAGGATTAGTTTCAAATATTAGCCATGAATGTCAACAGGCTTGAGGGTTAAATGATTAGGTTGGTAAGTTTAATTTTGTTAATATTTTTGAATAAGACAGTAACGCTAATTTGTTTAATCTCTCCAGGCGTGGGGGCCCTCTACTGATAGGGGTGCGAAGTGAGCATAGACTTTCAACCGACCACATCCCTGTGCTGTACCATTCAGGTAAGAAACTTCCATCACCTCGTTCTGGAGAAGACACAGAGTGCTGAGTGGCTCAGCTGGTCAAGCAGCATATCAGGAGAACATTGATTGGTGACGTTTTGGGTTGGGACACTTCTTCACACTGGGAAGAGGGTGGGGAAGAAAGCTGGATTAGAGATGGGGCAGGGCAAATCCTGGAAGGTAATGGGCCGTCACGGGTGGGGAGGGTTATTTGATACAGATGGTTGAACCGAAACCAGAGATGAATACAAAAACTTGAGGTGTGAGACAAAAGTTGTGAAGAGTTGCATATTGTGAAGCTAGAGGAAGAAATGTTGGTGGAAGGGGATGGGAGAAATAAGTGTGTCAGCACTCTGTGTCTTCTTTTGTAAACCACCTCCTGCAGTTCTTTGTTTCTGTACATCACCTTGTTCTGCATGTGTTTTTATTATGAGATTCTGTCGAATCACCCCTTCAGCAACGCTGCAATGGTCTAGTGAGATCCACTTCTCACTTTATATTTATGTTATACACAATTGTTCAATTTTCTTGGTCTCTCACTAGCTTTAGCATGTTCCATGTAACCGGCTTGTGTCATTTCCTCCCTGTACAGAATGATCACAGGAAACTAATAGGTTCTGTTTTTACAGACGACCTGGTCAATTTTGCCCATAATGCATAAATTATTTCATATGGTAACCCTAGCTCCACAGTACTGTGATAAATATGCCTCAACATTATTACACTAAAAAGCAACTGATTCTTCTGCAACGGGTTTTTAATGAAAGTAAAACAATATTCAACATATCTGTGGCGCCGCAGAAAACTGATGCTACATCCGTTTGGGCTGCCATTCAACGCTATACAGTTTTAGAGTGGGGTGGCCAGATGAGAACCAATCCTGATTCTGAAGGAAGTTATTCATGAGGGGCTGCCGAGTTCCTAGCAGCTGACATGGGCAGCATTGAAAAGGATGGTCATGGCAGGTACATGGCCTGAGATAATGAAGATCGAAATGGAGAAATAGATGAAGAACTGAGTTCCTTTGGTTAGCCAGATGATGCATTCACTTTGATAAATGTTATGAATCGGGATAGAGGAACATCCAGGAACTTCAGATGAGCTACAATCTTGAGGTTTCAACAATGCATCAGATTGGTAGGAGGTTGCTGGACATTTTGTTCCAAGAGGAAACACCCTGCAGAATTGGTTAATCAAAAGGGATGGGAATGTGTGAGACAGACATGGGGAATGAGAAGGAAGTACCAGAGAAGCATCATCCTTTGTTCTCGTGAAGCAGGAACGTGCTTTGAATTACACAGCAGGAACACCAATTGAAACTAAATGGTGTGGGAAAGGGAAATTTAAAGAGTTAAAATGGAAGACAAAATTGCAGTTTAGTAAAATGCGAAATGACAATAGACTGTTGGGCAGAGTTGCAGCAAATGATCATGAGTATACTTTCAATGTGAGTCAGGAAAAGAAGATTAAAAAGAGGACTGACAGCTCCTTTCTTTTGACGTGAGTATTGCCAGGACTTGAGTGCCTGAGTAATCAGAGAGGCTGGGCAGGTTTTACTCCTTGGAGTGCAGGAGGCCGAGGGGTGATCTTAACTGTGTATAAGATCATGAGGGGAATAGATAGGGGGAATGCACAGAGTATTTTGCCCAGAGTCGGGAAATCAAGAACCAGAGGACGGGTTTAAGGTGAGAGGGGAAAGATTAAATATGAACCTAAGGGGCAACTTTTTGACGTGGAGGGTGGTGTGTACATGGAACGAGCTGCTAGCAGAGGTAGCTGAGGCAGGTACAATAACAACATTTGGACAGATACATGAATAGGTATGGTTTAGACGGCTCTTGGCCAAACGCGGGCAGGTGGGACTACTGATATTAAATATTCCAAGATAATTTTGTATGGAAAAAATGGATTTGCCTGACTTTGCCCGACTTCAAACAATGAAATACAAACTGTAGAGAAAAAGGACATTAATCGGTGCACTGTTTGGGTGGAGCTGTCCATAGGCCCAGAAACAGTTGAAATAATTACGGGCATAATGTGAATGAGGAAATTGCAGAGATAATACAGTCATCATAGGGGACGTTACATGCAGACTGAGCAAACTATTTTAGCGTAATTGTGTGAAAGATGGATCATGAATTACATGAGATGGATTTCTAAATCTGATGTTATGCAGTGAGAAAACCTTAATTACTGAGCTGTAGTTAAGAGGCCTGTAGGAAAGAGTGATTATAGTATGACATTTTTATTTGAAGATATAAAATGATTTAGTTCAATCAGAAACTGAGATTCTAAATCTAAAGTATGAGTTGATTACAGAAATTATGTTAAAATATGACAATAAACAAACAATGGCTAACATTTAAAAACGAATAGCTAGTTTAAAATGATTATAATATCCCTTTAAGGCTTAAGCTCTTAGTAGGAAATGTGGTCCAGCCACGGCTAACAAGAGAATAAAGACCGGAGTAGATAAAAGGCATAAAGGCTTGTGGTGTTGCCAAAAAGAGCAGTGTGAAGATTAGAAACGTATTTGAATTCTGCAAAGGCACTTAGGAAACACCCAACAGAGTAGCGAAACTTTGTAATTCTGTATCCAAGAAAGCTGTGGAGGCTCAGCCATTTTGTGAATTCAAGGCAGAGATCAATAGCTTTTTGAATGTTAGTATGTGTAGTCAGAGTATGTGTAGTCAGTGCAGGAAAGTGGCACTGAGGCGAAAGACCAGCCATAATCTTACTGATTGACAGGTCCTGCTGTGAGGATGAGCAACCTCTTCCTGTTATTTCTTTTGCCCAAAACATCATGTAAGCTGTTGAACACTTAGTAACGAAGTTCAAGTAAATGACTGCTCTTGTGCAGAAATTTAGTAAATGTTTCTCACTATGAATCCAGGAGGGTAACAACAGCAATATAGATCAGATTTTCAAATGATACAGTGTCAAAAGACTTGGTGTTGATCTGAGAGATTCTGAAGGTCAGTTGTACGAGATTTGGAACTGCTACTTATTGTGAATTGCTCCAAATGCGAAACTTGGGGAAATTATTCAGATTGTTACTTTGTGGAAATTATAAAATATTTCATTTAAAATTTTACCTAATGTGAAAAATATCATGAACTTGGGGATTTAATACTTTAAGAGAGATCAACCTGGAGATGACATTGTTCTGTTCATTATTTTGAAATAGTTGTGAACACAAACAATAGAATACCTTCTTTATGAAACCCACCTTGGTCAGATATATCCAGATGTAACCACTTTATAGGAGTGGATGGGTGATACAAAGCAAATATCCTATAGCGGGTACAAAGCTTCTTACTGGGGTTCAACTTCAAAATCCTTCGCAGAAATGAAGCAATCAGAGTCTTTAGGTGAAGTAGATTAGCATTATTCTATTGATTACTACTTGATCTATTGAAGATAAAACAAATCTTGTTCAATTCTAATGTTGATGTTCTCCCTTCTCCCCCCCCCCCCCCCACAAAGAGTCTGTGTTCGGCTGGTTTGCACTTGAGTATGGAGGTTTACTTCCATTTGCTTCTCAATGGCCTGAGCCAAAACAGAGTACTAACTTATGCATAATCAAATATACGGATTGGAGTTTTTTAATTCTCTTTAGTATAGTATAGTATATCTTTATTGTCATTTTCCTGAGTACTCACATACCCAGAGGAAACAAAAAAAAGTTGCTCAACCAGTGTGCAGTAAAAAATAAAAATACATATATCATGAACAAATTAAACACTTTACTCTCTACTAAACATCAACAGGCGTTCCGATCGGCAGCGGCACGACAGTGGCTCTGCTGCAGTGTGTCCAGGTTGGTGGTTGGTGCGTGATACTTTGGCAGGGGGCAAAGTTCGTTTATCAGTCTTATAGCCTGCGGGAAGAAGCTGAGGAGCATCCTGCTGGTTTTGCACCTAATGCTCCTGTACCTCTTCCCAGATGGCAGGATGGAGAATATGTGATGCGATGGGTGGTAGGAGTCTTTGATGATGGAGATGGCTCTGCTGATACATCCCTTCCTGTATATGTCCAGCAGGAAAGGGAGTGGAGCACCAATAATCCTGCTGGCGGTCTTCACAATCCTGTCTAGTTGGTGCCGTTCGTACGCCTTGCAGCTCCCGAACCAGGAAGTGATGCCGTAGGTTAATGTAGTCTGGATTGGCCCCTATAAAAAGTTCGTAGGTGTGTAGTGGGGAGACCTGCTTTCCGTAGTCTTCGGAGAGGGTGTAGTCACTGCTGGGCTCTCTTGACCAGTGCTGTGGTGTTGGTCGTGGACGTCAGGTCATCTGACAGGTGGAGTCCTAGGAACTTCACGCTGCTGACGCTTTCCACATCAGCTCCATCGATGTGCAGAGGTGTATGGTGTTGTTTTCCCACCGTCCTGAAGTCAGCCACCATCTCCTTAGTTTTTCCCACGTTGAAAATGAGGTTGTGGGATTTGCACCATCCTGTGAGCAGCTCCACCTTTATTTGACTTTTATTTTGTTAACTTTATATTTCCAGCTAATAGTGAGGTGGATGACAAATCTGCAGAATCGAAAAGCAATGATATAGGTCAAGTATTGGACTTTGGCTGACTTTTTAATTCTTTGCCTTATTCTGTGACGGAGTGGTGTTAAACCTGGCAATCATCATGGGGGGGGGATGATTGGTGCTGCTTTCCTGTAGGAGTCTTTTAAGATGTGACTATGCGGTAAATGGTCAAACAAAGAAGATGGTGATATCCTGATATTACCAGAGTGTTTCCAGTAATTTCTGCATTTATTTTTGAATTACTGGCATTTGCTTTTCGCTTCACTGGATGATTAAGTTCCTTGGAACACAATAGTTAAATGTTGCACAACATAGTTCAGCATGGTGTATGCTGAGACTTTAAGCTCCAAGAGAGTAAACAATTGGACTTGCATGTTCAGAGGCATTCAGTAATTGATATTGCTGCCTTGTAAGTAGAGGTTACTTTTTATATTTCCATCCAAAGTTATTGATATATAATTGTTAATCAAACTTGTATGTTTAACCGCTAAATAGAATTGTAATCTGTATGTATAATCCTTGCATGAGCTTAATTGTAAAAGCATTGTCTTGTGCATTAGTTTTTTTCGGTGGTACTTCAGTATAGTTTATGCGGTGGAAAGCAGCACCAACCTCTGTTGATGAACAATTAGGAATGAAGTATCAGGCGCGTCTTTGATGCACAGAATTGTGCTCGTCTTTTTTTTCTTATCGCACGTTGGGGCATTCTTGTTATGGTTGAAATACTTGGAGAGAGTGGTATTTTCCTTTGAGTCTCATTCTGTTGTAATATTTACTCTGATGACCAGTTTCTCTCTCTGTCTGTTATGGATACCATTGAAAATCAATATAAGCAATGAATGGTGCATGTACTTGATGTTTTTTATAAGACCCGCGCATCATCCCCTTTAACATTTAACACTTTATCTAAGTGTTTGTTTGTTAAAACTGGCCAAACATGAGGAAGATTTTCCTTGGTGCTTCAAGTTGAGAACTTGACCTCTTCTGATTCAATTTAGTCTGTTAAGATTGCTTTTATCATCTTTACACATTTTATAAACTCTATGGCATGCCTACAATACTGGGAAATATTTATTTTGATTGAGAGAAAAATATGGACAAAGACAGGAGGACGTTATTCTTAAATAGCCGTACCTTTCATGATCTTGCTTTTGTACCTTCATCCATCTAAACAGAGACTTTGTATCTTTAGAAGTTAGGTGTTAAGAGGTAAGTCAAGAAAAGGTGATTCTCTCAACACAGTGCACATGTTTCAGAGTCAGATGTAATTAGTTCATGCCTTGCTATGGACCAGAATTGAACCTGGGTCAAAAATATAGTGAAGTCCAACCATATTACTTCTCCAACTATGTACTGCAACATCATCCAGAAGACTAGACCTCGGGTGAAACAATAATTTCTGAAGGCTCGAATGAAGTGATTCTTTATTGCTTCAACTAGTGAGTCCAGCTTGTTTTCTGCTTTTGTTAGTTGATAGCTCACAGCAGCAAACCACTTTCTGTTGTCCCCACCCTAGTGCAGCGCCCATTTCTCTCTCTGCATCTTATTCACAATTGTTTTCACTTTTCCTGTTCCAGTGAACTATCAACTTTCCCTGGTCCGTTGAAGAAACATTGACCTGAAACGTCAACTCTACATTGATGCTGCCTGTCCTGCTGAATATTTCTAACATTTTCTGTTTCTAGGGTGGAATCTTTGGTGAAACTGCAATTTCTTGATTTTTTCAATCCCAAATTTTTATTTTGGCTCTAACTCTTTGCATGAAAAATTGTGAATGTACATTAAAGTGTTACAGGGGATTGTTGCATGGATTTTGTTTCCTGTAAGATGGCAGGCTTTGATAATTTATTCTGTGCACGCACATTGACTCGGGTATTCTGTATCCTACAGCCAAGGATAAGAGTAGCTGCAGCCTAACTCGTGCAGACAGCACAACCTGCCTGTTTCCAGTGGAGGAAAAAGGTGTTGAGTACTACTTTGCATCAGATGCTAGGTAAGTTCAGTTGTTCTACCTATTATATCAGCTCTGGAGCTCTTGCATTATGTATCATACGATGTACAATGTTGATTCTTAGTGACCATACCATTGATTTAATCTAAACCCCGCTGTCTCGGCTACCAGCATAATCAAGGATGTCTCACTCCGTCTTCTCCCCTCTCCCATCAGGCAAGAGGTACAACATTTTGAAAACACACACCTCCAGATTCAGGGACACTTCCCAGCCACTATCTGGCATCTGAACCATCCTATCACCAACTAGTGAGCGATCCCAATCTACTATCTACCTCTTTGGAGACCCATGGACTATCTTTAATCGGACTTTACTGGGCTGTATTTGATACTAACGTTAATCCCTTCATCCTGTATCTGTACACTGAGGATGGCGTAATCATGTATAGTCTTTCCACTGACTGGATGGCATGCAATAAAAAACTTTTTCTCTGTACCTTGGTACACGTGACAATAAATTAAACTAAACTGAACTAGTATGCAGTTCAGTGATTCAGATATGTCCAAAGGACCAAAATGACAGACAATTATGATTGTCTATCCCCAAGCCGCCACCCAAATCTGGTCAACCACATTACAGGAACAATGCCATCGTGCTGGAGAGTTTTAGAAAGATTTATAATTGCCAGAGCTTTCATCATGAGTAAAGGCTGGGATTGTTTTAAATGGAAGAGGCTGAAGTGCATAATTTAGTTAATAATTTATACATTGCGAGTTGAGAAAATATATATTCTCGAAGAGTGGGACAGCTCGGAAGCTCACTATTTCAGAGGCTCGTGAAGGACAAACCTTGGTTATGTATAAAAGGCTCCTGAATGAGTCCTTGATATGCCCTAATCCACAAGGCCGTGGATGGAGAGTTGAAATTGAGTTCAACTCAGTAGCTCTTCTTCATATGGCATGAACAAGATGGACTGCTATGAGTTTGATTAAAGTCTGACAGTGCCTGGAGAAGAACACAAAGCTCTGGACATAGTGCGCGTACCTTTCCAGGTGGCCTACTGAGATCGTAAGATTCGACTGATATTTGTGGTGTCGTTTGTTGTCATGTCTCATGCTTGCGTTCGACAGCGCTGTGATTGAACACACCAACCGAGTGATCTTCCTGGAGGATGACGACGTGGCAGCTGTAGTGGATGGAAAACTCTCCATTCACAGAATCAATCGCAGAGCCGGGGACCACCCAGCTCGAGCCATCCAGACCCTGCAGCTGGAACTGCAACAAATCATGAAAGGTAAGGTTGGGCTGGTTGCCAAGTTGCATATTCGCGAGTTAATTGCAAAAAATAATCCCTTTACTAAGAACCAAAGGAGTTTAAAGCACTCACTGGCCCCTCTTAATCTTAATTCTGTTATCTGTGTGTAAATTACCTTGAATGTGGAATTGCACAAATCTCAAACATTCAATCCGACCAGTGCTTAGACCCACTATATCTTTTCCTATTATATTTACTTGGGGCAGGCCATTTAAGTTGCAGGCTGGCAGGTGTAGAAGGCTCTGATCATGGTTGGCTGGGTTGGCAGAGTCGCTCTGCGATTGCTGATCAGCTTCCACTCACTGGCAAATTACCACACAGCAAGTAATTATCTGCCCAAGCCTTGGAGGCCAGCTTCAGATGCACTCAGACCTTGTGGCACAGTGGAATTGCTGAATGAAAAGGTTGTGTGACAGGGTTTTTCTCTCAGTCTGGATTCAAGGGGATGAGGGAAGAATGAATGGGATGGGGTGGCAATGTTGAGAATTGATGGGTTGGGTTATCAGAATTAGGACAGGACAAAATCTTGCTTTTGTGATGCAAGGGCATTGAAGCATTTTAAAGGGGAGTAAAGCAGGCAACAGGATTTGTTAAAAAAAAATTTTAAACATTATTTTTCTTCCAAGAGATTGACGAGGAAAACCTGGGTAGAATGTTTGATGTGGGCTTGGGGTGAGGGTGCGGATGAGATCATGCTCCACTCCAAAAAAGGACATAGCCGAAATATGTTTGTCAAACACATCTGCTTTTTCATGCTGCGTTCCCATTTTCTTCCTTGCCCCTTCCCTCCCGTCTGCAGTCTGAAGAGGGGTCTCAACCTGAAACGTCATCCATTCCTTCTCTGCCGTCATGCTGCCTGTCCCGCTGAGTTACTCCAGCATTCTACACCTCACCTACAAAGCCCTCAACCACTTGCCTTATCTCACTGACCTCCTCTCCCCCTACCAACCCTCACGGTCCCTCAGATCCATTTCAGCCGGTCTCCTCTCCATTCTGAAATCCAACCTCTGCACTTTTGGAGACAGAGCCTTCTCCAGGGCAGCTCCCAGGCTCTGGAACTCCCTCCCACAATTGATCCGAACTTCTGAGTCCCACACCATCTTCCAGTCCCGCCTCAAGACCCATCTCTTCACCTCTGCATACCCTTAGTCCCATGTCCCCCTCCCTGTTGCATCTCTGTCTTACTGCTCTATTTTGTTTTGTTCTTGACTCACCATGTAAAGCGACTTTTGAGTCCTTGAAAAGAGATATACAAATAAAATGTATTATTATTATTATTATTATTATTATTCTGTGTCGTTCTTCAGCATATCTTTGCGATGTGGAAAGATATACCAAAGCATGTGTGGGGAACCCCATGCAGTCATGGAAAAATTACAAACTCAACTTACACATCAAAATTTGTGTCTGATACATGTTCACTTGTTTATATCATTTTGCAGAAGCAAACCATTGTTAAAAAAAAATGTCCTGTTTAACTGGGGACAAAATATTAAGGGGGGGGAGGGGGAGAAAATTAAAATAAACATCCCTTTGTTCATCAGGAGTAACTGAATTAATAGAAGCCAAATTTTTGTAACAAAAGCATTTTTACGACTAGCGGCAATTTGCTTTGAAAACCCAAATTGCATGCCACACATATTATGTTAACATAATGCCTGAAGAAGTGTCCCCGTTGATGTTGGCACAATGTAAATCAATACATCACACAACCCCTCTAAGTACATTGACGATGTCACATCATAGTTTGTGTCTCATCTTTCTGATTTTACTTACAGGCAATTTCAGCTCATTCATGCAGAAGGAAATCTTTGAGCAGCCCGAATCCGTTCTGAACACAATGAGAGGAAGAATCAACTTTGATGAGAATACAGGTAACAAGGGAAGATCAGTTATTTCACACTTCGCTATCCCCATTTGATGTTCTTTCAGAGATTAAAGAATACATTGTCTTTCGGTTTCACTCAGTCTTAACTACCTAATTATAGCTTTTCTTACTTTCAAGATTCAAACTTAATTAACTCGAGACTTGTTTGTCACTGGTAAATCAGTCATGGCACAGGCATATTATACAAGCATGGCATATTTATTAATTTACATGTGGCACAAAAATGTAATTATTAATATAGATGACAGTCACCGTTTGATGTTCAGGGTTCCCCATTCATACTACTCTGGTGTGATATTTTTTTCATCATCTCACAGTGCCCTCCATAACGTTTGGGACAAATACCCATCATTCATTTATTTGCCTCTGTACTCCACAATTTGAGATTTGTAATAGAAAAAATAGTCCTCTGAGCTATTTTACACCATTTTAATAATGCTGCTTGAACTATAGCTTGTTTGCTTTCTTGCATTCTGACTTGTCTCGGTTCCTTACACTTGTAACAAATGTTCTTTCCTTCAATGCAACTGTCCTTTTTGGTGTTTCAATCACTCCTTTGTTCTCTCTGCCTCTTAATTGTTCTGCCCTTGAAACCAGTTACATTTTTAATTAACACGTTGTTGGTAGATTTAATATACATGATCTCTCTCTTTCAAACACAACACTAGTATTCTGATTTTCACAGCCTGTATTTTTTAAATATCGTTCTGCTTCAGAACATTCTTTACAGTTAATATTGTTTGACTTAACTGTTGACCTTTCAGAATGTTAATCCAATTAATTCATAGAAACAAGAAACTGTAGACGCTGTATTACAAAGAAAGGCACAGAGTGTAGGGGTAACTGAGTGGGTCAGGCAGCATTTCTGGAGAACATAATCCTGGTCAGGATCAGTCTGAAGAAGGGTATCGACCCAAAATGTCACCTATACCCGTTCTCCAGAATTGCTGCCTGATCCACTGAGTCACCCCAGCACTTTGTGACTTTTTAAGAGTTAAATCATGTTTGTAATTGTTTAACAACCTTTAAAACACTACAACACGACAGAAAACATTCAAGTAAGCGTATTTAAAACATTTAAGTTGCCTCTTGGATTTGGGTGGGTCTGATAGGAATCCAGAATATTAATTTCACTCAGATTAGTAAAATGGTCATTTGAAATGCTGGTGTGTAAATATAAAATGGATCGTGGAGAAGTATTCTTTGCTCCATTGATGAATATTTGTAATGTTCTGTCGTCAGCAAGATCAAATTATATATCTGGCTGGCTGTTTAACAAGAAGGAACAAATACTATGACCCAAGTGACTTGTTTATATTATTCATCAACAAATTAATTTTTGTTGTGGTAACTGATGCTCATTTAAAAATGAGTGATGAATGTCTGTCTGTCCTTTCACAGTAATACTTGGCGGTTTACAAGATCACATCAAGGAGATTCTGCGATGTAGGCGCTTGATTCTCATTGCCTGTGGGACGAGTTTCCACGCCGGTGTTGCTGTAGGTATATCTTTGTGATACACGCGTTTAAATTATAGTTTTCCCTCCTCATTGCTGGAAGCCATGATAAAGCAAAAGACTTCTTGCACCAGATGAAGAAGTTTTGCAGAAGTGGAAACAACTATGGTGGTACTGAGCATCCTACTGGTGTCCGCCCTTTTATTTTGCTGATTGCGAAAATTTCCTGCTCCTTAAGGCACACTTTGTGCCTGGGCTTGGATTTTGCTCAGTCACGCATCCATGCTGTGCTCAGCAGTTCCGTTCCTTTTCATGGCAACATCGGAGGGAAATCTATGTAGCAGAAATTATAATCCTGAAAGAACGCTGCACGTCCATTAAAAGCTAATCTGATCGGGTCCAGGCCAACAACCACCTGCTTCGAGCTATTCCAACCCTTTGACTACACACAGGCTGACAAAAGCCTGCCTGGAAACAAACAGTCCAGTGCTTCCCTGGTATGGTTGACTGAAAAGCAATCTCTCTTTAAGCTTGACACAATTAAACAGCATCAACATATGGCCTTAAAGAGGGTTGGTAACTGAAAATGCTCTTGCATCAATCATTTTTAAGTAAAACCATGATGGGTCAATTTGACTTTGTGGTTGTGCTGAGTCAGTAAGCTGTTGCCTGAAGCTCCCCACCTCGCATTTGAGTAGGCACCCCAGTGCAACATTGATGAATTCTTTGCCAGATGAAGCATGAATTTATTGTTCTAACGCCTTATTAAGGTAATACTTGAAATGTAAATGTATTGCATTCAAAATTATTAGTGTTGGGTGACGCAGCTGGTAGAGCTGCTGCCTCAGCTGGCTCAGAGGCCTGGGTTCGATCCTGATCTAGGGTGTTCTCTGTGTGGAGTGTGCAATTTCTCCCTGTGTCCGTGTGGATTACCTCTGGTTTGCTTCCTCATCCCAAAGATGTGTGTAATTGCAGGTTGATTAGCTGTTGCAAATTTGCCCCTAATGTGCAGGGAGTGGATGAGAAAGAGGGATAACATAGAACTAGTGTGAATGGGTGGTCGATTGTCGGCGTGGACTCGGTGGATCGAAGGGCCTGTTTCCATGCTGTATCTTTCAATCAATCAGCATTCAAAAGCTGATCATCCAGTCCTGTTTGGATCATTTGCAATTTGTATAAATTGCTGAAATAAAAGTGGCTGATTCATAAAAGCAAAGTAAATGTCATGTCCTCCAGGATCTGATGAGTTGCTGTACAAACATAAAATTAATTGGTGATTTTTCTTGGTCTGAGACCAATCATTACTTTGTGATGAATTGGTATTCCCATCAACAGGGTCTTCGGCTATTGGGGATTTATGGTTGCTGCTGTGTGTCATGCTGTTATTACTGTGTTCTAATGAGACAGTAGATTTTTTGAAGGATTGTTTTTTAAATATCCAATCTAGATCTATCTATAAAGTGCTCTACAAAACTTGCATATGCCTTGCATTGTAAATCTTGAACTCTCTGCCACAGAAGGTAGTTAAGGCCAGTTCATTGGCTATATTTAAGAGGGAGTTAGATGTGGCCCTTGTGGCTAAAAGGGATCAGGAGGTATGGAGAGAAGGCAGGTACAGGATACTGAGTTGGATGATCAGCCATGATCATATTGAATGGCGGTGCAGGCTCAAAGTGCCGAATGGACTACTCCTGCACCTATTTTCTATGTTTCTATGTTTGATCATTTACTTAGTTTATTACAGTGGCATTGTCTACTGGAAATGATGTCTGCAAACTAATCGGATGTCCAACACCTCACAACTCTTGGGCTCAATATCTCGGGTCCATTCCTTAACTCCCCGTTTTGCATCTCAAATCATTTACGGTGCAGAGACTGCTTATACTGCACACATTTCACCTTTCTCCTCTTTACTTAACCTAAACAAAATATCGATCTATTTGGTCGTCCCTTGTGTAAGTATCCAGGATTGCCTTAAATATCTCTCTGGGGTTTGCCTCAATCTCCATACTGATGTAAATATGATTGCATTGGAGTGGGTGCAGAGGAGATTTACCAAGATGTTGGCTAGGATGGAATGTTTCAGTTATGCTAGTTTATGTTCTTCGGGACCCTTCTTCAGGCTGAGGGGAGGACCTGAAATTTCAAAATAATGACGGGGATGGATGGTGAGGACATTTTCTCCATAATGGAGACATCTGAAACAAAGCAAAGATGAGGAGGGTCAGAGGGGATACAAGGATGGTTACAGTGTGAAACTCACTGCATGAGAAGGTGATGGAGACAAATACTCCAACAACATGATAAAATAACTCATACTGCAGTGAAGACAAAAAGTAAACAGCATTGGAAAAAAAAATAAGTGGGCAGCACTTTGGCACAGTGAGTAGATATGCTGCCTCACTGCTCCTGAAATTCACATTTGATCCTGACCTTTGGTGCCATCTGTTGCAGTTTGCACTTTCTCCCTGTAACCACATGGATAGCCTTCTGTTTCCTCCCACATCCCAAAGATGTGTAGGGTTGGTAAGTTAATTGGCCACTGTAAATTGCCCCAAGTGTGTGAGTGAGTGATAGAATCTGGCGAGTGCATGTGAATATGGGAAGAATAAAAAGTGGAATTAAATTTTTAAAAATCAAATAATGTAGGATTGCACAAATGGGTAGTTGTTGATTGGCTTGGAATCATTGGTCTAAAGAACCTTTTGTACTGTGACTGATTCTGTGTCCAGTGAAAATGCATATTCTCCACACTGTCGAACCCTTTCATAATATTAAAAAGTTCTGATTAAGTCACCGTTAATCAGTATTTTTCTCAGGAATTTGCAAATAAAAGAAGAGAATTTATAGGTGAGCTGTTTTTTTGTGTTCATGTAGACTGATTAAGAGCTAAGGGAATTGCGCAGAGCTTTGGGTTTGTTTGTCTAAATTCTTAGAATCGCACTTTGCCCGGTTCAGCTCCCGGAGCAAAGCAGGAAGTATTAGTTTACAAGCGAAACCTGAGTGTGTACTTTGTTTTTCTGTGGGTTTTAAGACTCGACAGGTGCTGGAAGAACTTACAGAACTGCCTGTCATGGTTGAGCTTGCCAGCGACTTCCTGGACCGAAACACTCCCGTCTTTAGAGATGATGTCTGTTTCTTCCTCAGTCAATCAGGTACTTCATTAAAATATATATACATACCATTTAGGATTCTCGCCGTAAATGTTTTACAGGTCAATATTTGTTTTAGAAGTTCCATGTCAGTGTGAATGGCATTAACTTCTATCAAATAAAAAAGCTCTGAATTCATCCTTCCCCCAACTCTAATTGTCCTGCACGTTCCTCTGTTTGCACCCATATATTATCACCTCTTCCAGAACCAACAATGAACCATTGTGGGTTCCACCTTTCCTTGGTCATCGGTGCTGACTCTGATTTGTTCTGATCCTTTTCATACCTCTAGGTTCCCACACCCCTGACTCTCAGTCTTTACGAGGGTCAAGGCCCAAAACGTAACCTATTCCTTTTCTCGAGAGATGCTGCCTGACTCGCTAAGTTACTCCAGCATTTCGTCTCTATCCTCAGTGTAGACCAGCATCTGCAATTTCTTTGCACACAATTTGTAAAGCCTCTGCCAAGATCAATTTAAGTGTAAACGGATAAAATTTGGATTCATGTCTGTATGCTTTCCTGGTCTGCTTAATTCCCAATTGATTTGTGAAGTCCTGAAGTGATAAGGGATGGTGATTTCCCAAAGGAAGCATGGAAGAATCGGATTGGCAAAATGGTAGTAGTTAGCCTCCCTAGTAACAGGTTTGGGAGTCTTTAATGTTTTTTCTGCTTGCAAGAACATAATGATATTTGGTGGTGCATATGAAGCTTGAAGATGAGATGAGTGGGAGTTGGAGAATCAGACAATTGTGGAAGGTGCCATTGATGGACAAGCAGTCATATAAAGTGATAGAGTAATATAGCACAGAAACAGGCTTTTTGGTCAGACTTGCCCATGTGGACCAAAATCCCCCATTCTAAGCTAGTCCCATTTGCCTGCATCTGACTAATATACCTCAAACCTTTCCTATCCCCGTACCTGTCCTAATGTCGTTTAGATGTTCAAGGGCATGTTGAAACTCAGTAGTGGCACTGGAAGAATTGTTACCTCACTGGTCCAAAGACCCAGGTTCAAACCTGACTTCTGGTGCGTCTGTTTGGAGTTTGCTTGTTCTCCCTGTGACTGCTTGAGTGCTCTGATTTCCCCTCGAGTCCCTAAGGTATGCAGATCGGTAGATTATTTGGCCACTGTAGGTAGTGAATGTAGGTGAGTGGCAGAATCTGGGGATAGTTTATGGAAGTGTAGGGAGAATAAAAAGGAATTAATGAAGGATTGGGGTAATTAGGTGCTTGATGGTTAGCAGTCACTGAGTTGAAGGGCCTATTCTGTGCTGCGTAACCCATGGTCTTAAGTCATTATAGATGTTGGAAATCTGAAATAATAAGATAAATTGCTGGAGATATTTAATAGGTCAAGAAGCCCCTTGAAGAGAAAATCAGAATGAATGTTTTAGGTTGATGACCTCTGAATGGAGCTGGTAAATGTTATTTGAAGGGTAAATGATAGAGTGAAGACCAGGTGAGATTAAGTAATGAATTAATTAATTTGAGAAGATTCTACAATTCAGAATCAAATGATATCTGAAAATACAGGGAGAGAGGAAAAAAAATCCTGGAAACGTCAAATACAAGACTAGAATTCAACAATTGCAGATAATCAGACATTCCGGTCGGATGGAAGATTATTTATCTGAAACATGAACTCATTTTCTATCTCCAAAGATGCCAACTGACTTGCAGAACATTTTCGGAATTTTCTATTTTTAATTGCAACAACATATTGTTTCATTTATATTGTGTCTTAGAATTGTACTGTGCAAAGGTGAAAATGCATCTGTGAAATACTTTTAAGTCCCCTCAGTCATATTCTTGAAAAATATGACTGAGGAGACTTAAAAGTAATATATTTCACAGTGGCAATTTCACCTTTGCACAGTACAATTCTATGACACAATATAAATGAAACCTCGGGACTAAATGAGCTAATGTCTCATTTCCAAGGCGTACAGGAGGGCTTGCCAACTGTATATTAAGTATTGCTAGACCCACACCACAGGAGTAGGAGTGGGGGCTTCAGCTTATCAATGCTGTTTAACTTTTCTGATAGATCACAGTATCTTAACTTCATCTGTGTACCTTGGTACCATGCCTAAAACAAATACTCACATTTTCAGATTTGATATTTTGAATTGAACTTCAATTTTTTAGTAGAAATCTCCCCATTTCTGACCGTTGTTATCTTGTGCAATTTAATATTACTAACTCTATCTTTAACATTGTACCTGCTATTCTATATTCTATCAGAATAAATAAACACCTAATTTATCTCAGTTTCCAAATATTTTAATGATATCAATTAGATCACCTTTAATGTTAAAACTTAAGCAAATAGTCCGGAATGTACTATTTATTTCCACCCAGAAGTGCTGTTTGACCCAATGAGTTCTTCCAACAGATTGTTGCTTCCGATTCCAGCATCTGCAGTCTCTTGTGTCTCCAATAATAGATGCACATTGTCCTTACCTGATTGATTTTGTTTATTTCCAGGGGAAACAGCTGACACTTTGATGGCACTGAGGTACTGTAAGGAGCGGGGAGCCCTGATTGTGGGTATTACAAACACAGTTGGCAGCTCTATCTCTCGTGAAACCGATTGTGGTGTCCATATCAACGCTGGGCCTGAAATTGGAGTTGCCAGCACAAAGGCAAGTCTTTCGGAATTAATATTCTGAAAATCTTGTCTGCAATAGCATCACAGGCATGTAGGCTCTGACAGCTAACAAAATATAAATTATACAGGACTGTGAAACGGAGAAAAACCGCAAAAGCAAGACATTAGTGCAATAACACAATTGGATATTGTCCATGGTAGTGCAAGAGACAGTCCGTAGCATTGTGTTGCTGAGGTAAGGATTAGGATTGTGCAGGTTGGTTCAAGAACCTAATAGTTGTAGGAAAGCAGCTGTTCCTGAAGCTGGTGGTGTGGGACTTCAGGCTTTTATACCTGCTGCCTGATAGTAACACTAAGAAGAGGGCATGAACCAGATGGTGGAGATGATAAATGCTGCTTTCTTGAGGCAGCGTTTTGTATTGATGCTATCAATGGTGGGAAGAGCTGTACCAGTGATGCCTTGTCCTGAGTCCACCAGTCTCTACAACTTCTGTTCCTATGCCTTTGAGAAGACACACCTAGCCTTGATGCAACCAGTCGGGGTACTTTCTATAGTCTTTCTGTAGAGGTTTTAGATTATTCAGCAACATGCTGCATATCATCAAGGTTCCAAGAAAGTAGGCACCCTGGCATCCTTTCTTCATGATTTTTGTCTGTGCTGGGACTTGGACAGATCATTCAAGATGTTAAGCCCAGAAATTTGAAGTTGCTAAGCCAGAAAGATTGAGTACAGCATACACAAGGAATCATGTGCGTGCATCTTGTGCATTTTTAAAACGTACTCCTTTTCCACAGCCACTGATCAGCATCGTAGATTTTAGTGGGCCCCATTTTGACGAGTTGTCCTTTGCTTCAAAACAGAATAAATATGAATGAGAGTAAGGTTTCATAAAATTAAACGGTTGCAGGCACTGTACTGGAAGTTCTGGCTTGTTTTCCTGTTTCTGACACTAACAGTCTGTATATATGGGTAAAGGAAATACCATTTATACAATCCCTTGCACTAAAATTGATAAAGTATTTGTGCTAGAAATCTGTTTCTGTTTATAAGGCATAGAATTATGTCAGTTAGCTACATTTTTCTCCGTTAAAAGCACTCTGCTCTTTCCCTCGGAGAGCGATCATGGAAAATAACTGGAGTCTGTCAGGAGGATACGAGTAGGGTTTGTTTGTTTGGGAGATTTATTTTGCTATGTGTCTGCATTAGCAATAGTCCACCCTTGTGCTTTGTGTGGCATATAAATCTGGTACATATCACTCACTAGTTTCAAATTGGCCCAGAAAGCAGCAATTAGAGAAGTGTGTACAGAGAATGAAACAATTCATCTCTTCCCCCGTGGCTGATGTTAAGCTCGGGTAGTGATGCTGATTTTAATGTTAGTTTTTAATTTAAAAGTAACATCCTATCTTTAACATTCAACTTTCGTCTTAGGCACACAATGTTAAGGCTTTTCAATCCCACTCAAGCAAGGCAGATATATATATATATTACAATATCTCGCAAAGCAATCCCTTTATTTTGGCTTTAAAACATAGAACAAGCATATGCAAATCTCTTTTATTAAGATTGAATCAGTTCCTTTGCTTCTGCTAAAAATTAGTGTACCAATTGAGGCAACTCTTGCAGTGAAGTTCCAGTGTGCCCAGGGTTATTATCCTTCATCTTGGTTATTACTTTGATGTCCATCTGTTATTTTTAATATAAGATTGACTTCAGTGGTGAATACAAGCTTAGTAGTAGAGCTAAGCATGATAAAGTTAGAGTGATTTAGTTGCCATGGGTTTCAAGACCTTTGCATTTCTTTCATATTTCCAATCGGCAGCCAAGTAACTGATTGTGTGCATTAGAATGACTTGTGCTCTTAGTATTATTGAGATTGAGTGAGAGTGGAACTTGCTATCTTTGTGTCCTCCAACATGTTGGAACTTAACCAACAATAACTAGCACTGTCTGGTTTTCCATCCAGGCTTACACCAGCCAATTTATCTCACTGGTGATGTTTGCACTGCTGATGTGTGAAGACAGAATTTCGATGCAGGAGAGGAGAAAGGAGATTATTCGGGGTCTGAAGGCACTACCAGGTAAACAAGTGGAGCATTCAACGTCTAAAGTTAATGCATGCAAGCATCTCTGGGAACCACATCAGAAAAAAAATAGCAAACACAGTCAAACAAGGCAAATTACAGAACCATTAAATATATAAATTTCAAGTTTTTCTTTTCGGTTTCATCCCCTTTGCCATCATTTGACTTTCTGTGTCAACAATGGGTACATTTCCAGAATCTCCACATGTTTAAAGTTTTATCTCAAATATTAAATGCTTTGGTAGATTCAGTAAAATGTTTCAATTTTCAACCCTGTTGCAGAAGTCTCCTGCATCAAAGGCGATAATGTCAGACGTAAATGACTGTCAGACTGATTGTATTTGCATGAAAATGGCAAAATAGATTCCATTTTAAAAGCAGTTGATAGTGCAATTCCCAGCATTGTACAAACCTGTTGTGCATGATCATAGGACCATGTTACATGAAATATGAAACATGTAAATATTACAACTTGGACCAGGCCGATAGTCCTCCTTTTGTGCTTTTTTGTTCTCGGCACACGCATCCAGCAGCATATCCACCGATTCCTTTTAGTCCACAGTCTATTGACATTGAATTGATTATACTTGAAAAGAGTTCCCTGCTTCATAATCCTCGGAGAAATTAAATTTATTTTCCTCTCGAATCCAAAATGGCCAACCCTATTCATGTTATTCCAGACAGAGAAACAGTAGCTCAGAATTTATTCTGTAATTCTCTCTTAAAAGATTTAAATTAGATAAAGTTATCTGGGAGGTCTTTAATTTCATTCTCTAAGATGAATTGAGCCCTCTCAACTGCAGTGAGAGTACAGTGAAGAACATTTTAGATGGTATCTTAAGCACATACATCTCATGTGACAGAATCTGGCTCCATTCTGAACTTTGTGTTTTAAATATCTGGAATCAGTCACTATGAAAGCACTTGTGGGATGTAGAAACATTGGGGTAAAAAACTAGGAGATATGTAATGGTTGTGAAGCCGTAATCCTACCAAAAACGACAGTGCTGAGATGTGAACAAAAATGGAAAACTTGAATATGTAGCAAATGCTGGATATGCATCTTCAAGATCAGTGCCAGTAAAATGCTGTTTGCTTTTCATGAGAAACCTTTCATAGTTTAGTTTAGTTTATTATTGTCATTTGTACCAAGTTACAGTGAAAAGCTTTTTTGTTGCCTGCTATCCAGTCTGTGAAAAGATTATTCATTATTATAATCAAGTTGTCCATAATACACAGATACAAGATAAAGGGAATAATGTTTAGTGCAAAGTAAAGTCCAATTAAAGATAGTCCGAGGGTCTCCAATAAGGTAGATGGTCAGTCAGGACCACTCTCTAGTTGGTGATAGAATATTTAGTTGCCTGATAACAGCTGGAAATAAACTGTCTCTGAATCTGAAGGCATGTGTTTCATACTTCAGTAATTCTTGCCTGATGGGACAGGGGACAAGAAGGAATGACTAGGGAGAGAGTGATCAGAATTGGGCAAGGGGGACAAGAAAATCCCTTTGTAAAATGTTATTTACATTTGAAACGGGGATAGCCACAAAACACTTGCTCTTACTCTGCCTTATTTTTGCTGATGTAGTTCTCTGTTCATCAGTAACCATGTGGAATAAATGCTCCAGCACTAAGTAGGGATGATGCACTGTTAACACATTACACTGCTTTTGAAGTTGTGTGCGGTTGATCGGCTTGCATCTCTTTGGATGCTCATTGATGGGATGATGTGTCCCAGCAAATCTGTCCCAACCAGTGAAACCCCTCAATTTCTAATTCTACCTCTTTCCCTGCCACTATAGTATTGATCGGATTGAAATGAATGATATTAATCTTTGATTTCTGATAATATTGAGGCATGTTACCCAGGGACCTGTGAGATACATGGGATGATGTGTCCCAGCAAATCTGCCCCAGCACCTGACCACCTGGTGTGCCGACAAAACCAGTCGACTTCAGAAGGAGGCAGTCATACCGCCCCATATCAATTTATAAATTCTGCAATTCCCTATCCAAGCTGATCTTTCCCTGACCAACTTTTACCGCTGTACCACTATATAGTATTGATCAGATTGAAAACGGGATGATATTAATCTTTGATTGCCATGATAATATTCTGAGGGGCATGTCATCAAAGACCCCTCAGGGACCTGTGTTTGATCCTCCCACAACGGTCACAAGTTGTAGAGCAGGATGAGGAAAAGCTTCTAAATTCAGGATTAATTCGGAGTGATTTTCTCTGTTTTTTGTTTAAAACCTTTTCATATTGCTCTCTTTCTATTTCTATTTTTTTCTGCTTTTTTCTGTTTACAACTACTACTTTTTCTTTCGTTGTACTGATACATTTTTCTCGATCCCACTTTCTTGTTTGAATTACCTATTTCCATTTTTAATTATTCGTGATTTTGTTTTACATCTTTTAGATCTTTTAAAGCTGTTTCCTGTTTACCCATTATTTCTCGATGAGGAGATATTTTTAATAGAACCTTTTAGCAACAGAACTGTACCACCAACAGAAATCTGTTCTCATCATGGGCCGTGGTTATCACTATGCCACTTGTCTGGAAGGCGCATTGGTAAGTTGGTTGATGGAGTAGGGCTCCAAGCAGACTAAATGAAATGATTGAAAAGGGCGGCACAACTAGTCAACCTGCTTTCTTTCAGCGCCGGAGACCTGCGATCAATTCTGACCTTGAGTGCTGTCAGTGTGAAGTTTGCACGTTCTTCCTGTGACCACGTGGGTTTCCTCAGGGAGCTCCGGTTTCCTCCCACATCCTAACGTCTGCAGGCTTAGTGTAGTCGAGTGTTTAATTGTCATATGTACCGAAACAGAAATGATGAAATTCTTACTTGCAGTACCACAATAGGCTTATGAATTGTTTCCAGAACATCTTCAGCAGAGCTCCCTCAAAACAGAGAAGAAAGAGCTTTCTATATTTGATGGTAGTTTATTCACAATTAAGTAAAAATAATCCTTGCAGCTTGTGAATTATATCAAGTGTTTCAATGCGATTGGCTTTCAATGCAGGCTTAATATTTTCTGTATTTCCCCTTACCCGTCCTCCTTTACTGGGTTGAAATACAGTCTGGTTTAGGGGAGCAGATCTCTGGCAAGATGTAGAAGCTGTAATCAAATGCAAGAGTGCATACAATGACTGCCTTGTTTAGGAACTGCCTGTGGATATTGAAGCAGGAACAGATCTCACAACAAGGAAGGTAATGTCAAAACTCATATTAAAAAAAACTAGTCTCTAGTCTTACAAAGAGAACTTGTGTGGACAATAATTACTAAGCAAATAACGTGGCGCTCAATGAGGCCCAGGCAGGCAGCCCATAAACATGACTAGTGGAAGCATGCAGCAGTCTACAGTGCACCATACACACCCGTATTTAAGTAGTTCAGGCAGGAAGAGGGGTTAAATCAAGAAAATATAATTACTGTTTCATGGTGTTTTAGTTGTAAGTGATTATAGGAAGAGCCTGTCACATACCACTTTTTTTTTGTCAGAGAGTTACAGAGTGCACACTTCCAAAAATAAACTCAACTAAGGCCCTCATATGTGTGCAGGAAGGAACTGCAGATGCTGCTTTACACCAACTATAGACACTAAAATGCTGGAGTAACTCAGCGGGACAGGCAGCATTTCTGGAGAGAAGGAATGGGTAACGTTTTAGGTCGAGACCCTTCATATATTTGTGGTCATCAAGGCAACAACCTTGGCCATTGTGCTTCTCCCTAGAGGCAGTGAACTAGCTCAGTATATAGTCCAGATGTCTCAACGCCAGCAACCTGACCTGTATGTATGTGTGTGTGTAGAGTTGCTTGTCTCCCTTTGACTGTGTAGTTTTCCTGAGTGCTCCAGTTTCCTCTTGCATCTTAAAGATGGGTTGTTTTATAGGTTAATTATTTGCTGTAAATTACCACTGGTGTAAGTGGATCAAGGTGTGGTTGATGGACATTGGAGAGAAAATAGTTTGCAGAAATAAATGAGGGAGTGGGATTCCTCTGAGATTGGCATAGACTTGATGGGCCAAATGGCCTTTTCCCCATGTCGTGAGGGTAAATAAGAAATAATGCCAGGGAAATGCATCCTCCAGGATGTTGATCGGATATGTCAAATCTAACCTACTGTCCTGTGTTTGGTCAATAATTAGTCAAAACTAGGGTTACAGGTGTGATCTGTCGGAGGTGGGTTTTCTTCTGATTTTTCTATTTGTGTCCGCAACAATGAATGCCACTTCACGGTCAAAATGTATTCAAACATTGTTCTTATTGATGTTCATTTTAAATAATTTTTGACAACATTTTAAAGTCTTTGCTGTTATGGTAGGATTGCAACGATGGGACAATAAATCGACATGACTGTCACTACCTCTTATGAAATTAGTGGTTATTTTTTGTTTTCTAAAATTACATTGATGAATTGGAAATGGAGAAACTTGCAGTATATGTACACATCTTTGATGGACACATCTTTTAAAGATGTACACGTTGTTTAAAGTGGTAAACTAAGAAGGCTGCAAATAAGCTATGCAGGATTCATAACTATTTTGGGACATCATAATGAAGAAGTGTGATTATCCTTTATAGTTCACTAGAAAGATGTCATTTAGATTATTAAAAAATAGGCATATTTTAGTGGTCTGCACTAATTAAAAGAACAAAGTTAAATAATATTAAGAAAACAAACAAGCCACTTATTTGCTTTTACCTGTTCAGTTGCGTGCAATAACTCTATTTAAATGCCGGGCGTCATGTTATATATAATAGCCATGATTGGCATTAGGCTGAAGGAATCCTTGGCGCAAGTCATTTGTGCTCTGCTCCTGGACTCGGTGCTAAGTCAGCAGAAGAGCTGGGGTTATAGATCTGTAACCTAAACTTGAGCTCATTTCTGACTTCCACACTGCAAAACAAAGTTATGGATATCAGAGGCACACAGAGCAACTCGCTGGTAAATTTCTTTAGGACCATTGGAATAAAATGTTTAAGCCTTTGTGTTCCAATCGGGGCATCACATGGTTGGAAGGAAGCCATCACTCTGTGTGAAAGATGCCTAAGAGATTTGCTTGAAAGACAGAAATGAGAAAGTTTTTGCGTGGAGAGGCTGGGGAAGCTGGGGCTGTTCTCAAAGCAGCGAAGGCTTAAGAGAGGTACAATAGAGAAAGAGGAGTTCAAAAGATTTTTTGATGAATTAGTTTAGAGAAATGTGTCACTTCCGGAGGAGTCACTTGAGGGTACCGCCCAACAGGTATTCAAGAGAGACAAGAAACTGCAGATGCTGAAATGAGTAAAAAACAAAGTACTGAAGGAACTCGGGTCAGGCAGCATCTGTGGAGGGAATGGACAGTTGAGGTTTTGTGTTAGGACCTTTCTTCAAAACTATTAATCAACGCCTTAAAAAGGACCAGCACAAAGATAGTTGACAAAAGATCCAGTAGAAATGAATATCTTTTAATCAATACGTTATTAGGTTATGGACTGCAATGTTGTAAAAGGCAGAGGCAATCAAGTCGAGTTTATTGTCATATGTCCAAGGATGGTGAGCTAAAATGTCAATGATAATCTGGCTTGCTTCTGCATTTTGGACCCCAAAACATAAATTAAACAAGACTGAAAATTAATTTGTTTTTGTGTCCAAGATGTGGCAGCTGTAGTACAAGATGCAACACTGCAAAAAAAAAAGACATGAGTACAAAACATAGTTTGGAATAAACACAAACTTGTCCATGATGGTAAAGGGATCTATAGTGTTCTGTTGCTTCGGTAGGATTGGGGTTGTGTGGTCAATCAATTAATAGGGAATTGGATAAATACCAGAAGGGAATAACTGTGGAGCTGTGAGCGGCCACTGGGTAAAAACAACCAATTAATCAGAGTGCATTGCCAAGGAATTGACAAAAAACAATGGGATGCAAGCTCAACTTCTATGATTTTAAGGTTCACAATTCCATGCATTGGAATGCAACAAGTAAGACCACATTAAATTAAAAATGGGCGATTCAGCTTAGGTTAATTTGCAGGTGTGTGCAGGCCACGTCCTTGTAGAAGTATATTTTGGCACAAGAAAGCTATTACTGAAGTAGGATTTGTAAGAATTAATTATTGGCCCTTATTGAGATTCACACATATGTAAACAAAGATGAACCGTTCAATTCATCCTAATTGATGTTTCCTGACTGTGCAAATGGAATAAAAACACGTGCGGTTTGGAAAAAAAGAAAGAAATGCCAAGAAAACGGGAAATGTAAACCAAATTGAAATGGAAAATCGTATCGCATAATGGGAAGTGCAAATTAATAACAAGTTGTTGAGGGTGGGATTGTTTCTTAGTGATGGCACAGACCTTATCGTTTGTTCAGTAAAGTTAAACCTGGCCTAGATAAAAATCTAATTATACATTCTTCGAAGTATCAGGTTGTTTGCATTTGGTACTGTACTGATTCAGAAGTTCATTAATAGCTGATGTGTGCTTTGGCCTGAAATGGATGTTTCGATTCAATAGTAAAAATTTGCATTAACATTGTGTCCTCAATATTTCTAAAAATCTTTTTTATTGCATGTGGACTATGAAACAATATTTGAGATGAGTTATACAAAGAAATCGTTCAAGGAGCCAGCACAGGCATTGTGGTCCACCTGTGTTGTATTATTCCTCTGTGGTTCTTGAGGTTAAGAATGCCTAAATACTGTTTGTAAGGGCAGCATGGTGAGTTGCGCAGCTAATAGAGGTGCTGCCTCGTAGTGCCAGAGACCCAGGCTCCATTATGACCTCGGGTGCTGTCTGTCAGGAGTTTGTTTGTTCTCTCTGTGACTACGTAGGTTTCCTCCAGGTGTTTTGGGTTCCTCCCACATCTTAAAGACTTGCGGGTTTCGTAAGTTAATCGGCCACTAAAAATTACCCTAATGTGAATGGTGTGGATGAGAAAATAGTATAATATAGAACTAATGTGAATTTGTAACTGATGGTCAGCGTGGACTTGGTGGGCCAATATTTCAATGCTAGATCTTTAAACTAAACTGAAATCCTGATTGACCATAGATTACATATTCAACCCCACATTTTATTTTTTTGGCAGTTCATTTGTTGGTTCAAATTGAGCTATTTGAAATCCACAATAACATAAGTCTAATTTTTCTTATAACCTACTGAAGGAGATAAATAGAAAATAGGTGCAGGATGAGGCCATTCAGCCATTGGAGCGAGCACCGCTTTTTATTGTGATCATGGCTGATCGTCCCCTATCAATAACCCGTGCCTGCCTTCTCCCCATATCTCTTGACTCCACTAGCCCCTAGAGCTCTATCTAACTCTCTTAAATCCATCCAGTGATTTGGCATCCACTGCCCTCTGTGGCAGGGAATTCCATAAATTCACAATTTGCTGGTATTCCAGCTCCTGGTTCATGTTTTTCTTTGGCGTTTAGTTTGGAGGCACAGCATAGAAACAGGCCCTTCGGCCCATCAGTCTGTGCCGACCAACAATCACCCGTACACATTAGTTCTATCTTTCACACTAGAGACAATTTATAAAGCTATTAACCTACAAACTTACACGTCTTTGGAGCATGGGGGGAATCCGGTGCACTCGGAGGAAATCCAGGTGGTCACAGGGAGAGCGTACAAACTCTGTACAGGCAGCACCTATAGTCAGGATCGAACCTGGGTTTCTGGTGCTGTAAAGCAGCAACTCTACCAACTGTGCCACCCCTGTGCGAGTGACCCCCCACTCTTCATTTTGAGTATCCAACTGAAGCTGGAAAAGTTTATTTGAGTATGAAACTGAAGGGCTAGTTGGGAACGGTGGGCAAGAAAGCTATCCTCTTCAGAGAAGAGATAAAGCTCAATGCAAAATAAAATTACTATTTAGATATAAATAGCAATACATTTTGACAGTTTCATCAAATGTGTTAACTGGAATTACAATTACACCAGATGAATAATTCTAAAACTGTGTTGGCAACAACAGTCATCTTTCATGGCCAGACAGTCTCTGACAGCTGAAGACATTTTAATTCCCTTGGGTGAGGAAAATTATTATTTACAAAGCTGTAATTCTCCTTTATAGGCCATTCCTCAAAAATTAAGTGGGGAAAATTAAAAGCAAAATGTTACTTCCGCAGACGATAATTAACCTAATTGCTGCTTCTATGCTGCATGATCCCACTTGAGTGGCCTCCGCTGCCATTAATTAGATAAAGCACCATCTGAAATGAATCATTATTGTGGCACCAGAGGTCATGAATTCTGACTGCATGCAGAGAAAATCAATTGGAGCCATGTGTGAAGGAAGTGAATAGTTTGAACCTTGCATATCGTGTTCAAAATATAAAATTTTAATGCCCATATCCATCCATGCATAACCAAACATTCAACCTGCAAAATCTCTGAAAACAATATAATCGATTTGACCAGAAAATGAATCCCCTCACTGAATGTTCCTGCGAATGAGTTGCTGTGATCCTGACTTGCGGCAAGATTGGGAATTGCATTCAAGTTGGCTTATGAGGAGGTTGGTCGATAACTGGCGCTCACTAACTGCTACATGAAGTATTCGTATCTCAGCTGTGATTTCCAAAAATCTGGGTTACATCAGTAGGTTTTGAGCCTTAAAGAAAGGATTTATCATTCAAGAAAACAAAACTGGAAAATAACATCCTTTCAAACTGAAAACTAAATTGTAGCCTTGAGAGATTATTGCATGGGCCCTGAAGGAGAAAGGATTTTGTTTAGAGGAAGCTGCACTGCAATTATTTTCTTTGAGGTACTATCAGATACACAGATAAGTTACTGACCTAAAACACACTCCCTCATTTGATCAAGGCTCAGATCTGCGGTAGTCTCAGTGAAAGCAAACTTCCCTGTCCTGAGGTTGCTCAGATGATATGAAGATTGTTTTATCCATTGTTGAGCACATGGGGGATTCCTCCTATGAGATTTGGAGGACAAGGATTTTCACTGTGGCAACGAGCCAACAGACAAGAGAATTGCAGGAGAGATTATGTTTAAAACAGTTTAGAGTTTGTAGTAGCAGATTTCATCCAGAGGTGCAACGACTAATGTGGGGATGTACATGATAAACTTATCGTTTGCCCTGGTTAACCAAAATTCTGCTAGGGAAATGGTTCCAGTGAGATGAAAGAAGTGACTTGCCGTACAAGGGGAAGCAAATGAGCTGGAACAACAAACTTAAAGGCTCCATGATATAAAGCTAATAAACAATTGAAAGTTGGAAAATGTGAGGCAGCCTGATTTGTATACAAAATGGAATCGTATCATTGTTTAGTTTAGTTTTGAGATACAGCATGGAACCAGGCCCTTCGGCCCACTGAGTGTGCTGACCAGCAACTCCTGTGTACTAGTACTATGCTACGCACAGGGGACTATTTACAATTTTTACCGAAGCCAAAGTAGCCTACAAATCGGTATGTCTGAAGTGTGTGAAGAAACTGGAGCACCCTGAATAAAATCCACATGGTCATGGGGAGAACGTACAAATTGTACAGACAGCACCCGTAGACAGGATCAAACCCGAATCTCTGGACCTGTAACTCTACAGTTGCGCCTCCGTGCTGCCCGTTGTTATAGCACAGAAGCAAACTATTTGTCCCATGAAGCCACGGCAGGATTTTAGAGTAATCTGGTTTGTTACTCTCTTTGGCTTTTTGCAAGAATATATGCAAATTTTAAATTTAAGGTAATTTTATCCAATATTATTTTCACAGAAAATCAAAGAGATCACATATATGCATTCAGAAGGTATCCTGGCTGGAGAGCTGAAGCATGGACCTTTGGCCCTGGTGGACAAATTGATGCCAGTGATCATGGTGATTATGAGGGACCACACCTACGCCAAGTGCCAAAACGCTCTGCAGCAAGTCGTTGCACGGCAGGTACAGTGTTCATTGAGTTGTCTTAATTCAATTCGTAAGATCTTTTCACAATGCAGGAGACCACTAAGCTGAGTTTATTCCATTTGTGACTGTTACTCTTTCAGGGTCGACCAGTGGTTATCTGCGACAGAGATGATTATGAGACCATAAAGAGCGTTAACCGGGTAATAAAAGTGCCTCACTCCGTGGATTGTCTGCAGGGGATCCTCAGTGTCATCCCACTTCAGCTGCTCTCCTTCCATCTTGCTGTCCTGCGAGGATTTGATGTGAGTACATGCTTATGGTGTTTGTAATTCAATTCCCTTGTCTTGTGATGTAACCACAACATATACTGGGTAGCATTGTGGCACAACGGTAGAGTTGCTGTCTTACAGGACCAGGGACCCGGGTTCGATCCTGACTAAAGGTACTGTCTGTACGTTTTTCCCTGTGACCACTTTTCTGGGTTTTCTCTGGGTGCTCCAGTTTCCTCACACACTCCTAAGAAGTACAGGTTCGTAGGTTAATTTGGTAAGTCGTACAATTGCCCCCAGCGTGTGTATGTTAGTGTACAGGGTGATCGCTGATCAGCATGGACTCTGTCGGCTGAAGGGCCTGTTTTTGCACTGTATCTCTAAAGTATAAAGTAAAGTCTGAACCTTCCTAAAGCATGTGAAATCCAAATGCTGGAAGGGAAGACGCAAATGTCTGGGCCCTGAAATGATGTTGTCACATACTGAAAGAACATACAAAATAGTCCCACCATTAACCACCATTAGTTCCGCAGAAGCACCAGCATGGTCGTGAAGATAATAATCTAGTTATTCTCAGTGGGTTATTTAAATTGGTTATTACATTCACTGAAATGACAGAGGAGTCAAACATATTGAGTTATCACCCCCAGTTATCCCACTTGAAATGTCAGCTCCATGTAGGGCAAAGAATAACCTGAGATAAATTCAAGTGTGAAGATCTTAAATAATAACTGAAAATGCTATGAAAACACAGAATGTCGGTCAGCATCTAATAAAAGGGTCATTTCCTCATTAGAACAAAGCACCTGTGAGAAGTTATGGCTGAATTGTTGAGAATCTCTTTATATTTCGTGTATTGCTCCTGCCTGTATAATTTTAAGTATTTTTCTATTTGATTTGTGTTTTAAAACTTTAATATTGTGTGGAAATATTTTTTTCACTTGGTTGCAACCACGGTTGTTGGTTAATGGCTGTGGGTGGGGGCATCTCTGGGGCAAAACAGCTGTCCACCTGCCTGTATAATGATTATCAGTGCCACCCATTGTGGGCTGCTCTTTGAGATGTTGAAGCAAGAATAAAGTACAGGTATTTCTCAAATACAGAGGATTAAAACAGAAAGCAGCTGCTGATTTAACAACTTTTGATTCATTTGGTATTGTAAATATTAATTTGCTAATCCCAAAATCCCAAATCAAAAAGATGCTTTCAAGTGAGCAGGATGTATGACATTGCAACTGTGATTAGTGATATTACCGATGAAATGAGCAAGATTCCCACCCTAATTGCTGCCCAACATTCTTTACATCAAGGTGTTGTTATGTGCAGTCATCTGACATCAGGCAGGTCTAAAGAAGGGTCCCGATTTGAAATGTCACCTATCCTTTTTCTCCAGAGACGCTGCCTGACCCACTGACATAGCTTTGTCAGCGGGTCAGGCTTTGTTTGTTCAGTACCATGCGATGGAAAACATGTAGATTATTTAGATTTTTACTTTAGACTTTAGAGATACAGCACAGAAACAAGCCATTCAGCTCACTGAGTCCACACCGACCAGCAATCACTAACACTAACACGGAACAAATTACAAATTTATCAAAGCCAATTAACCTACAAACCTGTACATCTTTGGAGTGTGGGAGCAAACTGTAGCACTGGTGAAAACCCATGTGGTCACAGGGTGAACGTACAAACTACAGACAGCACCAGTAGTCAGGATAGAATCTGGGTCTCTGGCACTGTAAGGCAGCAGCTCTACCCCTGAGCCAGTGTGCCGCCTCTGTTGGGTCTAAAGTTGTTCCTTGGGTGAGGATTAGAATGGTTCTAAAGAATGTGAAACAGCATCACAGCCAGTGATGACAAAAAACATGTGGGAGTGGTTGGGGTGGGGAGGGAGAGGCAATGTAAACTATGGTAGGAGTGCCCTCCTACCAATGGAACAAATCACTAATCACATTTTATTCTTTCCTACAGGTTGACTGTCCCCGAAACCTGGCCAAGTCGGTGACAGTGGAGTGACACGAAGCTGTGGAACCCATGTGAAAGGCAGAAGGCCAAAACATTTTATAATCTGAACATACTCAACTTTTTTTTTAATATATATTTTAAGAAGTACATTCACCAACTGGGATAGATCTTTCTATTTTATATTTAGTGTAGTGCGATTACAGTGGGCTAGGTCCATTCCTCCATTATTAGATCTAAAGGGAAAACATTCGCAGTAGGGCTTTTTTCTATATTTTATTTTGTGCATTTTTTATCTATATTGATTAGTCAGTGTTGAGATTGGGTCTAAAATTAAGATTTTTGTTTGGTCCTTGTCATGTTTTAGTCTATGTGGAACACTGATCTCTATTTGTCAGAACTGTTCCACATAAGTGTTGCAACTTTTCCTTTGGACCAATTATTCACTGAGATCACGAAGGAAGCATGTGGCTATGAACTGGAGTAAAGGTTGTGGAGGCGATTGGGGCTCAGTTTGCTTTGCACGTTGGGATGAGAGGTGAACTCTTGCATTACCATGTGCTGTTGTAACTCAGCAGGTCAGTCAGCATCTGTGGAAGGAATGGAGAGGCAACATTTCGGATCGGGACCATTCGTCAGATAGCTGCCTGACCCACTGTGATCTTCTAGAGCTTTAATTTTGTTCAGACCGAAATGGAGCAAGAATGGAGAGGAGCTGCATTGAGAGAACCATGGGATGTCACAAATTCCTTATTTTGCAAATCAGCATCTCTTTAATTGAAAATTCTAATTTTTTTTTCCTTTCCCTTGCTGTCCATTTTGCTGCTGTCTTGAGAACTTTAAAACATGTGTCACCAAAAAAAAATATCCTAGATCCTAAATTACTTGTTTCCCTCATGTCCATGTGACGGGTCCCTCGGTGTTCCTCGAGCTTTGCAGGTATTTTAACGGGGTTTGTTTTATTGATTCGCAATTATTCCAATTGCAACTAATGTTGAACATTCAAAGAGGAAATTGTCCATCTAAAAGAACAGGAAGTAGGGATTTTGTAGTTAACAGGCCTCGCTCTTGAAAATGGCAGGAGCTGTTATGAGGTATTTAGGCAGCTCACTCACTTGCACTTTTCCCAACCATACATTAATATTTTTCTTCAAAATGTTGAGCGAAACACAAATGTTTCAAAACTGACCAATGATTGTTTAGGCTAAACTGGGACCCCATTGTCTGAATGATGTGATATTTATGATGGCTTAATACTTTATACTGTGATTTTTTTTTTAATTTAATGCAATCTTAAATGAATTTACAACTTGTGGAACAGAGTGTGTAGTAATCTATGGGGGTCCATGGCGTCCCTTTGGAAATGTGTCAGTAAAAACACAAATGGTGGAAAATCAGATGATGGCAAGCTTTTACAATCAGTTTCATATTAAACTTTCTCCAAGGATGTTCTTGCCTATCTCCTTGGATAAGTAGTGCTTTTGTGATTATGTGTATTATGAACACATGGAGTCAGTTTATTCTGAAACAGGCTTGTCTTCTGACCGTAGCTGCTTAATTACGGTATGATTGAAATGCATGGAGAATTTCAGGCTCCAGTACGGAGCATTCTGACATGATGCACACAGGCATTGCTTCTGGACCTGCCCTCTCCGATCAATGCTTTGTAATGGCTTTATAACATATCGCTCAAAACTGGAAAAATTGAAGGAAAATGTTGTATTGTACTTTAATGTAAATATGCAAACCCAAGTTTGTGACGTCTGAATCAGTTGTGGACCTGACACCACTGGATCTACTGCACATTTGTACAAGAGCTGTGAAACTGGTCCGCACCCCACACAGTGTTTGATTTGCCTCGACTCATCGGATGAATGATGGGGGGACAATGGAAAGGGATCTAAGAATAATTTTCCTTTCGCCTTGTCCAGCTCAACACCGCCCCTACCCAGCATTCGTCTGTGTAGCAATTAGCTGTGTGTTCACCTCCTTGTGAGTTTATTCACCCTCAGTATAGCATGGAGTAAATCTGGGGCCCTGGTCTGGGAATGGATTGTGGGCAAGCAGTTTAATAACTGGATTATTTCAAGTATTTACTGAGCCTACAATCCATAATGTTGTAAAGCTACCTTTGCACTTGATAGTGTTTTGCAGTCCCCCATCTCCATTACACATTCCTAGTTGAGAAACAGTGGACACAGATGCTCCTTCACATTCAGCTTGAATGGCATTGAATTTCAGCTGCAAATATAATGGGAATACAATAGACACTGGGGTCTGTTGCAGTTCAACCATCCTTTAAGAAATCAGCTTGTCTTGTGTTGGAACTTTGATTGTTGAGCATAGTGACTGTGGTGATGTTAGGGGCAACATCATCCTCCCAGAACGTATGGTGAATTGCAAAATGCAAAATAAACATAAGCATTGAACCAAAATGATTCATAATAACCACAACAATCACAATTTGTAATAGAATAACAAAAGACATTCGCAAAGTTTTATATATATATCTTTCAAGATTGGCATTCTTTGTAGTCAGAGAAATGATCATAAGCCTTGTTAGCACAGTATATGCAGCAGTAGTTCAGGACAAATAGGTGATGCAAAAACAATTAGTTAATCCACAGGCTCCTCCGTTTCCAGTCCCCAACCAATGTCAAGGTGATGAAGGAGATTAAGTATGAATATCAATGCATAGTCTAGGGGGGTTGTGTGTGTGTGTATGTTCTGATTACTATGTATAAACGTACTAAAACTAAACATAAAATAACATGAGAAGTAATATTTACACTTTGTTTTAATTATTTAAGAAACTTAGTTCCTCTTTTTTATGCTCTGCTGTCAATGTTAAGAAAGCTGCGGTACTGTTATAAAGGCAGGCAGCCACAGCACAGATGGTCGGTGGTTCACAGGTTGGTTCGCGAATACCTGGCTGTGAAAATAATGAGTACGGCAATGTACTGTCAAGGGTTTGTGCGTGTCTACGTGCGACTTATTTTCTGGGTTCAATTCCCCTGCTGCATCATGATATAACTAACCTAAAAGGTCAGTGTGAATAGTCAGCCATGACAAGTTGATTTTTCATTGTCTGCTACCTCCGTTTATGGTAAGACGTCAGAACAGGATGGTGTAAATGAAGCACATTTCAATCAGCAGCCACACCAAATTCCACAACTCCTGGACAAAAGCCAAATTATGACCTTTCATTTGACTACACTCCTTCAATCTTTCAAATTGCAATTGTGGTATTCTTCAGAACAATGAGAGAAAGTATTTCTACTGCATCGGAATCATGAAGCAAATATCACCAAAGGCTGCTATTTAAGGCATTGTTGAGAAATTGTTGATTTCAGTCATTGTAGAGCATTTAACACATAGCTGTCATTTGTTCTGCTCTTGTCTAAGGATAGGCTAGGTAATCATGTTCTGCACTGATGATTATTATCAAAAATATGTTGAATGTTTGTTCCCTGTTTGTTCAAACACTGCATTTCAGTAAATTGTCAGCATATTTTTACAGGTAAATTCATGAGATTTATACATTCCTACTTTACTGTAGAAATCTTATTAAATGCAGCTTGTGGGTCTGAGTTGGTGTGTCTCTAACATTAAAATTGCCCATAATTTGGCACTGGAGCTCCTGTGCACTTGAGATGGCAGGATCTTTGGTATGGGAAATGTCATACAAATGCACTAGACACATAAGCACTCATGAGATTTGAATCCGAGATTCATACTATTGGGAAAGAGTGTAGGGAGCCCTTCTCTGCATTCTGTTATAATGCCTCGCATAGGAGTACTTAACTCTAGTTGACGTGGATGGAGTGCCGGTCACCAATAACAATATTACTCGTATTGATAAGTTCCAAGAGTCTTATAAATCCCATGTTTTTGCCACATGTTTGAAACGCCTTGTGGAATTGTCTACAGAAGGCAAGTCAGTGAGTTCACTGCACAATGCATCTATTGGAGCAGAATCTATAATGCCTGTCTACTTTTCATGAATACTGTTTCTCAACAGCCTTTTTACTCTTATACTTTCGTGGTGGAATTAGAAGTACGAATCCTGGGACCAGGGCCTGTATTCCTAAGGGCATGAAGGCACAAATATTCTGAAACTTCTCAAGTTAGTGCACTCCAGCAGTTGTTAAGGATCTGGCTGTGGTTTGTCAAAAGCATATCATCAGTGAAGGAATTTTATAAACTTTAATGAAAATGACTCCATCAGTGTTGGTACACCTTATCAATTAGCTTTTGTGCCAACCTGCCCAAAAATCTGTTTATTGCACATGAACAAAGGATTAACTTAAGAATGGAGTACCTTTTGACGTTAACTTTGTGTAGCTGCCATGTAGGGAGGTACCCTGCTTGTTTATAACTGTGAATGGAATAATAGAATCCTCTGTTTGCTAATCTGGTTTGTCTCGGTCAACTGTCTTTGTGATCAGCTCCTGCAGAAACTGCTTATGCCCACTAAGATTTTTTCAGTGTGCACCGTAGACTGTGTTTGTATGATTTTTAATAAAAGTACATGTAGATATTCTTCAAGAGTACCTTTCAGCATCTCTGCGCCATTTTTTTTTTTACAACTACAAACATGGTCCAGTTGAGACAGAGATTGTTTAAGGAAACGTCATTGATTTGTCTAGTCATCTAGGGGTTGTACTGACCTTTTATTTTGACTGTGCCTTTGCTGGCCTGCAGTCTACATCTTGTGTCAACTGGATTTAATTTTTCACCCATACTGATTGTGTTAACAGTTTGAGCACATTTGATTCCCCTCTGAAGCACAGTGTAAAGATGCCAATGGTTTGGCACATTATAGCTGTCAGATCAAAATAGGAATATATCATGGGTGAAGTATTTAACGCAACTAGCAGCCAGCATCAGTAGGATGTTTAGGTACAAGAGAAGGTGGTTTTAATGTTTGGTTCTCTCCATTCCCCAAAGGTATGGAGATAAGGCAGGTACAGGATACTGAGTTGGATGATCAGCCATGATCATATTGAATGGTGGTGCAGGCTCGAAGGACCGAATGGCCTACTCCTGCACCTATGTTCTATGTATGCTTCCACTTTTAATTTTTTGACTTGCAATTTCAACTGCAACCCATAATGAATCCATAAGGGTGGGAGTAGATATTAATTTTTAATGCACTAGATACTTTCATTAATTTAAGCCAGTATTTTTTGTAGCCAATTTTATTATTACATTTTACAAGTGAAGTCACTGATTGTGTCAACAATAATGTACAATAAGAATGGCCTCCACGAACTCTTAGCTGCAGTGCTAACTTGTTTGGCCGTGATGTACATTTTGCAACCGAATAGAAGAAAGACACCCACACAGTTATTACCAGCACACCAAGTATATTGGACAAAAGTTACATTAAGGGGAATACAGCATTGACAAAAAAAATCTTGGCATTTAATTTTTCTCAATAACAAGTGTGATATTTTATCTCCACTCAAACCAAGCCTGGAGCCATCCCCGAACTCCACTTTCTGATCCACCCGAAAGACCTTCACTCTACCTATGGGTTTGAAGGGCCATTTGTTGTTTATTACAGATTGCCTGATGTTTTAAACATTTAGCAACATCCATTGAACAATATCGACACAGCCTTCTTTTAAGAATAAAACGCTGTTCTTTGGCTTGTAAGATTTACCTTGCTTCCCATTCCAGCTCTAAAACCAACATATTAAAGCATCTCTTGATGGAACATCACCTACAAGGGAAGTTAAGGGCATATTTAAATTTCCATTATAGCTACAGCATTTCCCAACATCCTGACATTGGTTTAAAGTAACCTTAAGCAAGTTTCTGCATTTCAAAACGTTTATCCATCTATTCTCAGAGGCGAGGAACATGACTCGTCTCAATTCTGTTCACTTGCTTCAGTATTCTCAGTTTAGCTGCTAAAAGTTAGGCGGATTCGTATCATTCCCATCTTTTATTTTAGCACAACACCCTATTGGGTTAGTGTGAGACATTCATCATGTGTGGAATACGGGTCATTTTTCAACCTTCCCGATTGCAGAGCCATCATTCAAAGATTGTTTGAAGAGAGGCTGCTGCATTCCCAGCCAGTTAGTTCAAGCAAGTCAGAATTAGGTGCAAGGGTCAACTCACAGGCAGAGTGATGCATTATTTACAGTGTGTTAAATGAATACCATATTATTTTTTTTCAGCCTCCTTTCAACAGAATGACACTCAACGGACAGGAGAATGTGCAAAATTGTAAATGGTGAAAGATCCTGGCCAGGCACTAACTAACATCTGCAGCTCTTTCCTACTGACTTATTGATGATTTGTTTTGGCTTGTTGAGAGCATATATTCCTAATTACTCTCGAACTAAGCGGTTTACTTGTCCAATTAATACAATGCGATGGGTTTAGAATTGTGGAGCTCAATGGTTGGTTTATTCCCTTCCCATGTAGTGAATCAGTTGGACTTGAACAGCAATCTGGTTTTGTGTCCACTCTTATGCAATATGAGTATTCCACATCTTTATCTTGGATTTACTCAATGAAGCAAATTTAAACTTGCCTGCTTCCATGATGAGATTTGAACTCCTTTCTCCAGATCATTAGTTCTGTCCTCTGAATGATGAGACCACCAATTTATCCACTAGGCTCCCATGCTTAACAGCTTTGCTACATGTTCCATAGATAAGATAGCAGTTGTACGATTGGCACAGTGCATTCTTATGCACGTCTATAGTATTTCCCATGCCAGGATCTGCTGTACTTGAGTGGAAAAGTCGAGCATTGCACATTCTCCCCATTCTGGGTGGTTATCAGTCTTAATGAGTTAACAAAATTGTTTTATTTCAATTCAATCTTATTTTTTGTTTTGTTGAAAGTGAAAGTAAGGCGGTCGTTGAAAACTCTTACGAAACATTAAACAGAACAAACAGGCAGTAAAAACAATTAACAAGCACAGCTTGATAAACATAACTTCTGTACAATAATTTAATAAACCCACCCCTCAAAAAAAATAAAAACAACCCCCCCCCTACCCTAGTTTGGAAATGCTTCAACTGGGCAAATTCTGAGCATGGAGTAAAATAAACATCCAACAGATACCACACAAGCTTAGCTCTTCTATCGTTATGTCCACCTTGTGATTTTTTTTTCCCCTTGGGTCATCATGTACTTGCAACTTTTACACCCTCCATAAACCTCAATAACATTGGTGCACAAAAAGGAAACCCTGGACATTCTCAACATTGCATGGAAACTGACCTCTTGCATTACTTTGCCCAGTACTTTAAACGGTGTTCCTACTCAATATTTACACATTTTCATCAATATTTGGAGTACAATTTCCCACAAATTCCAAGATGCAATGCTAGAACTGTGACTGCTCTCCTATTGTCACATAGTGGTTATCATTTAAGATCTGTAGCCCAGATTATATATATAGACGAGATCCACTAGTGCATCTGATTAAATGGAACTCAATAAATCTAGTTTTATTTGACCATCTGCCAGAATAACCATATGCTTCAAAATTGTAACAACTGAGTGCGTCAATGATACACTTAAAGGCAACATGACCTCACTAGCTGGTGGTGGCTGTTCCTTCATAAAGTGAATCTGCTTCAAAGAGAAAAGGCTTTGCCCTCTAAGCCACAGAGAGATAGCATAGAAAGGAAAGGGAAAGAAGCGATGCCCAATGCTGGCTCTCACACATGAAAACTCCTGCAGTTTCTGGCGCCTGAAAGGTTCCAGGATCTAATTACTGAGACACTTATAGAATCATCACTTCAATCATCCTCCAGTTGATAGCATGCACACTATGGCCTTGATGCCTCTGAGGAGCCTCGCAAGCAATTTGCATAGCAGAAAGAACACCACGTCTTGTGAGAAGATCGAGTGCTCAATTCTGCTTGACTTTGACTGATAGCTTTCTTTAAAGTAGTAAATGTTTAGTCAAAAGTACATGAGATACAATTACAATACTTTGAGCATTGTCAGATGAGTCAGGAATCTCACTACTATGACACGGGGGAACTGCAGGTTTTTCATCAATTGGCTTTGTTGAAGAGCTGGCAGAAGCAGGAAATAGATTGAATGGCCTCCCACATCCTTATATCACTCAACTTTACTTTAGACTAGAGATACAGCGTGGAAACAGGCCCCTTTAGCCCACTGAGTCCACGCCAACCAGCAATAACCCTGTACACCAGCACCATCCTACACACTAGGAACAATTTACATTTAATAGAATCCAATCAGCCAACAAACCAGTATGTCTTTGGAGTGTGGGAGTAAACCCATGTGGTCACAGGAAGAGTGTACAAACTCCATATAGACAGCGTCCGTAGTCTGGATTGAACCTGGGTCTCTGGCACTGTAAGGCAGCAACTCTACCGATGCACCACTGTGAGGCCTCCAAAGAGAAAAATCGACAACACTACTCTCACAAGCTTCACAACATTATTCTGCAGTATCCCACAGGTTGTGTTATTTCTTACTAAAATTATCCAGCATTTTTCACGTTTTTCAAAAAGATCCAAATACCTGCAAAAAGTCCAATCTGTGTCCACAATTCCTACAGGCGGTGAGTTTCAGATCATATCCACTCTTATTTGATAAAAGCTTTTGGGGGTTTAAATTGTGCCTTTATCCCTTGAACTATCTGTTTTTGGAACTTTTCTTTTTACCTCATTGAAGCCCATCATCATCTTGTACATTTCATTGATCTCTTTTTTTTTCTGCTGCAAAGAACAAGCCCAGTTTCCTCAATCTAACCTTGCAGCTGATATCCAAGATCGTTCCAACTGTTCTACTAAACCTTTTATCCACTCTCTCAGGAACCACTTTCCTCCTTGAATCAGATGACCAGAATTGAATGCAATGCACGAGCTGTGACCTCACCATTGGTTTACTAAGCTACTTCAAAACCTGCTGTTGAACTGGACTTGCATTTATGAAGCACAGACTCCCAAACGCCTTATAAACCATTTTCTTAGTATTCCCAGGCACCTTCAGAGATTTGTCCTGCTTACTATTCTTAGTCGGAAGAAGGGTCTCGACCCAAAACATCACCTATCCCTTTTCTCCAGAGATGCTGGCTGACCCGTTGAATTACTCCAGCTTTTTGTGTCTACGGTTTAAACTAGCATCTGTAGTTCCTTCCTATACATATCTCAGTTTCTCTGTTCCTACACACCCATTAGAACTGTGTGTGTGTGTGTATATATATATATATATATATATATGTGTATATATATGTGTGTGTGTGTGTATATATATATATATTTATATATATGTGTATATATATATATATGTGTGCGTGTGTATGTGTGTGTGTGTGTATATATATATATGTGTGTGTGTGTATATATATATATATGTGTGTGTGTGTATATATATATATGTGTATGTGTGTGTGTGTGTGTATATATATATATATGTGTGTGTGTATATATATGTATATATGTGTGTGTGTGTATATATATATATGTGTGTGTGTGTGTGTATATATATGTGTGTGTGTGTGTATATATATATATATATATATATATGTATGTGTGTGTGTGTGTGTGTATATATATATATATATACACACACACACTCAGCCAAAATATTGTCAGGTCTACTGGTGGGAGAGGGATGTTGAGGGTCAGCCAGTGTATTTGTCCTATTTCTACACTGCACATTAGGTGGTGCAGTGTTGGTATCCACCACAAGGTGTCACAAACACACAAAAACTGCCAATACTTAGGGCAGCACATTCTTCTTGCATTAACTTTTCAACAAAACTGGCCCCAAGCAATCAAAATAATCTTGTTCCAAGTTTGCGACATCCAGCAGCGGATCAAAGTGAAAGCATTATTTCTGAATACACGACAATTTGTCAGGTCTGGCAATTTATAATTCTTCTTAATGGCAAAATGGTTACCAGAGTCACTGCAGCCCAAACACCCACTCATAAGACCAGCACAAGAGGCAGCTGGGTTGAAGGAAGATTGCTTTTCGGATTTAAATTGTTCAGCAAGCAGTTAGCAATTTGTGGCAATGCTACAGTGTTGCTTCAAGGACAGATGTTTCTGAATCGGGTTAACAGTACTCTATATGTCTAAATAAATTACGGGTTCCTTCATTTCTGAGCATCTGGTTATTTTGCTAAATATTAATTTCAGTCCAAACTGTCAAAGTATCTTACAAAAAAGTGTCAAAATCTTGTAAGTGTGCTGATAGCTGACGGGGTTCCATCAATGTGAAGAAGGGTCTCGACCCGAAACCTCCTCTCCAGAGATGCTGCTGCCTGTCCCATTGAGTTACTCCAGCATTTTGTGTCTATCTGGGGTTCCATAATATCCAGGTTTGATTTCCTGGTTGTGATGGCAAATAATCCCAGGAGAAAAATCAGGAGCATTAAAAAAAGTTTGATTTCATCAATTACATTGAGAGGGGAAAGATTTTCTACACAAAGGGTGGTACTGATACCAAACCCGCTGCCAGTGGAAGTGGAAGAAGTGGGTATAGTTGAGTCATAAAGACATGCAGTGTGGAAAGAGGTTCTTCAGTCCAACTTGCCCACAATAACCAATGTGCCCCATCTACACTAGTCCCACCAACCTGCGCATGGCCCATATCCCTCTAAACCTATGTACCAAAACCATATACTTGTCTAAATGTTTCTTAAACATTGTGATAGTACCTGCCTCAGCGACCTTCTCCGGCAGCTCATTCCATATTCCCACAACCAATTATGATTTTAAAAGATACTCAGACCGGCACATGTATAGAAAAAGTTTGGAATGATATGGACTAGGTGTAGGCAAACGGGACTAGCTAGATAATAAACAATTGGTCAGTAATAGGGTTGTTTCTGTGCAGAATAGCTCTATGATTGTGAGCATACAGGTACACCACCGATTTTCTGGCTGATGGTCCTTTATTCCGTCATTGACATATGGTGATAACGAGTTATACAGACACAAACTCAACAGGACGACGACAGTGAATCTAGTTGTCGAGGGCTGGGTAGAGTGGAGCTTTACTACATTCACAACTCAAGGAAAGCACAAAGGTGTGATCACTGTGACGGGCTCACCCTTACCCCAAACACTGCAGGAACCTTCAGAATTAATCTTCCCATGCCTTTTACTTCAGCCTAGTTTCCAGGTCATATAAGCTGCAAATTGACTACCAATGGTCTCCTCCTCAAGGTATCTCTACCTCCAGGCCTCTCACTATCTGCAGATTAGCTTGTAGCCAGACCAAACGGGTAGAGTAAAACAGCTTTATTGTAAAAACAACATTTAAACCACATGGGTATCTGGTCGAGGGAAAACGTTTTTTTGAGCTCTTGTTAACGCGAAGAGTACCGTTTGGTCAACTGTCAAAAGCCCGGCGTGCACAAACTCTGACGAGGGTTCTGTATTACGCAGTTTAGCCACTAGGTGCCGCTACAATCTCCAGTACAGTTGAATGCTCCAGCAATTTGACCTGTTTGGACTGTCCAAGCAAGTCGTACCTTACCCACTTTTACTTTGCTCATTGGAGGCGTGTTTTGGGTTAGTCAAGGCAAGACATCCTTCGTTGCTTCGTGATCCTTTCTGCCCTGGGGTTGGGGTGGGGGCATCTGGGCAATTTGCATCCATCGACAGAGGAGTAAGGTGGTATCTGGGGCAACAGCTGAACTCAAGTGGAGTGCGGGTATCGAACCAGCGTCCCGCCGCTCCAGAGACAATGCCACCATCGCTTGCCCTTGACCGTGGCCTGGGGAAGGAAGCTTCATTCAAGGTGGGAGAGCATCACTTCAGTCTTCCGAATGTTATCAAGCGGGAGAGACAGATCAAGTTAGCAGGAATTAACTGTTGCCTGACTGGGCTCAATGCAAGGTCAGCGTGTATCCTGACACTAGACAACACTGCAACGCAGATCAGAACTACCTGCTGCCACCATGCCCCATTCCTCATGTTGTTGTAGTAGGGGTAGCTGGGTGATCTCCTGCTGGCCTTGATCAGAACTTCGTGCTGCTAATAGTTTATTTTGTTTTGAGAGAACCTCCAACCCTCTCCTCTCTGGGCTCCATGGGTCCCATCCATAGGTGGTCTGAGTCTGGTGGCCATGTTCCTTGAAGTAGGAGTAAGGGGCAGCGGAATGGAGAGGATGAGGTGGATGGATTGAGGGGAAGAGAGTTCAGTGAGGCAGGTCTCCTCATGAAGTAACTCCCCCTTGTCCATAGCACGGAGTGACCCACATTCTCCGCCCAAATTAGACCCTCCAATGTGTGACCCAACCATAGAAACATAACCCCCGACAATGGCTGAAGTGGCAGGATATGGTCCTGTTCAAGGGCCACGGATATCTGCTCCCTGCCTCGAATGTGCTCGGAACTAAAGTACATAATAGTACCTTCCACAGGATGTGGCAAGAGGCTTACACCTTACATTAAAGGTAGCAGAATCAGCAAGGAATATTGACAATCCTCCTATACACCAAATCTCGACAATTCTTTCAATACATTGGTCAAAACCCAACACATGGGGAAACGAGTTGTGTTGAGTATTCACGCCCAGCATTGTTGCAGAAAAATAGTAAAATGTAATAAGATATATAAAGTGGTAACTGTCAAACATCAATATATCACACATTTAAAAGCGACGATTGATCAAGGTGAAGACAATAAGGCCAACTTTAACTGGCAAAGGTTCAAAGGATATTGCTGTGTAGATTGGAGTTTGTTTTGCTGCAGGTTCCCTCTACAAACTGGCCAAAGGAAATCAGTCTTCTTCAGACCAGTATGAACATCTACACAGTACCTCTTTGGTGCCCTTCCCGCCTGCTGTTGAAGTGAAGGGTTGACCACTTGAGCCGCCAGGGTTAGAAGGAAGGGCGAGGGGGTGGGCGTGAAGGCGGAGGAGCCCGGGTGGGCGGTGGTCCCGGCGGGAGCGGTGGCAAGGTGGAGGTTGGCGACGGAGTGGGCGACGGAGTTGTCGAGTGGACAGGCGACGGCTCGGGAGACGGGGCAGGCGATGGAGGAAGACTGATGGACAGGTTGTAGATGGGAGCCGGCCCACCATTCCTCATGTTGTTGTAGTAGGGGTAGCTGGGTGATCTGCTGGCCTTGACTCGAGTGAAATTGATGCAACGTCCCTGTGGAGGGAAACAGAAAGAGAATTACTTAATCCAACCCCACTGATGAAACACTATGCACAGCAATGCGTATTCCCACCAATATCATTTTGTCCAAACTTAGAAGGGTTCCAACCCGAAATGTCACCAATCCTTTTTCTCCAGTGATGTTGCCAGACCCGCTGAGTTACTCCAGCACTTTGTGTCTATCTTCGGTATAAACCAGCATCTGCAGTTCCTTTCCACACACGAGGACCTTCCAGTTACAAATCACCTTTCATCATCCCAAATAGTTTTACAGAATGCAGTCCGTAAGAGCAGGGGAAGCTGATTCAATATGGTAGATGACCATAACCACTTGCTGTGCAGCAACATATCTCCACTTCCCCTCTGCTTTTCTTGCTGAGTATCTTAAATCTGTGTTCTTCAATTATGCCCCTTGTGCCAAAGGAAACAGTTACTTCTGCAAAACTATTCATTATTATAACACGTACCTCTGTTAAATCCCTCCTTAACCTGTAAGCTGCCAGAAAAGCACAACTTAGAGTCACAGCTGCAAACAGGCCCTTTGGCCCAACTTGCCACACACCGGCCAACGTGGCCCAGCTACACTAGTCTCACCTTCCTGCGTTTAGAACCTCTCCACCTTCCTGCGTTTGTTCATTCCACCACTATGCTGTTCTGGTACCTGTCTGACCATATATTAGATTGTTCCCGTTTATAAGTACCTGCCACAATTGACCTCCTTTGGCAGTTGGTTCTGCCACAGAGGGTCAGTTTCATTGGCTATATTTAAGAGGGAGTTACCCCTTGTGCTAAGGGGATTATGGAGAGAAGGCAGGTACGGGATGTCATCACCATGATCATTAGGTATGCAGGCTTAAGGGCCGAATGGTCTACTCCTGCACCTAATTTCTATGTTTCTATGTTTCTATGTTAACATAGAGAGTCATACAGCATGGAAAAGCTCCCTGGGCCATTCCAATCAAGACACATCTCTGGCGAACAAGGGTAGGTTCATCTATCCATGTTCTCCAGAGATGCTGCCTGACTTGCTGAGTTACTCCAGCACCATGTGCCCTTTCTCATATTAACATCTGCAGTTCTTTGCTTCTACATTTTGCCTGAGCTCTGGCATAACGTTTTAAAAATAGAAAAGACTGATGAATCCCAGCCTCTTTTTTGCGTCACTTGATTTTATGTTCGATTCCAGCGATAGGTTCCAATTATTTGAGGAGCAACATGACTGCACAAAGTCGTGCATTCCAGGGCGGCGAGGGTTAAAGTGAGAAGCGTGCAGTACAGTTGGCCGCCACCCAATGGCTCTGTTCGTGCTGCGCTGGAGCTAGGGCTTTCAGCGAGACGCGCGACTGTAAATGTAGGCAGTGGTCAGACAGTAATTAAAACAATACGAGAACTGCCTGCAGGCAGCGAGATGGGAAGCTCAGCAGAAACAAATCTGCCAGATCAGCAAGAAAACAGTTTCTTTCCCTTTGTCTAAACGGTTCTGGGACCTCATGGAATGGTGGGACTGTGTTCAACATCTCAACTTGCAACTATTCAACCTCCCTGTAGTATGCAGCACAGTGGTGCAGCGGTAGAGGTGCTGCCTCACAGTGCCCGAGACCCGGGTTCGATCCTGACTATGGTTGCTGTCTGTGCGGAGTTTGCATGTTCTGCCTGTGGGTTTGCTCTGGTTTCATCCCACACTCCAACGACGTACAGGTTTGTAGGCTGATTGGCTCCGATAAGTTGTAAAATTGTCCCCAGTGTGTTTAGGTTGGTGTACGGAATGACCGCTGGTCATCGCAGACTTGCTGGGCCGAAGGGCCTGTATCCACGCCGTATCTCTCAAGTCAATGCTGGAGAGCACACCCAAGAGTATTCAGATGGCAAGCCAGCGGGCATTGACCCCTTCGCTCACCCCGTTCTAGCTGTGCCCATGCATACGTCACTCTTGGCCGAGGGTCAGGGTCAAGAGACCACCTACCTGTGCCAGGCAATGGTGGTTCAGCCACCATCTGATCAGAATGGTGCCAGATATTTACATCCAGTAGGGGGTTGTGGTTACACACAGTTGTCATGTTCTGGTGCCAGTGAAGGAATGCTGCCTCGGGCTCGCTACATGGAAGGTTCTCTCCTGCACATCAGGACACTCCACAAGCCTCTCCGCCAACACGTCACTTCAACCATCCCATCTGTGTTTTGTTTTAATAGTGATCCCTGCATTTCTGCTTTGAGTAACCTTATAGACTTTTGACTTCAGACATGCGGCGTGGAAACTGGCCCTTCGGCCCAACGAGTCCGTGCCGACCAGCGATCACCCCATACTCTAACACCATCCTACACACACCAGGGGCAATTCACAATTTTGCAGAAGCCAATGAACCAACAATCCTGCACATCTTTTGGCGTGTGGGAAGAAACCGGAGCGCCCGGAGAAAACCCACGCGGTCACAGGGAGAACGTGTGAACTCCGTACAGACAGCAACCGTAGTCAGGATCGAACCCGGGCCTCTGTAAGGCAGCAACTCTACCTCTGCGCCACTGTGCAGATTAGTTCAAAGTCAGGGCAACTCAACACACAGAGGTTGATCGTTCAGCCCATCGCTTCGCTACTAGCTCTGAGAGAAAGCAGTTACGTTTATCTCCACCTACCCGCATTTTGTTGGTAATTCCGAAAGTTGCTTAACCCCACACCTCCCTGCCGAGCAATTTAAAAACTAGGCTCACACCGCCGTTTCTAGGAGTGTGTCCCAGATGTCAGTAAATGAGCGAACAGCATTCTCTTCCCCTCCCTGAGCAGATTTTGAATTACTGATCTCTGGCTAATATTCTACTCGCCAATGGCAATCATTTTGTGTACCTTCAATTTTCCAGCATCTGCAGTTCCTTCTTAAGCAATAAAAGTATGATTGTGTTTACTTACAGTAATTTTTTTAACTGCAACGTCTGCAGAAAGGAGTTTCACTGTACCCAGGTCTTTGGTGTTGTTGGACCCCATGTGGAGTATTGTGCGGTGTTCTGGTTGCCCCTATTACAGGAAAGGTATGTGGGCTTTGGAGAGGGTGCAGAGGAGGTTTACCAGAATGCTGCCTGGATTAGATGGTTTCACCACAAGGCAGAAATTAAATGCACTAGAATGTTTTCTCTGGAACGTCAGAGGTTCAGGGGAGACTTCATAGATGTATATAACTTATGAGGTGCATAGGATACACAGTCAGAACAATTTTCCCCAGGGTGTTAATTTCCAACACTAGACGACATATATATAAGTTGAGGGGAAACGTTTAATGGAGATGTGTGGGACACTTTTTTTTACACAAAGAGTGGGGTCCTTTAACGCATTGCCTGGGGTGGTAGTGGAAGCAGATACAATAAAGGGACTGTCCCACTTTCACAACCTGTTCACGACCTTTTTTACTCGTGGACATTTTTCATCAGGCTAGAAAAACGCCACGACCTACTTGATGCCACGAGTACCTACGACTAGCATCACGGCCTGCTACGACCTATCTACGACCTCCTGACGACCATGCTGTGAGTATGAGTCAAGAGCAAACTCGGCAGAGGTCGTGAATTAGGTCGTGAAAGTGGGACAGGCCCTTAATGGTGTTTAAGAGGCTTTTAGATCGGCACATGGAAGTGCAGGGATTAGTGGGATAAGGATCATGTACAAGCGTATGACATCAGAAGGATATGAACTAAAAACAGGCAACACGACTGGCTTGGATATGGCATTTTGGCTGGCACGAACAAGTTGGGCCAAAGGGCCTGTTTTCATGCTGTATGCCTCTATCACTAAAATCGAGAGTGTGAATTTGTAGGAGAGCTAAAGAACGGGTGGAGAACTACAAAGGGAAGGATGGGGCTATAGAAGCATTTTGAAGGCAAGACTGAGTTTAGTTTCGGTTTATTGTCACATGTACCGAGTTACAGTGAAAAGCTTTAGTTGCGCGCTAACCAGTCAACGTAAAGACAATAGATGATTACAATCGAGCCATTCACAGTGACTGTACGAATAGAGGTTTAAAAGAGTGGAGCGATTGTAATGCGAGATTGCAGATCCACTTCTGGGACCAGCACACAGAGAGTCACCTGGGTTGGGCACCATCTTGGATCATTTGGGTTTTACAGGCAGCATCTCCGGAAAGAAGGAATGGGTGACGTTTTGGGTCTTGACTTGAAATGCCACCCATTCCTTCTCTCCAGAGATGCTGCCTGCCCTGCTGAGTTACTCCAGCACTTTGTGTCTATCTTTGGTTTAAACCACCACCTGCAGTTCCTTCCTGCGCCCGATGGGCCGTGCGGCAGAAGGCATCCCGCCAAGCCGGGGCTGCGGAATGGGAACGCGGCAGTTGGCGTTTATCGAGGCGCCGCGGTCTAGATGCTTCCCGAATGGTCACGGAGAAGCCTGGGTTGGAGCCCAGGTCGTTGGGAGACCGGGTGAACAGAGCCCGCGGCTGGGGCGCAGGTCGGCACCACGGAGGCCTCAGGAGGCGACCCGGCAGCGTTAGTGGTGAGGTCGGTCTGGCAGCCGATGATGGCGCCAAACGACCGATGGATGGGATGGACACGTGAAGTTGGGCCTCAGCAGCGGCAGTTAAGCCTTGCGGGTCGATGAGAGAGTGGGGGGGGGGGCGCCGTGAGGGGGGAGGTGATGAACAGGGGACAATGGGAAGGGAGGGGGGCGAGGTGGGAGAACAATGGACATGGGGGACCTGGCGTGGGGAAACCGCTGTTGGGGTGGGTGGGGGGAGAACAAAAGGGGGAGCTGCCGTACTTTGTAATTTTGTCAGTGCTGTAGGTGGCCGCTATTTGCATACATTGGGTATGCAGCAAAGAATTTCACCGTGCCTTGCCACATGTAACAAGAAAGTATTCTATTCCAGTAGGGTTTTGCAATTTGCTTTAACAGCATCCAATGTGGATCAAAACACAATAACCCAGAGATTGAAGCCGAGTTTTCGAAAACCTCAAGTTTTCATGACTAAAAGGGAAGCATCTGGGCAGCAATGAACTGGAAGTAGAATGGTTTGAGGTAACGACAATTTGGACAAACATTTCAGCAACAGATGTGATCAGGCAGGGGAGGGTTTGTGTTATATTGTGGAGATGGCAGAGTGTGTTCTCAGTGCTGCCAAGAGTTAGTCATAGAAACTTAGAGGCAAACACGACACTAAGTTTGAAAACAGCCGGCGAAGATTATCTGAGAAGCTGAAATAAGGTGACAAGTTCCAATTTAAAAAACCTGCGCACTTTAGACGCTGGAAGTAAAAAGGCAGACTTTGACAGTAATATATTCCCTGAACTCAGCAAAATAAACTAAACTGCTCTTGAGAACGGAGACTTAGCAATGACACGATGTGAATGAGAGCTTCAGAAATTCCGATCATGGGGATTAAATTTAAACATTGAATCCCAAAGGAAAATGCAATCAACCACAACATGAGCTGAATCTCAAAATCTAATCACAAGAGAAAGGATGTTGTTACTCAAACTAACAGAAAAGGGGAAGGCAAAGCCAAATTAGGATTGCAAAATAAAACAGAATAGTAAGAAATCACAACAAAGTAGCGAAGGGTAAAATTAAAATGGGCATTGGAATGACTTTAAGTAGCATAAACAATGAGATATAATTGGAATGGTTTTACAGAAAGATCATGAAGACAAAGTGATATGTGTGTAAAAACTAAAGAGTTGAATGTTTTATAGTCCTATGTCCCAAGACGGAGCAATAAAATTCTTACTGCAGCAGGACAGCAGATATGTAAACATAGTATTCTGTAAACAGCCAGGTGGGAGATAGCAAGAAATAAAAACCAAAAATGGTGGAAACACCCAGGAGGTCAGGCAGCATCTGTGGAAAGAGAAATGTATCGGGAGTCAGACTTTTCAATGGGGTTTGGTGAAGGGTCCCAGACCAGAACTGCTTCTCCCACAACAGATGCCGCCTGGCCTCGTGAATGTTTTCTGTTCTTTCTACTTTTATTTCAAATTTCCATCATTTTCAATTTTGTTTTTGATAGATTAACAGCAAGAAGTTTAGTTTAGTTTAAGAAGGAACTGCAGATGCTGGAAAATCGAAGGTAGACAGAAATGCTGGAGAAACTCAGCGGGTGAGGCAGTATCTACGGAGCGAAGGAAATGGGCAACGTTTCGGGCCGAAACCCTTCTTCAGACTGATGGCAGACTGACGTTAGTTTAATTTAGTTTAGAGATTCGGCGTGGCAACGAGCCCTTCAGCCCACCAAGTCCATGCTAACCAACAATCTTTGCATACTAAAGGGCTTGTCCCACAGGAATTATTTGCCTGTCACACAGAGGGCGCGCGAAGATTTCGTACACCCCAAAATCCTGGGACGCCGCGCGTGATCGCGTGCCACTGCCTACGTCACCACGAACCATGCGCGCATCGTGACGCGTAAATGATGCCGCGTAAATTACGCGCAAATGACGCCCAAGTGGGACAGGCCCTTTACACAATCCTACACACACTAAGGACAATTTACAATTACACCAAGCCAATTATCCTACAAACCTGTACATCTTTGGAGTGTGGGAGGAAACCGGAGATCCCAGAGAAAACTGACGCAGATCACGGGGAAAATGTACAAACTCCGTACGGACAAGGACACGTTGTCAGGATCGAACCCAGGACTCTGGCACTGTAAGGCTGCAACTCTACCGTGCAAGAAGGAGGAGTGGAGGGGCGGTGAGTCACGTTTGCATTTCTTTTATTGTGCAAGAGAAACACCTTTGTCATCTTTGTCTAAAGGGCTTCCTGTGAAAATGCCTCATGCATTACTGGAGCAGGTTAATGTGCCAGAAGGTTGAACAATGCTCTTATTCTTGATCATCTGGAAAATGTATCTTTGCATCGATGTTGAGATGTGTTTGAAGCTAACTGTGCCACAATGACTCTATTATGGCCAGCTCCTCTGAGACTGGCCTGGTTATATTTTCACCCCTTCCACATCTCTCTCCACATCCCCGGCCACCCCAACACCTTTTCAACTCCCCCCTTGCACCCTACCCACCCTGCACAAGTAATTTCACACCCAGCCTGCACTCATTGGGACAAATAGTTAATGAAGAGAGGGCTCTTGGCTGCAATGTCTGATTCCTGATAGGATGCATTTGCCGACGTCCAAGTCTTGACTCCTCCCAACATTTCCCGGAAGACAAGGCTGCTAATCTCAGCCAGCTGGTCTGTGGGAGGACCCAAGCTTGACCCTTATCCCCAGTGTGCGAGTCAAAGCAGGACAGCAGACCCACGCAGGAATCGGACAACAGGGAGAGATACCCTGGTCGTTGAAAGGGAAGGAGAATTGAGAGCACAGAACGAGGGAGAGTTCAAAGCTTTCAGGCCACCAGTCAGAACTGTCCGCCACCTCTCGAAGGATAAAACCAGATGTCAACCAGAGAACTTGCATAACAACAATATTTAGCTTGGCAGGAAAACAAACTCTCTACCCCATTTCCTTCCAAAAATTCATAGTTCCAGTGCATGAAATAGCTTTTACTGACCACGCGATTTTGCTGACAGCTACTTTGTGTCCTCATTGGCCTCCCTTGTTCCAATAATTTATTCTTGCATTTTTTTAAATATAATTTGCTTTGGTGGATCTAGGGATGATTGGCACGGACACCATCTAATCATCGCCGTCCCTCATTGCCCTGAAGGGGTGGATGTTGAGCTGGTTTGTTCAACAGGTGCAGGGAATGGAGGGGTATGGATTAAGTGAGGGTGGATGAGATTAGTTTATCTTGGCATCATGTTCGGCACAGACCTAGTGGGCCAACGGTGGCCTGTTTCTGTGCGGTACTGATCTACAGTCCATGTTCTGCTGAAGGTACATTGGCTGTGCTTCTTGGTGTGGAATTTCAGCAATGTGTATTTCCTTTAGTATTTGATTTTTCCCTCCTGGGAAAAAGGTTCAGACTATCTACTCCATCTATGCCTCTCATAATTGTTTATACTTCTAATAGGTCTTCCTGCAACCTCTGGCATCCCGAGAAAACCCGAGAATCATAGTCTTAGAGCATGAAAACAGGCCCGTCGACCCAATGTGCCCACGTCGACCAACATGCCCCATGAGGCCTTGGACAAAGTGTTTGGGAAAGTGAAGGTTTGGAATATTTGTTTTCTGTGCCTCTGATTACTGTTGAGGAGAAATATGGATACCCTTCTGTATTTAAGAATCAAGATCTCCAGTCCAGCACCAACCTTACAGTCAATGGTATCACAGTGACTTTCTGGGGCTTGGACTCCCTCTCTTTTCTCTCAAGAAGACTGGCAGATTTGTTGAGTTTCAACATTTTTTGTGCTTTTATATTTCTGGCATTTCTTTGTTGGTTTTAGACCCTCTTTAACTAAGTGATGATTGAGTCTCCAGTGATGTCATAGTGACCATTGTACAAAATCATGTACAAAATCATGAGCAGAATAGATTGGGTAGATGCACAGAGTCTTTTACCCAGAGTAGGGGAATCGAGGACCAGAGGACATAAGTTCAAGGTGAAGGGGAAAATATTTAAAAGGAATCCAAGGGGTAACTAAGGCTGGTGGGTGTATGGAACAAGCTGCCAGAGGAGGTAGTTGAGGCTGGGACCATCCCATCATTTACAAAACAGTTGGACAGGTACATGGATAGGACAGGGTTGGAGGGTTATGGACCAAGCGCAGGCAAGTGGGACGAGGGTAGCTGGGACATTGTTGGCCGATGTGGGCGGGTTGGGCTGAAGGGCCTGTTTCCGCACTGTATTGCTCTATGACTCTATGACAAGGAACAGCAAATGCTGCAATATTGTGCAGGACACAAAGTGCTGCAGTAACTCGGTGGGCCAGGCAGCATCTCCGGAGGACATGGATATGTGATGTTTCTGATTGGGAGCCTTCCACTGTGGTAGCCAGTCTGGGTGAGGCAGGTCCCAGCCTGAAATGTCATCTATCCATTCCATACACAGATGCTTCCTGACCCGCTGAGTTCCTCCAGAATGTTATGTTCTATGCATATCTCATATGCATTTTATTGGCTGTAAAGTGAAAGTGATGACACAGATTTGCAAATCATTCTTGGGTTTGCAAGTGTGAGAATCCATTTAACTTCCATCATGAAACCCGAATAACTAAAATATTCATTTAACAATGAGGGACAAATCTGTGAAGAAAGTAATACTGAGCTCTTCTTCCTGCTGCAATAAAACTCCATGAAGAAAAATAGCCCCTTTAAAGATTCTGGTCAGCAGGTGATCATTTTCAATAACATCAAACAGCTAATCCACAAGAAATAATAACTTCCACACGGATATCATTGAAACCAGGTGGTTTGTGCTCTTTGCAATTGGTTCTTGTTTCTGAATCTTGAGTTCCCTCCATTGGTTTAGTTGAGTTTAGATATACAGTGTGGAAACAGGCCCTTCGGCCCATCGAGTCTTCTCCAACCAGCGATCCCCGTACACTGGTTCTATCCTACACCGGGTAAAATTTACAGATGCCAATTAATCTACAGACCTGCGCGTCTTTGGAATGTGGGAGGAAACCGGAAAAAGCCGGAGGGAGAACGTGCGAAGAAAAGCATCGACAGACAGCGGTCACGCTGGGAGCAACTCTACGCAGAAACTCCGTATGGAAAGCACCATACAGTAAACACCATGGAACCCACCACAGGAGTCTCACCAAGCGCTGTAAGGAGGCAGCAATCTCTACTGCTGCGCCTGACGGTGATGCCGGAGATGCCGCTCTCCAGTCCAATAATCTTCGAAGTATGCTCATAGCCAGAACGGCTTTAGATGAGTAAAAGCTCCAGATATAATTAACAAAAGGCCAGATCCATTTTAATTAGAGCAATAATGGTTGATGTGAATTAATTAATTTGTTGTGTGTTAATTACCAGCACCGCATCGATTTTTGTTTATATTTTGGATTCATGGGAGGTGGTCTTGGAGGGGAGGATGCTCCTCAAACTAGAGAGCATCTTGGACAATACAAGAGAAGTGGTCAACCTGAGGAACACCTTCAGCAACAGACTGGTTCCACCAGATGCAGTAGAGAATGCCACACGGACGCAGGAGATCCTTCTTCCCATTGACTATCAAACCGTGCAAGTCCCCCTTCAGCCATGGGGTAGACTGACTCCCCCAATCTTCACACATCCCCAATCCTTTCCACTCATCACTTTAATTTCATGTTTTTAATTTCATGTATCTTGTGTTTTATGAACGTTGGCAGATCAATTTCCCTCCTGGGATTAATAAACATATATAACCATATAACAATTACAGCACGAAAACAGGCCATCTCGGCCCTTCTAGTCCGTGCCGAACACTTATTCTCCCCTAGTCCCATTTACCTGCACTCAGACCATAACCTTCCATTCCTTTCCCATCCATGTACCTATCCAATTTATTTTTAAATGATAAAATCGAACCTGCCACCACCACTTCCACTGGAAGCCCATTCCACACAGTTCTATCGTGTTGCATTGTTTACTCTTGCAACGCATGCTTTTCTTTAAGAAAGGAGAGAGACTAAATAAATGCAAGACAAAATTTAACCATGTATTGGAAATTAGTTTGTTAAAACCCCTTTCCTACCTATCGCTCAGCTCTTAGGGCTAATGGAAGCAAGGGAATATGGGGCCTTAATGGATATTTTTAAGATGATCAACAGATTTTTGTTCAGTAAGGGTGTCAGGGGTTAGGGGGAGAAGGCAGAAGAATGGGGTTGAGCGGGGAAGATAGATCAGCCTAATGGTCCGAATGGCCTTATTCTGCTCCAAGAACTTATGAGGACAGTCTGTGACTGGAAGGGGGAGTTGCAGTCTGTATGTTGGAAATTTGCCACTCTCATTCTGTGGCTTGACTCATTAGCCTTTGTCTGGTGGAGATCATGTTACAAAACTGGGGCCATGGTCATTTCCAGTGCCATGTGTTTGTCTTTGTCACAGTGGAGTACGACTTGCCCCAAAGCTGATTTCCTCCATAAGGACTGTTTTTATTTTGCATCCACCACATCTGCTGCCCTTTCAGTTGAATATTTGCTCCAGACACATGTCATTTGGAATCCATGTGATCTTTGCAGATGCAAGAAATGTGTGGTACGTTTACGGAGCAGCTCTTCCGTGCCCCACTCACGCCTTTGATTTTTGTGCTTCTGTCTTTTTCGACATGTTGTAGCTGATCACGAGAGGAAGCGATATATCTCTCGTTTCCCATTCCCCTGGTGAGTCTGTAGGGTCTCGACCTGAAATGACACCCATAGCTACTCTCCAGAGATGCTGCCTTTCCCGCTGAGTTACTCCAGCATTTGTGTCTAATTTTGGTTTACACCAGCACCAGCAACACCAGTTCCTTCCGACACATTGAGTATGGAGTATATTCACATCTGTAGGAAGGGAACTGTGCATTGATAGAAGTATAGATTTGGAGGCAATGGATTGTATTGACCAATATAATCTATGTAAGTCTAGTTTCGATAAACAGCATAGATAGAGATAGATAGATAAATAAATACTTTATTAATCCCTTTCTCAGGGAAATTTAGATTACTTGCAGGAACACAATGTCCACACTGACCTACAAATCCTCACTTCTGAATATCCTCAGTCTCTACGTGATGAAGATCTTTACCAGACTGAAGTAACAAAATGAAAAGATAAGGTTTATTTGGGTACTTTCCTTTTCTGATGCTGTTGTGCTGGGAAGTAAGATCATTTTACAATCCATTCTTCCTCATTGTTAATAAACCTTGTGCCACTGAGAATTGGATTAGGGGTGGTGTATTGCAGGGATTCTTCCCATGAGCTTGGTTAGCAATTCAAGGACAGGGAGTTGCTCATTCCAAAGACTTAGTTTGGTGTGGTGATATGTTGGTGTCATTTTTAGGTCTTTAGGTCCTTCCTTAGAGTTTAGAGGACAGTTTCCCGAGTACTAAAGGAACTGGGATACTATAAATTAGGGGGAGAACGTGCTTAATGTTTATAAATCATATGAGCAGATGTAGGCCATTCGGCCCGTGACTCTACTCCACCATTCAATCATGGCTGATCTATCTTTCCCTCTCAACCCCATTCTTCTGCCTTCGCCACATAACCATTGATAGCCTTGCCAATCAAGTATCTGTCAATCTCTGCCTTAAAGATACCCAATGACTATGAGAAAGAGTTTGTTTGAGAAGGAACTGCAGATGCTGGAAAATCGAAAAGATTTTCCATACATCCATAGATGCTGCCTCACCCGCTGAGTTTCTCCCGCATTTTTGTCCACCGTGAGAAAAAGTTTGCTTTCTTTCCTACCGATTCAGATTCAGATTCAGATTCAGATTCAATTTTAATTGTCATTGTCAGTGTACAGTACAGTGCAGAGACAACGAAATGCATTTAGCATCTCCCTTGAAGAGCGACATAGCAAACGATTTGAATAAAAAAAAATAAGTGTCCGGGGGGGGGGGGGGGGGGGGGGGGGGGGGGGGGTGGGGGGTGGTGGGATTGGCAGTCACCGAGGTACGTTGTTTAGTAGAGTGACAGCCGCCGGAAAGAAGCTGTTCCTCGACCTGCTGGTTCGGCAACGGAGAGACCTGTAGCGCCTCCCGGATGGTAGGAGGGTAAACAGTCCATGGTTGGGGTGCTACATGGACCTGCAGATGAACCTTTTGGGAATGCTGCACCAGCACTCCCAAGTCCATGTGATCGATAGTTGGTGTGGATTCTGTGGGCCCGTTTGCAAGCAGTATCTCAAAACTAAATGTAATGAATCAATTGGAGTAGAGGACAGAATCTATTTTGTGTCAACCATGCACATAAGTGCACAATGAGGAAGACCATGCCGTGGTACTTAGCGTTTTTTCATAAGACTGTGGCACCACCCTTTCTGCCTCTTTGGGCAAGGATACTCACTTGTTCCTTCTAACCTGCGGTCACGAGCCATTGAATTGAAACGGTTTGCCTCAAGGGAACCAGCTCACAAGCGAGACATCTGGCTCATCATTTAGATTTCCATCAAATAGTATTGTGGTCTAATTTAGCCTTTCATCCAAATCTATCAGAGACTGAATGTTTTATATGCCCTATGTCCAAATGCAAGTGGCTCCTGCAATGTTTATACATTGAATGCCTGTTTGCATTTCTAATGAGAGATCGCAGTAATTATCTGATGATAATACTACCTCAGGAACAAATGCATGGAGTATTGATTGAGTTCAGCATTTTTGTGGTTATTTTGCTTTAGGACTATTGAGGAAAATAGCTGTACAAACCACTATTTGTTCCTGCTCCAAATAATCTCAAAGAACAGAGTGCGTAAATTGCTCTCACTCTATAAAGCAGTTCCCAAATATATATAAGCTTCTCTAATTGTTGGCTTCTAAACAACTACAGTAGGTTAAGACACAAAATGCACTCAGTGGGTCAGGCAGCATTGGTACGGGTGTCAGGGGTTATGGAGAGAAGGCAGGAGATTGGGGTTAGGAGGGAGAGATAGATCAGCCGTGATTGAATGGCGGAGTGGACTTGACAGGATGAATCAAAGATCTATAGCGGAGCAAGATAGATCACTCCTGCTAAATGCAATGGGCTGACGTGTAGTACGCAACGGAGCGGAACGTGGGCCTTTTTTTCATCCATTTCAGTAACCCGACCCGACCCGACCCGCAGTGTAATCAACGTTGCGGGGGAACAGTTTGTGTTAATAAATTTAAATGCTGAAAATGAGAAGATTTTTCCCAAATAACTTTTATTTTTACGAGGATGTTTCCGTAACCGGTTTCCGTCTCCACACTAGTATCCTATGGGATCTTTTGTGCGGAGATGGAAGCCGGTAACGGAAATTGGACCAAAAATTGCCCATGACCGTAGTACGTCTTTTTAGTCGAGTGGACTATAGGATCTTTGGGCTGAATGGCCCAATTCTACTCCTATCACTTATGACCTTATGACCTTAACAATGTTTATTTCTCAAATGCACTGGATGTGAACTGGAACAATGAAATTCTTACTTATGGCACCGTCGTATAACATATTCAATTGATTACACTATGTAGAACGATAATAATTTAATAGGTTCTTCATCATTCCCCATCACACCATTCTCACTGACCTTCTATGCTACCTGGTCCCCAAATCAGAAAATACATTATCCTTTAGAGCGCGGCACAGTGGCCCAGCGGTAGAGTTGCTGCTTCACAGCTCCAGAGACCCGGGTTCCATCCTGACTATGGGTGCTGTTTGTACAGAGTTTGTACGTTTTCCATGTGACTGCGTGGGTTTTCTCTGGGTGCTCAGGTTTCTTCCCACACTCCAAAGACATATAGGTTTGTGTGTTAATTGGCTTCGGTAAAATTGTAAATAGTGTGTAGGATGATGTTAGTGTGATCACTGGTCAGCGCAGACTCGGTGGGCCGAAGGGCCTGTTTCCGCACAGTATCTCCTCCTCAACTACACTCCCGTCCACCGTCCACTTTAATTAGGTTACACAGAAAAGCTGGAGAAACTCAGCGGGTGCAGCAGCATCTATGGAGCGAAGGAAATAGGCAACGTTTCGGGCCGAAACCCTTCTTCAGACTGATCAGGGGTGGGGGTGGGTGGGGACAAGAAAGGGAAAAGGAGGAGTAGCCGGAAGGCTGGAGGGTGGGAGGAGACAGCAGGGGAGCTGAGGAAGGGGAGGAGACAGCAAGGACTAACAGAATTGGGAGAAGTCGATGTTCATGCCCCCGGGGTGCAGACTCCCCAAACGGAATATGAGGTGCTGTTCCTCCAATTTCCGGTGCTGCTCGCTGTGGCCATGGAGGAGACCCAGGACAGAGAGGTCGGAGGCGGAGTGGGAGGGGGAGTTGAAGTGCTGAGCCACCGGGAGGTCAGCTCGGTTATTGCGGACCGAGCGGAGGTGTTCGGCGAAACGATCGCCCAACCTCCGCTTGGTCTCACCGATATAGATCTGCTGACATCTAGAGCAGCGGACGCAATAGATGAGGTTGGAAGAGATGCAGGTAAACCTCTGTCGCACCTGGAACGATTGCTTGGGTCCTTGTCTGAAGAAGGGTTTCGGCCCGAAAGTGTTGCATCTCTTGCGGGTGCTTCGCTCCATAGATGCTGCTGCACCCGCTGAGTTTCTCCAGCTTTTCTGTGATCTCCAACCGGTCCACTTTAATTACTCTGGTTGCTTTAATCTTCCAGGTCATGTCACACCCTCTTCTCCCCATTTGGCCTTTCTCCCCCATCTCTTGGCTACTTAATCATCAGGTTTTCTCTAGCCTTGTTCCCTTCCCCATCCTGTAATAACAAGTCTGACCCATTGCTAAGTCTTGCAAGCAAGCTCTGCCAGATAATGTGTTGCAGTGTGAGGTACGTTACAATTGGCGCTATAAGTTCACACGTTCATAAGTGATATGAGCAGAATGAGGCCATTCAGCCCATCAAGTCCGCTCTGCCATTCAATCATGGCTGATCTATCTCTCCCTCCTAACCCCTTTTCTCCTGCCTTCTCCGCATAGCCACTGACACCTGTACTAATCAAGAATCTGTCTATCTCTGCCTTAAAAATATCCACTGACTTGGCCTCTGCAGCAATGAATCCCGCAGATTCACCACCCATACAAGGTTGGTGGTGAGTGATGGTGAGGGGGAGAGGTCTGCATAGTATGGTAGCATTATGCTTTGCTGGATTTTACTGATTTAACCAGCTCACTTAATCAACTACTGTACGTGGATGAGTTGGGTTGAAAGGCCTGTATCTGTGTGATGTAACTATGACTATATGATAGAATTACTTTACATTATCCCTGTCAAAACCTATCCTTTGACCAATATCGCTAAAACAAATGTTCTCATCATTATCATTGTGGAACCTTGTCCTCTGCAGAAGGGTCTCGACCCGAAACGTCGCCCATTCCTCACCCGCTGGGTTACCCCAGCATATTTTCCATAGCATTTGCTTCTCTTGAAGTCTATTCGGAATTTTAAATGAGAATTTTAATTTACGGGCCCTCCTCTCTGTATAAGTAAGAACTCAGTCACTTTAAATGAGAGGCCAAAATAAGGTGAGCGGGAAGGATCTATTTTCCTTGAACTAGGACACTGAGAAAAAATGGATCTCACTACTTGAAAAGGAGAAGGCAATCTACAACCCACGTGGTCACAGGAAGAACGTGTAATGTCCGCACGGACAGCAGCTCCCGAGGTCAGGATCGAACCTGGGTCTCCTGCGCTGCACGGCAGCGGGTTCACCAGCTGCGCCATTGTGCTGCCCAGCGATCAGGATGCATGAAATAATATTAGCAGACCAGGGCAACCTCAGGAAACGCTTGAACGTCAGCTTGCTTGAGCTTGCAAGGAGGCCAGCACTGGTGGGCGAGCTGAGCAGCTGAGGAGATTTCTAACTCCGATACCTGTTCCCTGCGGGGGTTGGCCGATTATGTGGCAGAATTCAGGAGCCACAATAAATCAGAAAACAGCAATAAATTTTCTCCCAGAGGAATTTTAAATTGATACGTCAAGCAGTTCCTGACCAGAGAAAAATGAATCTACCTCAAGGGTGGCTATCAGTGATAAATATCCTATGTATTAATCCAAAAGTGCGGTTCCTGCCAATACGCTTGGCGCGATTGCTTAAGCCTGGCCTCACAAAACACTCCCGCCATGTTGCACTGCAGAGTTTAGCAACTTTGATTGCAGGAGGATCATTAATGTGCCTGTAAATCAATCGCTATTCCTTCACGAACTTGCTATCCAGTCCAGAATTTTTTCTCTCTCTCCATGTTTTCCCTGTTGATGATGATTATACGTCGAGATCCGGTTTCAGTCGGGATTAATTTGGAACATTCTCTTGCTATGACAACAGCAGCAACAATCTGTTGCTATGGCGCCTTTAGCCAGAAGCACAATCTTCCCCCCGCCCCTACCTCTAGCCCCCCCAAAATTCCCAACACATCAATAAATACGCAGCAAACTATTTAATTCCACATCTTTCTTCGCTTTTCCACTTATCCAGCAAAAGCGGAGATATCCATATGTGCCGTGTTTCTGATCGGCTGCTGCCAAACTCTTGGATTCAGTCTAATCTCTATAGCAAAACTCTAATGGGAGACATTTTGGCTTCTACCCAAATGTTCCTAGATCCTAAAAGCATACGTTTCTCCAATTCAGTTTTGATTTGATTACAATTTTATAAAGAGGATGACTTTACGGCACAGTGGTAGAGTTGCTGCCTTTGACCCAGGCTATGGGTGTTTATCTGTATGGAGTTTGTACGTTCTCCCGCAGCCTGCCTGTGTGTGTTTTAGAAACATAGAAAATAGGTGCAGGAGTAGGCCATTCGGCCCTTCGAGCCAGCACCGCCATTCATTGTGATCATGGCTGATCGTCCCCTATCAATAACCCGTGCCTGCCTTCTCCCCATATCCCTTGATTCCACTAGCCCCTAGAGCTCTATCTAACTCTCTCTTAAATCCATCCAGCGACTTGGCCTCCACTGCCCTCTGTGGCAGGAAATTCCATAAATTCACAACTATCTGGGTGAAAAAGTGTCTTCTCACCTCAGTCTTAAATGACCTACCCTTTATTCTAAGACTGTGGCCCTTGGTTCTGGGCTCACCGAACATTGGGAACATTTTTCCTGCATCTAGCTTGTCCAGTCCTTTTATAATTTTATATGTTTCTATAAGATCCCCCCTTATCCGTCTAAACTCCAGTGAATACAAGCCTAGTCTTTTCAATCTTTCCTCATATGATAGTCCCGTCATCCCAGGGATCAATCTCGTGAACCTACGCTACACTGTCTCAATCACAAGGATGTCCTTCCTCAAATTAGGAGACCAAAACTGTACACAATACTCCAGATGTGCTCTCACCAGAGCCCTATACAACTGCAGAACCCAACCCAAAATGTTGCCCATCCTTTTTGTCCAGAGATGCACTTTGTGTCTATCTTCAGTATAAAGCAGCATTGGCAGATACTTTCTACACATTTATTAAAACCGTTTCAAGTCAGCCACTAACTCAAAACTGCTCTCAGCTTGAATTTGAGAATTCACTACAGAAGAATCCAGAATGTATATTGCACCCTTAATTAAAATTAAAAATTGTTTGGCATCTGGAGGGAGATGAAAGGGTAAAACAAAACATCTTAAAACAAAGTCCCTGATGATTTTTCCATTGATTTGTGGGGGAAAAACTTTGAATTAACAAAATTAATTTTGACAATAAGACTGTTTGGTAAATCTGTTGACTCATTTGATATTTTCCAATTCCAGCCTTTAGCTGGTTGGACTATTGATGGATTTGCAAATAAGTTCCTGGCTCTTGCAAGCTATGCATGCCAATTATTGCTTTGTTTTGTACAAATAACCATTGGGACCTGTACTCGCTCACAGCTCCACTTGGCTGAGCTTATGAAAACCATCTGTATTTTGCCTCCCCTTACATCATGGCTCAGCACTAAACTCACATGACTGTATCGCTTTAAACATTCCAGCACTTTCGCAATTGCCCTCTGTTTTCAAAATCTCCACAAATCTTTTTTTTTTGTTATTCCCCTTTCTTTCCTGGTAATTTGTGTGTTTTGTTCCACGGAAAGCCGTCGAAATGAGAATGATTATCTTCAACCAGATGACATTGACCACACAAACTCACCAGACATCAACAAACAGTTGATGATAAACCAGAACCATTTCCTGCTCAACTTTCGTGAGCTTATAGATGCACACACACCAATACATTTGCTAACCCTCCCTATATCAATCTCCAAGGATCATTGTCTACTCTTCCAGGGGAGGCAGCCCAGGAGATGTTTCTGCTGTTTAAGAAGGAACTGCAGATGCTAGAAAATCGAAGGTACACAAAAAAGCTGGAGAAACTCAGCGGGTGCAGCAGCATCTATGGAGCGAAGGAATTTTTTTCCTTTGTTCCATAGATGCTGCTGCACCCGCTTGTGATGCTTCTGCTGTTCTGGGCTGACATTATCCTTTGTTTATCTGCTCCCAGACCCCTCAGTTCCACCCAATGCTTCCTGACTTGCATTCCTCATCATCCAACACTGCCCCTACAATGGACATGTGTGAGGAGGGAAGCAAAGGCCAGTGGCTATCTCCCATTCAGTTCTGCAGTATAATTGAAGAGATCATACAATTGAGCACAGCAAGAGTGATCTCATAGAGGTGTACAAAATCAAATCATGAGAGGAATATATCAGGTAGATGCACAAAGGTCTCTTAGCAGAGCAGGGGAATCGAGAACCAGAGGACATAGGTTTAAGGTAAGGAGGTGGGGTGGGGGGGGGGGGGGAAAGAATAGGAACCTGAGAGGTAACGTTTTTGCACAAAGGGTGGTGGGTGTATGGAACAAGCTGACAAAAGAGGTAATTGAGACAGGTACTATCACCACATTTAAAAAAAAACATTTGGACAGGTACATGGATTAGAGGGATGAGGGCCAAATACAGGCAGGCAGGTGACTACATGTTGGTCAGTGTGGGCAAGTTGGGCCGAAGGGCCTGTTTCCACGCCGTATGACTCTATGACAATAAACTATTCCAGATCATTTCCACAGATTGCTGGGAATCTTAGCTGCCAGTACGATTATAATAACCTTTGTCTGTAGGGACAAAGCTTTCTATTCACGTTCCACAAATTTTGGTCTTGATTTATTGGACAAGAAGAGAGTGAGAAGGCTTCTTTGCTTTCCACAGTCAAGATTGATGAAGGGAATTTGCTCTGGCAGCAGTATATCAGGAACGCATCCTAAATAGAAGTGACTAATCAAAGGAAAATGGTTCTTTCAACACATGAATACATGATACAGGAATCAGACTGCCATGCTCTCCGAAGGGTTCCTTCATTCCAGAATAACAATGGGGAGAAGGCAGGAGAATGGATTGAATGGCGTAGTTGACTTAATGGGCCGAATGCCTAATTCTGCACTTATGACTTTTTGTGACAAAACTGTGAGCAATCTTGGGCACCATTTCTGAGGAAGGATGTGCTGGCTCTGGAGAGGGTCCAGACAAGGTTTACAAGAATGATCCCAGGAATGAGTAGGTTAACCTATGATGAGCGTTTGATGGCACTGGGCCTGTACTCGCTGGAGGTTAGAAGAATGAGGGGGGGGGGGGGGGAAACGTACAGAATAGTGAAAGGCTTGGATAGAGTGGATGTGGAGAGGATGTTTCAATAAGGGGGGACCACATTGAAACGTACAGAATAGTGAAAGGCTTGGATAGAGTGGATGTGGAGAGGATGTTTCCATTAGTGGGAGAGCCTAGGACTGGAGGTCATAGCCTCAAAATTAAAGGATGTTCTTTTAAGAAGGACATGAGGAGAAATAGTCAGAGGGTAGTGAATCTGTGGAGAAGGCTGGGGAGACCGACAGTGGATATTTTTAAGGCAGAGATAGATAAATTTTTGATTCGTACGGGTGTCCGAGGTTATGGGGAGAAGGCAGGATAATGTGGTTAGGAGGGAGAGATAGATCAGCCATGATTGAATGGCAGAGTAGACTTGATGGGCTGAATGGCCTAATTGTACTCTTATTCCTTATGACCTGGGAAGAGAGAGAAGAGATTGTTTGACCTGTGGGCTTTGTTGGAGGTGACTATGTGTTGATACCAAGCTTTAATTGGCATTTCTAATAATCGTGTGGGTTTCCTCCTCTTTCCCAAAGATGTGCGGGTCGGTAGGTTGTGACCTTATGACTTTGTGTTCTTAAACTTAAACGCACTCTCAGTGGAAGTATCAAGGCTTGGTTGCCGCTTATTTTTAAGACACGCTCAACATCAAATATAGAAACATAGAAACATAGAAAATAGGAGTAGGCCATTCAGCCCTTCAATCATTCAATTGGATGGCTGATCATCCAAAATCATTACCCCGTTCCTGCTTTCTCCCCATATCCCTTGACTCCTTTAGCCCGAAGAGCCAATTCTAAAGGGCCAGTCCCACGTGGGCGTCATTTGTGCGTCACGCAGGTGGCGAGTGAAGATTTTGTGAATCCCAAAATCCTGGGGGGCCGCGCGCGACCGCACATCACTGCCTACGCCAGCACGTCTCACCACGCGCCCATGCGCGCATAGTGTACGCCGTGCACAAGTCACGTAAATGATGTCGTGTAAATGACGTCCAAATAACGCCCAAGTGTAACAGGCCCTTAACTCTCTCTTGAAAATATCCAGTAATTTGGTCTCCACTGCCTCCTGTGGCAGCGAATTCCAGATTCACACCTCTCTGGGTGAAAAAGGTTTTCCTCATCTCAGTCTTAAATGGCCTACCCCATATTCCTAAACTGTGGCCCCTGGTTCTGGAGCCAGTTTAAGCTCCCCCTTATCTGGTTCAAGCCCTACCTTGTCTCCAGGGCGAGGGCGCATCACAGATACCCGATCGTATCCTTTCCGTAGGAGAACCCACAGCGCATCCAACTTGCCCTGAAAGGAAGAGAAGACTCATTAGGAGTGGATTATTGTAAGGAAGGGAAGTACTTTATTCATGTAAAAGGAAGGAACTGCAGGTGCTGGTTTATACCAAAGGTAGACACAAAGTGCTGGAGTAACTCAACGGGTCAGGCAACATCTCTGGAGAAAAATTATTATACTTTGCAGATATTTATTTTAAAATTCAATTCTTCCTACTTTAGGTTTTCTTCCAGTCACTCACTCACTCACTCACTCACTCACTCACTCACTCACTCACTCACTCACTCACTCACACACACACACACACACACACACATACAGTCACGCACACACACCAAAACACACGCATGCACTGAAAGATAGTTTCATTCAGAACACACTTCTTCAGAAGGGTCCCAATCCAAAACATCACCTATTCTTTTTTCTCCAGAGATACTGGAGTTACTCCAGCACTTTGTGTGTATCTGCTGGAGTAACTCAGCAGATCTGGCAGCATCTCTGGAGAACATGGATATCCATATTCTCCAGAAATGCTGCCTGACCCATTGAGTTACTCAGCACATTGTGTCCGTATCTGATGGACTGCTCCTTCAAATCATGGAAAGGTTTGAGAGAGGAAACATTTGGAGATGATATTTCTGCAAATGGACAATACCAGAACTTAATCATGTAAATTTAAGGCACTTACGCCAAATTCATTGTGAAATTCAGGAGACATTTCTTTGCCCAGATAGCAATAAGAATGTATAAGGGGGCCTTTGAGGTAAATAGCATAGTTGCATTTAAGAGGAAATTGGTTCAACATGACAAACAAAGAAGATTGGGAAATAGCATATGTACTACTTGAAGCCAAACGCGCTATTTCTGTGTTGTAATAAATATTGATAAAAATAGCACAGTGCTCACAAGAACTATTCCAGTCCACTGTGTGAGGACATTACAATTGGTCTCAGTAGGGAACCGTCAGCTAATAAAACGTTAAGTGGCTTTTAGATAAGCACATGGAAAGCATGGGTGGAAATTGCTTTTAAGACATGGGGGTGGGGGAGGAGGGGGGGGGGCCACAATGAGGCCTAACATCGAGGACTGGGATCGGCAAACTACGGCCCAAGGTCCGGATCTGGCCCTAAACCCGAAATCATCGGGCCCGCAGGCGTATTTGTTTTCAATTAGTTTCGCGACTGGGTAACTGCATCGGGCTCAACCTGGGTGCTAGAGCCAGTCGCGGGGCAGGCGAGCTGATCTGGCATTCATGACTTGACCTGGCTAAAGCCATTCCGGGGTGTAACATGTTTCACAAAACATGGGGGGGACAGTACCCCATCACACCTCCAGGATTTCCACCCATGCATGGAAGTGCAGGGACAAGGCGGATATAGATCATGTACAGTCAGATGAGATCAATTTAACTTGGCATCATGTTCAGCACAAACACTGTGGGCCGAAGGGCCTGTTACTGTGCTATACTATTCTATGTTCTGTATTCGATGTAACTTCACTGTGACTACCTGATGTGCATGTTGTAATATCTACCTCCTGACTCCTCCACACATTGATTTCCATCAGCACCTGTTTTTTCAGCCCGTCTCCATAGTTAAATCATTAAATCCTTCCACTTCAATCATCTTCTTTCAAATGCTCCATCTCGTTGACCAAGCTTTTCCCACAACGAATAGAACTTATTCAAAAGAAAATTCACAGTTATCTCCCCAAAAGTCACGTTGAGACTAATTCTGTTTGTCTCTTGATTAACTGCTCTGATGCTGAGATGAAGGAGGTGTTTCCTGTTAGGTATCTCCAAGAAGTCTATAGGGACGCACAGCATTGCCAAGACTGGGGCTGGGTTGACACATGAGGGAGACAACATGTTGTCTTGGCATTCCTCAGTTCCCCGCAGTTATTGCAGCTTTAGTTCTGGCGATAGCTTGGTGTGATGTGGCTTTAGAAAATTACCACCAAGGGCTTTGGAAAGTCCCATGGTGTCTGGCACGCAGGAGGCTTCCAAGATCAAAAGGTAGGACCAGAAATATTATTTTTGAAGACTTGTTATTGATTAATTTTTTCAACTATTATGCTTTGCACATGATGAGATATTTATTTTAACATTCAACTCTTCCTTCTTTAGGTTATCTTTGTCCCTCTCCCTCGCTCTCTCTCTCACACACAAACACACACACGATGAACCTGGGCGGCACGGTGGCGCAGCCTTACAGTGCTTGCTTGCGGCGCCAGAGACCCGGGTTCGATCCTGACTACGGATGCTGTCTGTACGGAGTTTGTACGTTCTCCCTGTGACCGCGTGGATTTTCTCCGAGATCTTCGGTTTCCTTCCACACTCCAAACATGTACAGGTTTGTCAGTTAATTGGCTTGGTGTAAATGTAAATTGTCCCTAGTGTGTGTAGCGTAACATAATGTGCGGGGTTGGCGCGGACTCGGTGGACTAAAGGGTCTGTTTCTGTACTGTATCTCTAAACTAAACTAACCACACACACACACACAAAGCAATTTTACAAGTGTGTAGGAAAGAACTGCAGATGCTGGTTTAAATCAACGGTAGACATAAAATGCTGGAGTAACTCAGCGGGACAGGCAGCGTCTCTGGAGAGAAGTGATGGGTGACATTTTGGGTCAAGACCCTTCTTCATACTGAGATTTTACAAGTGCCAGTAGACTCCCAGTATCCTGCTCAAAACCACATTCTTCCTGTCTGAGATCTAACACAAGACACGCACGTGTGCACTGATGCACACACATACCGATGTGTGCGCACACACACACACTTGCACTGACGCACACAAATGCAGTCACGCAAACACACACACACACACACACACACACATGTAAGATGCACTCACCCATGATCACGTACATGCACTCCCGCGCGCACACACGCATGTACATACACATGCACTGATGCACACACAAGCTCACACACACGCACGATTGTGAACACACGCAAATGCACACCTGCACACACACGCGCACACCCACACATGCACACACACACACACACAAACGCGCACACACACACACACACAAACGCGTACATACACACACACTGTAGCCTTGATCACTGGATGATGAACAAAGAACAAGAATCTCCTAGGTTCAGACATAAAAGATCGACGTCGAACTTCCTCTTACAAAAATGTAAATCGTATCCATATCATCCTTGGCATGTACCACAGCTGGTCGAACATTGGAGGTCACAGTATTTTAAAATGAGATTTAAATCTTGTGCTCCCTCTTCACTGAAGAAACCAGCATGGCTGCTGACAGGTGGGCCTGACTGTTTTAAACTAGAAAGCATCAACATTGGAACCATCTATAAAGTAGAAAGGGCAATTTGATTTATTTTTCTTTCTGGGTATGTGCATCTTTGGCAGGGCCAGTGTTTACACGACATCCATAATTGCTTTTGAGAAGGTGTTGGTGAGATGCCTGTGGACCTTTTGCTGAAAGCTTCAGAGACCAGTTCCAGGTATTTGACCCAACAACAATAAAGAAACAGCAACACATTCCCAAGATGGGTTGGTGTTTGATTTGGAGGGGAATGTGCAGGTGATGGTTTGGTTTAGTTTTGGATTACGGATACAATGCAGAAACAGGCCCTTTGGTCCACCGACCAGCCATCCCCGAACACTAGCACTGTCCTCCACACTAGGGACAATTTACAATTTTTACTGAAGCCAATTAAGCTACAAATGTATAGGTCTTTGGAGTGTGAGAGGAAACCGGAGCACCCGGGGAAAATCCACGCAGTCACGGGAAGAATGTACAAACTCTGTTCAGATAGCACCCGTAGTCAGGTCCGAACCCATGTCTCTGGCGCTGTAAGGCAGCAACTCTACCGCTGCGCCACTGTGCCCTATGACTGATGCTCTTGTCCTTCCTGGTGGAGGTTCTAGATTGGAGAGTTAGCCTAGAGTAATCTAAGCAGGTAGCTGCAATGCACTTGGTACACACTGCAGCCACGGTGAACAATGGTGGGGGGGAATTCATGTTTAGGATGTTAGTCAAGTGAGCCAATTAGTCCACAATGGAGCCAGACTTCATCTCACTGACATGTTGGACCACACATTGAAAACCCAATTAATAGGTCTTTTCTGCGGATTTGAAGCTTATCACTTTCTCATGTTTTTTTATCCGCAACAATATTTTTAAGAAGACTTTATTAACAGCTAAATGAAGATAGACACAAAGTGCTGGAGCAACTCAGCAGGTCAGGCAGCATCTCCGAAGAAAAAGGATGGGCGACATTTTGGGTCGGGACCCTTCTTTGTCTGAAGAATGTACTGACCCAAAACGTCACCTATCCTTTTTTTCCAGAGATGCTGCCAGACCCATGGAGTTTCTCCAGCATTTTTTGTCTACCTTTGTCTACTACTGACGTTGAGCCTGTTTCGATGGTTACCTTGATAGGTGAGTACCATTTCCTTGGGGAATTCAGCTTGCGACCCCCGTTATTGTTGTGCATTCCCATCTCGGAGAAGTCATATTCCTGATCCGGCATTTTAACTCTGGCGTTTTTGGCCTTTTCCAGTTTAGCACCTTCTTCCGTTGATCCCTTCTCGCCCCATCGGACCTGGAAAATGGTAAACCTGAAATGAAAATAAATCCTACCATGGAACATCGCTAGAGAATGGTTTGGGAATTGGAAGGAGGGAGTTGTACAAGGATTTGGCTGAAAGTAATTTGGCAACAAGATGAATGGTACTGTAAAGGAAGATCCATCATTGATAAATGGTACAATGGGGTCATGGATAAGAAGGGCAGCACAGTGGGTCAGCTGGTAGTGCTGCTGCCTCACAGTGCCAGTGACCCAGGTGTGAACCTGACCTCTTTTGGGAGTTTGTACACTCTCTCTGTGACCACGTGGGTTTCCTCCTACATCCCAAAGACATGTGGGTTTGTAGGTTGTTTGACCTCTGTAAATTGCCCCTAGTGTGTAGGGAGTGATTGCAAAATTGGACTAGAATGAAAGGGTGATTAATGGTCGGAGTGGACACTGTGGGCTGAAGGACCAGTTTATATGCTGTGTCCATGATGTACCTTTCAATCAATCAAGAATAAAATAACAATGGGGCAGTACAGTGGTGCAGTGGCCAAGCCAGAGACACGGGTTCTATCCTAACTACGGGTGCGGTCTGTACAGAGTTTGTAAGTTCTCCCTGTGACCACGTGGGTTTTCTCCGGGTGCTCCAGTTTCCTCCTACAATCCAAAGACGTACAGGTTTGCAGGTGAATTGGCTTCTGTAAATTGTCTCTGGTGTGTAGGATAGAACTAGTGCACGGGCTATCGTTGGTCGGCATCGACTCGATGGGCCGAAGGGCCTGTTTCCATGAAGGGCCTATTTCCGTGTTTTATGTCTAAACAAAATAACCTAAACTAAAAGAAGTGGGAGCATATGGTCACTTCATGCCTCATGTATTCAATAAGATCACAGCCTCAAATCCACTATCCTGTCTTGTTGCTGATTTTTAATCATGAAGGCTATTACAGCATTTTTATGGATAGAAAAAATTAGGCCCCTGCAATCCAAAGCAGTTAAATGAATACTTCTGTACGCTTGCACTCTCAGATACAAATGGGAGTACATTATTTTGTTTTAAACAGATGGCAAAGCGAGTCATTTCATTTCCCAATAGTGGAAGATTAAGATCAGTTGACAGCACAACATTAAACCACAAACCCAAACTCTCAAGCTGGCCGGCTGCTGGAAAACAAAATGTGAATCAGATCCTATTGATACATTCATCAGGCTCGAAAGGAAAATCAATTGTGCAGGTAAGTAATGGGGTTAAATTAAGACATGGCAAGGTATTTACCCACTCCTTTCCCCTCTAAATCCGGCAGATCATATTATAAATTGTAGACTGCAGGGATTGTGATTTTAATCACTGGTATCTTGTAATATCATTGCTGAGGTGACCCGTTGACTTGTCAAACACATTTCATTGTACCGTTGACCCTGTGCTAAATACATATGACAAATAAAACGGAACTGAACTGATTATGTAAATTGCATTCCATTGCAAAACTTGATTAAAGTCAATTCTTCAGACTGTTTAAAGGGCAGTTGACTCTCCACAGATGCTGCCTGGTTTGTAGAGTGTTTCCAGCTGTTTCTAACTTGGAGCTTTAAGGTGAGGGGAAGACTTATTAAGAACCTGAAGGGTAACTGTTTTACACAAAGGGTGGTGGGTGTATGGAACGTGATGCTGGGAGAGGTAATTGAGGCAGGTACTAACACAATGTTTAAGAAACATTGAGAAGGTTACATGGATACGATAGGACCTTGTATCAGGGACTGTTCGGTGTGCGTGTGCCAATTAGGTTCATCTCTGTTTTCCTTTCACCACTGTTTTTGTAAACCTTTACCTATTTTGTGGTGTGCTGATCTGTGGACTGATCTGCATGTCTGAGGTATGTTGTGGTGTATGTAACTAAAGGGCCAGAATAGCTGCTAATCATAAAACAGTCACATAGATCTGAAACATATGGGTCACTTCAGGTCTCGACCCGAAACGTCGCCTATTCCTTCGCTCCATAGATGCTGCCTCACCCGCTGATTTTCTCCAGCATTTATGTCTACGTTCGATTTTTCCAGATTTTTGCAGTTTTTTCTTAAACACCGAGTGCAGAATATAGTTCCCTGCTTCATTGCATTGATGGTGGATCATGTTAAGGATTCCACAATGTGACTAAACATTCTCTGCAATGTTACAAAAATGTTTAACTTAGAAACTTTCAGGCAATCTGCCTTCATGGAGTTGCTGCCCGTTACATTGAGGTCATTTCTAGTTAACTTGAATTACCAACTATTTTCCAGTGTTACGAAACGTGCTACAGAGGCAGTGAGTGCAGTTTAGTCTGATGAAGGGTCTCGACCCAAAACATCACCCATTCCTTCTCCCCAGAGATGTTGCCGGTCCCGCTGAGTTATTCCAGCTGCTGTATTTGTGTCTGGCTCTGGTTTAAACCAGCATCTGTAGTTCCTTCCCACTTAGTGGAGTTTTCTGATTAGCTGTTGTGCCATGAACATTGGGGGCATCCTGTCCTGTTACTCCAGGATAATCATTGCCTCTGGAGAGTTATTGGAAGGGATTAGACGTAAAGTGCTGGGAAAGTGCAGGCACTCAAGGGGGTGTCCCACTTGGGCAACCTTATTGGCGAGTATAGAAGAGTTAAAAAAAATGACATGTTGAAGACCTCCTTCAACTATGTTGAAGACCATCTACGACTAACTTCGGGAAAATTGGACACCGAATAGAGGAGAGTGAAGACAACCTCCTTCGATCTCCTTCGACCTCCCTTCGACTATGATGAAGACTATCTACGATTACCTTCGACTACCTACAAGTAACATGCCTACCTACTATGACCTACTACGACTAAACCTACGAGTAAAAAAAGTATCGATTTTTTTTCCATGGCGACATTTCTTTACTCGCAGGCATTTTTTGTCATGTTGAAAAAAACGGCGCAACCTAGCTGAGGCTTCGATTATGCGGAGACCACTCTCGAGCATGAAGGAGAGTTACGAAGACCTCCTACGACCTCATGTTGACCATGCTGCGAGTATGAGTCGAGGGCAAAGTCGCCAGAACTCGCCAATTAGGTCGCCCAAGTGGGACAGGCCCTTAATGTTGACCGGCGCCCATTTAGAGCTTTAATTATTCTTCAAGTTTGGAGGAAGTTAAATCTCTTTAGGCAGCGTACTCTACACATCCAAATTTGCATGCGGGCTGAGTGGACTATTTCTGTATAATCGGGGCTGGAATGGTGATACTCAACTTGACTGTTGGTAAAAAAGAGTTTCACTGTGCGTTTACACTTTGCACATTGAGATAAAGCACATTGAACCATTGGACAGGGCGGATAAGAAATGTTGAATGTCAGATACAGGAATGGGGAGGATGAATGGAAATGCAGGAATGAGATGGGAAAGGAGGTTATTGACTATAACGATACCAACAGACATATTATCAGGGTAAAGTCCTACAAAATAATCCACCAGCCAAATCCTTGTCCTGGAACAGCAATGTGAGATCCTGCTGTTTATCCACATCTGCATAACATGACTTTGAAGGATTGGGGTATACGTTTGAAATTGCTTTCTGAGAGCTTTCTGCTGGTCCCTCCTCCTACACTGGATTACGCTTCTCAGAAAGGCATCAATATTTCATCCACTGCTTCTTAGCGCAATAAATGTTATTTTACAGCCCCCTGGTTATCACAGTCAGCCTGGTCCGGGCTCTTCTGCCTGACATTGTAATGGAGCGGAATTGATATGCGGTGGGGAGCTTAAGGCAGTGACAGTGATATACAACAGTTACAAGCTGTCGGAAAACTAACTTGGTTTATTGGCAACCTATAGCGGAGCTTTACCACTCTCAGCCCCTTCACTCTCTGTTCAAGGAAATGCATATCAAGGTCCATAAGGGGGAAGGGAACTGAAATACATCCTCTGTTGTATGTTTTGTTTAGGATACAACTAGTTTATTGTGACCGATGGTCTGCATGGACCTGATGGGCCTGTTTCCATGCTGTATTTCTAAATTAAACTAAACTAAACTAGACATACAGACCAAGTGTGGTTTCTGCTGCAAGGCAAGGAACACAATAACAATTGTACACAGATCTCCTCAAATGCACATACACATACACTGAAACATATTGAATATGGACATTGAGGATTGGACGTCATATTCAATGCCAAGGCCATGTAGGGCCATAGTATAATGTTGCATTTGCTTGATAAAAGAGAGTCTAAAGGGTTCACCCTTTTCAACATGCAGGTGAAAGTATGTTTAATGTGAGTTGAAAACATACGAGTTTACTTCCAGCCACTTACAGTTTTTAAGGTAGGAACACGGATAACTCTTTACCTCCATTCGTTTGATCCCTCCCACACCCCGTCCTCCATAGTACGAGGCATCAACAGTTGGCCATTTCTTCTTGGGCAATCCTTCTGAATCCAAGTCCTCCTGAAAAGCGAGAGAGAGAGGATGGTTAGCGGGAGACAAGGACACGCGGTGTTTTACTGCATCTCCCGACAAAAGGAATGAATAGGTGACATTTCGGGTCGAGACCCTTCTTTCAAATGTCACCCATTCCTTTTCTCCAGGGATGAAGCTTATCCCGCTGAGTTACTGCAACATTTTGTGTCTATCTTCGATGTAGACCAGCATCTGTAGTTCCTTCCTACAGAACGTGGCGTTTTAGTGGTGTGTTGGAGAGAACAAAGGGGAATTCAAAACGGGATGAATACTTTTTGTTACTTTATCAGCGTATTTGTGGCGACTCTTTTGTGCAAAAACACAGGAAGTCACTGTACAGGTGACAATGAAGTCTCATCATCAAAGTAGCTGGTTTCATCCATGTTGGAAATCAGGCAAGAGGAAATGCCACAGGCTTTCTAAGCTTTCCAAGCTGATCCGAGCTGGTTAACATTAGTGATGTTACGAATAGCGAAAGGCTTGTATCGAGTGGATGTGGAGAGGATGTGGGAGAGTCTAGGACTAGAGATCACAGCCTCAGGATTAAAGGACATTCCTTTTGGAAGGAGATGGGGAGACATTTCTATAGTCAGGGGGTGGTGAATCTGTGGAATTCTCTGCCACAGAAGGCTGCGGACGCCAAGTCAGTGGATATTTCTAAGGCAGAGATGGATAGATTCTTGATTAATACGGGTGTCATGGGCTATGGGGAGAAGGCAGGAGAATGGGGTTCGGAGGGAGAGATAGATCAGCCACGATTGAATGGCGGAGTAGACTCGATGGGCTGAATGGCCTAAATCTGCTCCCATCACTTATGACCCTATGACCTTATGATAACATTGACCCAATCTCTAGAGTTGGATCCAATTGCCAAATGTGATTTTTGACCTTATAACGGTAAACGAGGAACAAAATACCCATGTGTGGAACCTGTGAACCACATATTTTGTGTGTGCGTTTGCGTGTGTGTGCATGTGTGTACATGTGTGTGCGTGTGCATGCATGTGTGTGTGCGCATGCGTGTGCATGTGTGTGTGTGTGTGCATGTATGTGTGTGTGTGCGCATGCGCGTGTGTGCGTGTGCGTGTGCGTGCGTGTGTGTATTTTGAAGGAAGAATCAAAACAGGAAGAACACTGGTGCCAGCGTCTTGCAAGCCAGAGAAGATTATTACACTCAGTGGATTTTGCAATCACTCTCTCTATGTTTACACTGCTGAGCAAGAGAATTTTTTAAAAACAAATCCGTTACTTCATGTTTCTTTTCCAACTTTTTCTAAGTATATTTAAGCAGGCGCTTTTAATGCCTCTCAGCAGAAGTTATCCAGTCTATTGACATTTCAGCATACTCCTGCAGGAATTGGGATCAACACAGAATGATGTCCCTAGTCTTCAGACATTTGATCACTCTTTACCTTGGCTCAGTGTTTGAAGCTTTAACCAACAGAGGGCACTAACGGCAGCACAAACTTTGCCCCTGAGGAGATTGCAGCATAAAGCCGAGGTCAGCACGGTGAATGAGAGGTAGAGTTATTGCCTTACAGCGCTCACAGTGCCAGAGATCCAGGTTCGATCCCGACCACGGGTGCTGTCAGTACGGAGTTTTCTCCCCATAACCGCGTGCAATTTCCTCCCAAAGACACACAGGTTTGTGGGTCGATTGGCTTGGTATAAACATAAATTAAAATTTGTCTCTAGTGTGTGTAGGATAGTGTTAATGTGCGGGGATTTGATGGTCGGTGCGGGCTAGGTGGGCCGAATGGCCTGTTTCTGCACTGTATCTCTAAACTGAACTATAAACTAAAAAAAATAAATCAGTGAACAATCTACAAGGTCAAATTATTGGTATGAAACCATCAGATGCAAGAACAGAATTAGGCCATTCAGCCCATCGAATCTACTCTGCCATCTTATCATGGCTGATCTATTTGTCCCCCTTCTCCTGCCTTCTCCCTGTAACCATTAATGCCCTTCCTAAACAAGAACCTAACAATCTCTGCCTTAAAAATACCCAGTGTCATGGCCTCTACCACTATCTGACGCAATGAATTCCACGATCACCATCCTCTGGCTCAAGAAATTCCCCCTCATCTCTATTTTGAAGGTACGCCTGTTTATTCTGAGGCTGTGCCCTCTCATTCTGAAGAAGGGTTTCGGCCCGAAACGTTGCCTATTTCCTTCGCTCCATAGATGCTGCTGCACCCGCTGAGTTTCTCCAGCAGTTTTGTCTACCCTCGCGTTCTAGACTCTCCCACCACTGGAAACATTTGCACAATGCATTGTTATTGTTTTTGTTTTTTTTATATATGTATACTGAACATATACATATAGTGATTCTCACATAAATAACCGGGACTGGAAGTTTGAATATCACTGCGGCAAGCAAGGAAATTTATATCTAAACAACCAAATACATTTGGGAAGGAAGAACTAGCGTCAGCTATAAAACTACCAGATATTCTTAAACAAAGCACTGAAATGAACTCTACTTTCCTTAGGTGAACACAACATGCTGGAGTAACTCAGCAGGTCAGACAGCATCTCTGGAGTAAAGGAAATGTTTATCTGAGCACTGCAGATGGCTTGGTTGTATTCATGTATAGAAACATAGAAAATAGGTGCAGGAGTGAGCTATTCGGCCCTTCGAGTCAGCATCTCCATTCAATATGATCATGGCTGATCATCCAAAATCGGTACCCCGATCCTGCTTTCTCCCCATATCCCTTGATTCTGTTAGCCCTAAGAACTATATCTAACTCTCTCTTGAAAACATCCAGTGAATTGGTCTCCACTGCCTTCTGTGGTGGAGAACTCCACAGATTCACAACTCTCTCGGTGAAAAAGTATTTCCTCATCTCAGTCCTAAATGGCCTACCCCTTATTGTTAAACTGCAACCCCTGGTTCTGGGCTCCCCCAACATAGGGAATTTTTTTTCTTCATCTGCAATGGTTTTTTCCTTGGCTGGATAGCATGCAAACAAAAGCTTTTCACTGTGTCTCAGTGCATGTAACAATAATAAACGGTATTAAGATCCAGTTACACAATGCGATGGGGAAATAATTGACTGACATAATTTCTGTCATCTGTTGGTCAGCTGTTCTCAATTGAACTTAGATGATCTTGTGATATTCAGTCTTTTTCTCGTGTGTGATTATTGTGAGTTGTATTAGCTAGTGAGGTAGAATGGACTCATCAGAAATGAGGCAAGTGTCCTTTGGCTTCTGGTTCCAATGTTTGTTCACATCACTATAATGTAGACAATAGACAATAGGTACAGGAGTAGGCCATTCGGCCCTTCGAGCCAGCACTGCCATTCAATGTGATCATAGCTGATCATCCCCAATCAATACCCCGTTTCTGCCTTCTCTCCATATCCCCTGACTCCGCTATTTTTAAGAGCCCTATCTAGCTCTTTCTTGAAAGCATCCAGAGAACCTGCCTCCACCGCCCTCTGAGGCAGAAAATTCCACAGACTCACCACTCTCTGTGAGAAAAAGTGTTTCCTCATCTCCGTTCTAAATGGCTTACTCCTTATTCGTAAACTGTGGCCCCTGGTTCTGGACTCCCCCAACATCGGGAACATGTTTCCTGCCTCTAGCGTGTCCAAGCCCTTAACAATCTTATATGTTTCAATGAGATATCCTCTCATCCTTCTAAACTCCAGAGTGTACAAGCTCAGCTGCTCCATTCTCTCAGCATGGAGCTGCTGGGCTTGTACAATGATACCTGCACAATACAGGGTGAACACAATTCCCCACTGAACTGTTAATGATCTCAAGATGTCTTCCATGCCTCTATGTCTTCTTTGACCTCACAGGTCAAAGGCACAATGCACATAGAGGTGGTAGCATAATCAAGGACGAGTCGCATCTTGGCCAGTCCTTCTTCTCCCCTCCCACAGCGGTTAAAGAATTCTGAAAAAGCACACCTCCAGATTTAGGGGCAGTTTCTTCCCAGCCATTATCGGGGATCTGAACCATCCTACCTACAACTGGAGAGCAGTCTGGAACTGCTATCTACCTCATTGGAGACCCTCGGACTATCTTTGACCCCACTTTATTGGCTTTATCTTGCATTAAACGTTATTCATGTTATTCTCCTTATTATGCGTCTGTACCTTGCGGATGGCTCAAATATAATCATGTAATCACGCAACAAAAGCTTTTCACTGTACCTGTCCGTGACGATAAACTAAACCCAACGCTAAACCATTGGAGCTACATGGTCCTATGTGGCAGCAATGAAGTACGAAAGGAGGTAACTATTCTCCTCTGCCCCAGATGTCAACATCTCTTCAAGTAAATACTTTATCCTGTTCTGTTTACAAGACTTACTGAAACAATTATGGCAAGATACCAATAATCATACATTTTATCTGTGATGTGTCGACTCCAGCAGAGGACCATTCAAAAAAGCGATACATTTGGCTTCAAATAAGATTGTTTCTTGATAAAACAACAATAGACAGGAAAATGGGTAAGAATGGCCATCAAATTATACCCTGGTTGTGCTCATAGATGAATCCTGTTCATATTCAATTCTTTAATATCAAGATTAATGCAAGGAATGACCTATTGTTAATTTATTATTAAAATCCTTCAATAGGGAATATGAAATTCAACATACTGAAGAGATCTATAATGATTTGAACAGACTTTTTTTTAATGGGACTGCACTGAGATTTCCTCTTCCTTTGTATAGTGTATTTCTTACATTAACTCCCACATGTCTTTTTACTTCAAGATTGTAGAAATTTAAAAAAATCTAAATGTTCTTGGCTTTTTCATGCATCATCCACGAAGATTAATTTGTGCTGTTTAAGCAGTAAGACCTTTTTGACTTTGTGAAATAAAATTAATATTCAGCTCTTTTTCTGTTCAAAATGTTATGTTTGGATTTTAATCATTCGGGTCATTCAGATACCCAGGGCTGACACAAGCTTTGACATTTGTTCTAATCTTTTCATCCTTATGGTTTGCACACATTGGTGGATGCACAATTAAAAATTAATCATTTCAATTAACTGCAAAGGGGTTTATGAATAATTAAAAGCCAACTGACATCACACCACCTATTCAAAATCAATTATAATCTCCACTTTGCAAACACACTGAATGATTCACAAAAAATATCCCAAATCTCTGAGCAGGATGGAACTGCAGATGCTAATTTACGCCGAAGATAAGACACAAAATGCTGGAGTAACTCAGCGAGTCTGTCAGCATCTGTGGAGAGAAGGAATAGGTGATGTTTCGGGCCGAGGCACTTCTTCAGACGGGGCAGAGGGAAACTAGAGGTATGAAAAGATACAAAGAACAAATGAATTAAAGTTAGAGTCGGAGAGAGGGGATTCTTTTCTCCAGAGATGCTGCCCGACCCGCTGAGCTACTCCAACATTTTGTGTCTATCTGTCCACAAAAAACTATTATGACTCATTGGTTCACCTCAAGAATTATTACCATGTTTTCTCAGTCCTTTTTATCTTTCCCATCAGATGGTGACAAATCAGCAGCTGATAATGCTTTAGAATGGAGAACAATACAGCACAGGAACAGTCTCCCCATGTTAAACAAAGTCACCCACAGGTGTCCTCCATATAGGGAATAGCACCCTGGACACACCCATGGTCAGCCGTGACAGAAGGTGGCCTAAGAAGATCCATACCTCTCCATTCTCTGTATATCCATGTGCCCATCCAAAAGCCTTTTAAAGACCACTATCGCATCTGCCTCCACCACAACCCCAGGGGACAGTATTTCATGCACCCACCACCCTCTGTATTAAAAATACATACCCAGCACATCTCCTTTAAACTTTCCCCTCTCACCTTAATCCTATGCTCTCTAGTCTTTGACATTCCCACCGTTATTGATACTGCAGCCTATCACCTTTCTTCCTCTAATATGCAGTGTCCCACCCAGCTCACTTGCCTTTTCCTTGTATCTGTAAATATCTTTTGAACTTGCCTCAGCTCTGAGTCAGGTCTTGGGGGGTTTGGAGCCTGTTCTAGAAATATGCCCAGAGAATGATCCTGATGTAAGGTGCTTAAATTATCTGTGATCACCAACCTCATGCTCTGAGAACTCCCTAGTCGCCTGTATTCGAAAAAATCGCCTAAGTGGGACAGGGGCTTATAATGTAACAGCAACTCTTGCCCTTGGGCATCAGTAAATGAAACAATGCATGCATGAAAATCAAGATGTTTTTTGCAATTAGTAGAGCATAGGTTGCCGTGTGTATCTTTTTACAGCCCTGGAGGACTCAAGACAGTGAGAAGTAGTCAAACCAGACAGCAAGAGGTCGTTTATCAACAAACCTCTTATTCTCAATGCATTGTCTGCCTATCACTGCAAAAAAAAATAACAACTCTATTTGAATCTCAGGGCTCAGCCTTGTAATTTCCAGAAATTCTATCCCTAATCCCTCCTGCATTAGTTCAAAATCACTTGAGAACTGGGCCGGGGAGTTGAAGATTAATGCCTTTGGCAAGGGTTTAATTGCAAAATTCCTCAGTGCACACTGAAATCACTGCCTTGGAAGGTTGTGCAGGGGGGGACTGCAGATGCTAGTTTTCACCGAAGATAGATACAAAATGCTGGAGTAACTCAACGGGTCAAGCAGCATCTCTGGAGGGAAGGAATGGGTGATCTTTCGGGTTAAGACCCTTCTTCAGACTGAGACTCTAGAGGGAAACTAGAGATAAAGAAGGGCAGGGTGTGAAAACAACAGATCGAAGCAGACGATGATCAAGGATATGTAGAACGGTTCATTGTTTGCTGAGGGGAAGATGATCATGAGGCATCCATTAATCAGTGAGTAACATTAATCAGGAGGGCAGTGAAACTAGTCAGAGAGCTAGGGTGGGAGGGAGATAGAGGGAGAGGGAAAACAAGGGTTACTTGAAGTTAGATAAATCAATATTCATGCCGCTGGGTTGTATGTAAGCCGCCCAAGTGAAATATGAGATGTTGTTCTTTCAATTTGCATTTGGACTTATTCTGACAGTGGAGGGGAAGATCAGTGAAGGGGAAGGGGAGTTAAAATGTTCATCAACTTGGAGATTACGTAGACCTGGGCGGACTGAACAAAGGTGTTGTCTCTCTGCACTAAGTTAACAAAACAATCCTGGGATCATGCAGGATTGTCATCAATGATTTAACTTCCTGCGAATGACAATATGAAAGTTTGAACTCTTGATAATGTTGCATCCAGCACATACATTTCTGAAGCAAATTAATATTTTTGCGACAGCTGTTTCATTCGAAGTAAATATCTGCTTCAGTTTATGAAGTCTCAAATTGAAACTTCTTCACATTATAATTGATAAGCCAACAGAGGGAGAGGGGGGGGGAGATAAGGACACTTTGTATGGAGCAATGAGCAAAACACTGCCAAAAATGTCACCATGATTTATTTTCATTAATTGAATTTAAAAAAAAAATTTAAACAAAAGGACACAGAGTGCCGGAGTAACTCAACGGGTCAGGCAGCATCTCTATAGGGTGATTTCACTAAAGGTCACTGGAGCGTAGATCCGCACCCACGTGACCAAAATTCTCAAGTGGAGGACACTCGAGGGTTCCGGTACATGTTAGTGGATGGGAAAAAACGCATTTTCCCACCCGTTAAAAACATAGAAAACGGCGAGGTTGTGAGCTGCAATTTACTGTGCCAGTCGGGGTGACCGTGAGGCACAGCTACCTAGATTTACAGGGAAAAAAAAAGATAGAAACTAAGGTAAATTCAAGAGGGAACTGAGGTGCAAAACACGGAAGTGAACAGCCGACATGCAGGTCCAAATATGTCACCATGATTTATTTTAAGGCATTATTATTGATGAAATTCAAAAAAAAATAATTCCCGATATTTTTGGACCTTTAAAATCCACGGCAAATGTCGGCTGTTCACTTCCGCCAGTTCCCTCTTGAGTGCTGGAGTAGCTGTGCCTCACGGTCACCACGGGTCAGCAGCATCTTTAGTAGAACACCGGATCTATAGGAGAGAGTAATGTTTTGGTTCAGAAACCATTTTCAGAAAGAAGGGTCTCGACCCAAAACATCACTTCTCCAGAGATGCTAGCTGACCCACTGAGTTAGTCCAGCAATTTGTGTCTTTTTGTATAAACCAGCCTCTGCGTCTACATGCATTGAAACAACATTGTTAAGCATTACCAGAAGGATTGAGACCAACCTGTGGAGGCCAAGTCAGTGGATATTTTTAAGGCAGAGATAGATAGATTCTTGATTCGTACGGGTGTCAGAGGTTATGGGGAGAAGGCAGGAGAATGGGGTTGGGAGGGAGAGATAGATCAGCCATGATTGAATGGACTTGAGAAGACTTGATGGGCCGAATGGCCTAATTCTGCTCCCATCACTAACACGATCTTATGAAATTTGAAACCAGACGTCACAAAATAGGAGGCGAACAGATCAATGAATTGAAGCTGACACCTCAATTCCTATTTCTATCCCCATCGCCTTTGAAATAGTTTTTCTCTCCAGCCCGCAGCGGTAGAGTTGCTTCTTTCAGCGCTTGCAGTGCCGGAGACCCGGGTTCGATCCCAACTACGGGTGCCATCTGCACGGAGTTTGTACTCGCCCCTTGATCGTGTGGGGTTTCTCCAAGATCTTTGGTTTCCTTCCACACTCCAAAGACATACAGGTAAGTAGGTTAATTGACTTGGTGTATGTGTAAAGCTGTCGCTAGTGTGTGTAGGATAGTGTCAATGTGTGAGGATCGTTGGTCAGTGCAAATTCAGTGGGCCGAAGGGCCTGTTTCCGTGCTGTATCTCTAAAATAAACTCAACATGAATTGAAGGTAGACAAAAATGCTGGAGAAACTCGGTGGGTGAGACAGCAACTATGGGACGAAGGAATAGGTGACGTTTCGGGTCAAGGCCCTTCTTCAGACTGATGTGGGGTGGGGGGGGCAGGAAGAAGAAAGGAAGAGGCGGAGAGAGTGGGCGGAGGGAGAGCTGAGAAGGGGAGGGGAAAGAGGGAGAAAGCAAGGACTACCTGAAATTGGAGAAGTCAATGTTCATACCGCTGGGGGTGTAAACCACCCAAGCAAAATATGAGTTGCTGCTCCCCTCATTTACGGTGGGACTCACTCTGGCCATGGAGGAGGCCCAGGACAGAAAGATCGGATTCGGAATGGGAGGGGGAGTTGAAGTGCTGAGCCACCGGGAGATCGGGTTGGTTGTTGCGAACCGAGCGGAGGTGTTGGGCGATTTCATTCTCTCGTAAATGTGGCATTTAAGAGTTTCAATAATCACATCATGCTGTCGTACTCCAGAAAAAAAAAATATTATTTCCACCTCTCCACCCCTTCTAGCTGAAGATTATAATGTATTACAATCATAACTGAAAATATGGGCCGCTGTTCATTGCCAAAATTGCACGCTAAGCTCCCTCCAGCAACTGTTTCCAAACATGTAACACTAACAAGATGCAGCAACATTCGTGCCTTAGGCTGACTGGCACAATGTTATTCTCTATTTTCCTATAAAACTCCCTCCCACAGTTTGTCCTGGTGTATAGAAATTAAAAAGTAGGTTACAAAGAAAGAACAGCTATTATTGAGTTGCATCTTCTGCATCTGTTTCAATGTTTCTTAAATCCCTTTAAAGCCAGCAAAGTACTTTTTGAACTGCAGTCTCCACTATAAAGTTGAAAACAAAGCACCCAAATTGTTCCCACAAGCCATGATATGATAATGAATACATCTGGTTCAGTAACAATACGTAAGCCACCCACAATAACTCTAACAAAACTCAGTGCTCAGTAAATCCAGGCGGCCTCTGTGGAAGGAACGGACATTTAATGTTTCAGGTTGCGACTCTTTTTCAGATTAATTGGAGTTGGGGTTTACAAGCTAGAAAAGTGAAATAGACATTTAAGGATAAGGGGGAAATCTTTTAGGACTGAGATGAGCAAAACATTTTTCACACAGAGAGTGGTGAATCTCTGGAACTCTCTGCCACTGAAGGTAGTTGAGGCAAGTTCATTGGCTATATTTAAGAGGGTTAGTTGTGGCCCTTGTGGTTAAAGGGATCAGGGGGTTTGGAGAGAAGGCAGGTACAGGATACTGAGTTGGATGATCAGCCATGACCATATTGAATGGCGGTGCAGGCTCGAAGGGCCGAATGGCCTACTCCTGCACCTAATTCTATGTTTCTATGTTTCTATGTAAGGCACCCGCAATAACTCTAACAAAACTCAGTGTTCAGTAAATCCAGGCGGGCCAGGCGGCCTCTGTGGAAGGAACGGACATTTAATGTTTCAGGTTGCGACTCTTTTGTTGGGGTTTACAAGCTAGAAAAGAGAAATAGATATGGGACAAACACAAATATTTTTCAGATAAGGAGAGGTGAAAAAATTCTCGCCCTCCTCCATTCCAAGACTGGAGGAACAGCATCTTATTTCCACTTGGATAGCTTAGTGGCGTTAGCATCAAATACAACTCTCTCTTAACCCCCTCTCCATGCTCTCCCCATCCTGTACACACACACACATTTCTCTTACCATCTCCCACTCCCCAATTACCCTGCTCCAACACCTTCATCCCATATTCATTTCCCTCTTCCCTTTTATCCCGCTATTCCTCCCCCCCTCCCCCACCGCACTTTATCCCACCCCTATCACACCCAACTTTACATTTCACTCCTCCTCCTCTCCTTATCTGTCACCTATTTGTCTCCTTTTTTTACCTCTAGCCTTAATCACTTACTCCACCCACTGCCAATCAACCCTCCTGACATCCCCATATCGTTTGCCAGGCTTTGTCCTGCCCCCACTTCCCCTTTCCCAGCTCCCTACCCCCTACTCCAATCAGACTGAAGCAGGGTCCCAACAAGGAACATCGTCTGGCCGTTCCCTCGACAGATGTGCGGAGTTTGTACATTCTCCTTCATGACCTGCGTGGGTTTTCTCCAGGCGCTCCGGTTTCCTCCCACACTCCAAAGACGTACAGGGATGTAGGTTAATTGGCTTCGGTAAAATTGTAAATTGTCCCTAATGTGTGTAAGATAGTGTTAGTGGGCAGGGATCGCTCGTAGGCGAGGACTCGGTAGGTAGACTCGGTCTGTTTCTGCGTGGTATCTCTAAACTAATCCAAAGATGTTGCCCGACCCTCTGAGTTTCTCCAGCACCTTGTGTTGTGCTTAAGATTCCATCATCTACAGTTTCTTGTGCCTTCTGCAATAACTCAAATCCTGTTCAAAATATTGGGATATTCTGGATGTCCAACCATAAGAACTCAAATTTCACTGTACACGTGACAATAAACTGGCCTTGAAATCTTGAAGGACAGAGAGGCCTCAGTTAGACATCTCAATACTACATCTCATACTTACCCTCGAGATCCCTGAGAGATTCACCCTTGATTTTAATACTCAAATCTCAGAACCAACAACCTTTGACTCAAGAAGTGAGAGTGTTACCCACTGTGTCACAATGCAAGAATATATCTTTGTAAATTTTCAACTGACTTGGCCGCGCTATGTAAACTTGTAATGAAATCACCTTGGGCACTTTTTTTGCCACAGGGATCGTGCAGCATGGACCACACTGTAAGATTTGTGCTGCTGTTGCAGTTTTCCGTTTCAAAAGGCAGCATACAGCAGTTTTTTAGATCATACGTAACATTAACCTTTCAAGGGAAAACAGCTCTGCTCAAAGTGGGGTACGATGTCAAACACACTGTAACAAGGAGGATTTGCAGCAAATGGCAAATTTGCATTTCAGGAGATCCTTTATAATTCACAGAGAATGAACAAAGTGTGGATAATAATCGCAAGCTCTGACAAGTTGATTTGATTTACTTGTTTCTGTACCATGAGCTCAAGGTAAATAAATGTGAATTAAAAACATTTCAGAAGACCGAAAAGTCATTGATTAAACACTCATTCTGTTTCTCTCTCTCTACAAATGCTGCTGGACCTGCTGAGTATTTCTTAATCTTAACCTTAATTCTGCTTTTAATTTAAAAATCATTGGATACAATTTTGGGAAGGGACATGCTTGGCAATTTTCATGAAGGAAGGCAGAAAAAAATGAACACACCGACTATCAGAAACAAAGTTAAGGGGCTGTCCCACTTGGGTGACCTAATCCGTGAGTTCTGGCGAGTTTGCCCTCGACTCATACTCGCAGCATGGTCGACACGAGGTCCTTGGAGGTCTTTGTAACTCTCCTTCATGCTCGAGAGTAGTCCCTATGTAATCAAGGCCTCAGCTAGGCAGCGGCGTATTTTTCAACATTTAAAAATGCCCGCGAGTACAAAAGGATCGCCATGGAAAAAACAATACTTTTTTTACTCGTAGGTTTAGTCATTGTAGGTCGTGGTAGGTGGGCATGTTAATTGTAGGTAATCAAGGGTAGTCAAAGGTAGTTGTAGATAGTCTTCAGCATAGTCGAAGGGAGGTCGAAGGAGGTTGTCTTCACTCTCCACTATTTGGTGTCCAATTTTCCCGAAGTTAGTCATAGCTAGTCGAAGCTGGTCTTCAACATAGTCGAAGGAGGTTGAAAGAGGTCTTCAACATGACATTTTTCTAAACTCTCCTAAACTCTTCTAAACTCGCCAATTAGGTCGCCCAAATAGGACAACCCCTTAAGGCAGAGAATCGAGACCAGTACAGTTTTGGCGTGCAATTTTACAGGAAAAGGTTCCCAGTTCCCAGAGTAATTGACAGCAATTAAGGATTGTTTGAGCTATGCATCTCACTAGACCATCTTTGTCCTTGATTCCCGTACAGGTTTTGATAGTACAGATCGATTAGCAATGGCGTATCTCCAAACAAGATGTACCGCTTCAACCAAAGGAAGGATTTTACTTGGCACTTTGGCATTGCTAACTATGTTGTGTGTTTACTCAGCAGAAATCAGCATCTCCTCAACGAAACTCAGAAGTGTTGGCGTCCTTATTAACCTTAGAGGCAGATACGATAGTGGCATTTAAGAGGCTTTTGGATGGGCATATGTGTATGCAGGGAATGGAGGGATATGGATGGGGGAGGGGGGACAAAGGAGGGCCTGGCATGGGGGAGTGGAGTGGGGATGGACGTGGTGTGTGATGCTTTATAACTTTGTAAGCGCCCTTTATGCGGTGACTATTTGCACACCTTGGGTATGCAATGAATCTCACTGTGACTTGGCACACGTGACAATAAAGTATTCAATCCAATTCAAAATCTCTCCCTCTCAGTCCCTCACTCTGAAAGACTTTTCCTAGCCAAATCTAAACCATGAAAGCAACACCTCTGGTTGATGCTGCTGCACCCTCTATCTCTGGCAATGTGTCTTGGCACCACTCCCACCTAGAATTCTCAGACTGAAATCCCACATACGGCAGCATGCCTGGTCTGCTGCTGCCAGAAGGTAGGCCTGTACTAAGAGCTTCTGAAATGTCATCAGTGCCAGGGTTCTTTATGGACTGCCTGGGTGAGGTCTGCTGTAAGACTTCACCGGATTCTATGCAAAAACAAAGAATTTCACTCATGTACCCAGGTACCTGTGACAATGTTTTGTTTAAGAAGGAACAGCAGATGCTGGAAAATCGAAGGTAGACAAAAGTGTTGGAGAAACTCAGCGGGTGCAGCAGCATCTATGGAGCGATCCGAATCGTCCCGAAACGTTGCCTATTTCCTTCGCTCCATAGATGCTGCCGCACCTGCTGAGTCTCTCCAGCACTTTTGACTATCTGTGAAAATAAAGTAGCAGTGAATAAAATAACCTTTGAAGCACTGAACTATTGAACCATTGAGAAGAGAGGATCCAGTACTTACTTCATCATCAGAGGGTGGTGGTGGAGGCTCTGCTATGATCTGGAGACAAGAGAGAAAGGGAGAGGAGACAGGTTAGAAATCAGATGCCACCTCAGATCAGAAACTTTAAAAATGTGTGCACTGCAAAATAAAATTACTTTGGCTTTAGAGAAACAGCATGGAAACGGTCCTTTTGCTCCCACCGTGTCCGCGCCCATCAACGAACAACCTCGCGCTAGTTCTATCTTACACTCTAAGGACAATTTACAGAAACCAAGTAGCCTACAAACCTGCAGGACTTTGGAATTTGGGAGAAAACCTGAACACCCGGAGAAAACTCACGTGGGCTCAGGGAGAACGTGCAACCTCCACACAGACAGCACCCGAGGTCAGGATCGAACCCGGGTCTCTGGCCCTGTGAGCCTGCAACTGTGCCGCTGGGTCTCCCTGCCGCCCCTGCTCTGATGGAATCTGCTGCAGGGTAACAGTGGATAATCTCAGCCCTGTTTGCAACAGCTGAAGAGGAGCAAATCACTCAGAATACTGCAAACATTAATTTTAACGGTTCAGGATAGAAACATAGAAATTAGGTGCAGGAGTAGGCCATTCGGCCCTTCGAGCCTGCACCGCCATTCAATATGATCATGGCTGATCATCCAACTCAGTGTACCACCTGGGTCTCCCCCTAATCCCCTAGCCACAAGGGCCCATGACTCCCTCTTAAATGGCCAATGAACTGGCCTCAACTACCCTCTGTGTAGAGAGTGAGATTCACCACTCTCTGTGTGAAAAATGCTTCTCATCTCGGTTTTAAAGGATTTCAGCTGAAGAGGAGTCCTGGACTTCCCTAACATCGGGAACAATCTCCTGATCTAGCCTGTCCAACCCCTTAATTTTAAAGTTTCTATAAGATCCCCTCTCAATCTCCTAAATTCTAGAGAGTATAAACCAAGTCTATCCAGCCTTTCGTCGTAAGACAGTCCTGACATCCCAGGAATCAGTCTGGTGAACCGTCTCTGCACTCCCTGATTTTACACAGTGGTGGTGATGTGGATGGTGCTGCCAGAGGTGGTGGTGGAGGCATATAAGATAATGGCGTTTCAGTACGCACCTTAGATAGGCACATAGATGAGGCGGAATGGTGGGATATGGGTCACAAGCAGGCAGAGGAGATCATTTATCTTTGGCATTATGTTCGGCACAGACATTGTGGGTTGAAGGGCTTGTTCCAGTGCTCGACTTTTCTCCATGCTGAACATGTTTGAAGGGTGGATTTTATCATCAATTTGCTCCCTGAGTAATATATATTTGTAATTTTTAAGTTAAGGAATATGCTTGTTCTAATGCCCCTGTCCCACTTAGGAAACCTGCACGGAAACCTCTGGAGACTTCACACCCCACCCAAGGTTTCCGTGCGGTTCCCGGAGGTTGCAGGTGGTTGCCGGAGGTTGCAGGTAGTGGAAGCAGGTAGGGAGACTGACAAAAACCTCCGGGAACCGCACGGAAACCTTGGCTGGGGCAAAAAGTCTCCAGAGGTTTCCGTTCAGATTTCCTAAGTGGTGGCAGGGGCATTAGTCAGCAGTGACATCTTGCATATGTGAAGTCTACTGCAGTCCAGTTGCTACAAGCATTGGTGCAAATAAAAAAAGGGAGCTGAGAAATCTCACAATGGCCAATTCAGAGTTACAAATCACCTCCAAATTATAGTTATACTCCATGTAGGTAAGAAGTAACAATATACTCCACATCCAATTTAACTCTGGAACCAGTTTTCCTTCCAGTTATGGGGCAAGTGGGGATGAGGCTATTTCTCTGAGACTCTACCCTTTTCTGTATATCAGATTTCTGGAATAATATGATTCAAAATGTTATGACTTTGTTAGACCTCTTCCAGAGACCACTAAAGGAATGCAAAGCAACCTGCCAACGACCCCCCTCCACAGGGACCCAATGTCCTTCCCAAACCAAAGTGCCAATTAGCTTTAAAGGGATCCCCATTCTAAGGAAAAAGTTTAAAAAATTCCGTTTCCAATTTGATTTATCTCTGCGCTATTTTATTCCACAAATCAATCTGCTGGGAGAACTGTTGTCATCTCTGGGAAACAGCAATACATTTGGCTCATGATCCTTTCCTGACAGTCCATCCCTCTTGCTGGTTGTCCAAGGTTTGTAGATTTTGCTTTGCTGCATTTTTCCTGTATTTCTTTCCCTTCATATTATATATGAGCGGTGGGCGGCGCGACTCTGGCCAGCAGCGGCCTCTGCAGTCTGTCCGCGTTTTATTATTTTCTGTCTGTGTTTAAATGTAGTTTTTCTTATTTTTTGTTGGGGTGTGTGTGTGGGGGGGGGTGGGGGTGAGGTGGGAGGGGGGGGGAAACTTTTTAAATCTCTCCCTGAACTGGAGACCCGACCTTTTCTCGTCGTCGGGTTTCCGTTGTCGTTGGGGCCGCAACGAGGAGCGGCCTCCAACAGGAAGAAGCCGGGGACTCTGGTGCTACGACTCACCGTCGCCGTCGCGGGGCTGGCCGAGTCCGGAGCGGGTGGAGCGGTGGAGGAGCGCTGCTGCTGCTGCTGCTGCTGCTGCTACCGGGGAGTCGGAGGCTCCAACGGCAGGTCTGTGGACGGCGGCACCGGGAGCCCGCGGGTCCCTGGAGGGAGACCGCTTTTCAGGGCTCTCGCAACGGCGACTTCCCCCGCCCGAGTTGCGGGGTTGAAGAGCTCCTGGAGCGGGGCCTAACATCACTGCCCCGCGCGGCTTGGAATGGCCGCGGGACTCTGCGAGCGCACTCCGGGGGCTCTAACAGCAAGACCCGGTGTGCGACCTCGCACCACCCGGCGTGGCTTTAATGGCCGTGGGACAATCGCCATCGCCAGCCGGGGGCTTTGACTTTGACTCTGACATCGGGGGGGGGAGAGTGCAGTGGAGAGATAAGTTTATTAGGCCTTCCATCACAGCGATGTGATGGATGTTTATGTAAATTATGTTGTGTCTTGGGTCTATGTGTTTGTAATGTATGGCTGCAGAAACGGCATTTCGTTTGGACCTCAAGGGGTCCAAATGACAATTAAATGTATCTTGAGCTCCATTCATACAACAATTGAATTGAAGAAGAGTCTCGACCCGAAACGTTGAGTTATGCAGAATGGTCTCGACCCAACGCGCCACCCATCCATGTTCTCCTGAGATGCTGTCTGAGCTGCTGGGTCACTCCAGAACTTTGTGTATTAACCAGCATCTGTGGTTCTTTCTCTCTACATACAGTTGAATCGTTTTATGGGAATACAAGGCTAAGAAAAAGCTACGTCCACAGCTTGAATCTCTTTCCATGCCTGGAATTTACTTGTTGCCACTTCTGTTGGAATTGCTGAGCTGAAATTTTATTGAGGTTGGTTTTGCCAAGAAATAATTCAGTTTTATGGAAGGACTGAGATTGTTCTCCTTGGAACATTTGATAGTTGTTCAAAATTCAAAATCTCTGTACTTTAGTTACCAGTCCTTCAACGATTCGAAGGAGTGGGCTAGATATTCATTTTATGACACATGTAGGCTGTGCATAGCAACCTTTGCCTTTGAAACATATAAGATTGTTAAGGGTTTGGCCACACTAGGCAGGAAACATGTTTCCGATGTTGGGGGAGTCCAGAACCAGGGTCCACAGTTTAAGAATAAGGAGTAAGCCATTTAGAACGGAGACGAGGAAACATTTTTTCTCACAGAGAGTGGTGAGTCTGGGGAATTCTCTGCCTCAGAGTGCGGTGGAGGCAGGTTCTCTGGATGCTTTCAAGAGAGGGCGAGATAGGGCTCTTAAAAATAGCGCAGTCAGAGAATATGGGGAGAAGGCAGGAACTGGGTACTGATTGGGGATGATCAGCCATGATCACATTGAATGGCAGTGCTGGCTCGAAGGGCCGAATGGCCTACTCCTGCACCTATTGTCTATTGCCTATTGTCAATTGAATGTTGCTTATATTCATTACAATACATTTTTGGAAGCAGAGTTCAAGTTTTACATACAGCCTGAATGGCCTCCTTTCATACTGTATCATTGTATCTCGTTATAGTCCCATCCTGTTCTGAATAGAAGTGGCATCGGTCACCGAGATCTCTCCTTACCGTTCACTGGTTGCCCCTATCACCGACTGACCCACGTTTTTCCGACTGTGGAGTCCCTTCATTGTTATTGGTATTCTTATGAAGGAAATGTAGCTTTAACAACCCGCTTGCTTCCTACACAAAGCCTCTGCGAGCCGAGTTGAAATATTCTTTGATTGCTGGAACTCTTTGCCAGGAGATCCTATCCATGAGCTAAGATGTTCAGGTCCAGCCAGTTTCAGTCCTGTTTACTGTATGGATGGCATGTTCCCAGCTGAGTACTACCCCATTGTGTGCCTCAAGTTGCAACATTTCCAACACTGTATTCATGGCTTTGATCTGATGCCGGGAAAGGATTTTGGTCGCCACGCAAGATGCCCGGACTTTCCAGAATCGCTTTTTCTTCCCCCTCCCTCCCTTCCACTTTTCTCGTGACTATCTTGCCTGCTGTTGTTCCTGGGTGACACACTTGTTTTCCCAAGTCCGGAGCATTGTTTCTTGCTACGTGTGGCCGGTGGGACGTCACACAGCTACTTGGCGGGCGTCTGGATTGACACCAGGACTTACCACAGTGCAGCACAAGGGCCAGAACCACCAGAAGAGGGCCAGCGCCAGCAGTAGGAAGAGGATCAGGAGTGCAATGGCCAGAATTGTTCCGTCCGACTGCAATGAAAAGAGAAAGGGAGAGTTTGATGAGCGATCCCTGAATGAAACACAAGGGACGTGTTCTTGCTACTCACACATACACAAACACGTCCCTGGCATGCTTTGCCTGGGTTTTTTTTAAAAAGAGTTCCTTTTGTTTGTGTGGTCTGTTTGATCCCAAAGACATTTTCCCTTACTTTGCATGCCTAATTTTAAAATTCCAGAAAGGGACTGTTCCAGCTGTGTAGTTGAACCACCCGATCCACCCTCCATTTCCCAGCCCTTTGTCCAAACTGTTCACATTTATTTTCTCCTTCAATTATTCTGTGCTCTGTTCCTCTGCGCACTGAAGACTGCTGGCCCCCTCACCGCATGAGTCATAGAGCTATACAGCATGGCAACAGGCCCTTCGGTCCAACTTGTCCATTCTGGGTTGGTTCCCATTTGCTTCAATTTGTTCCATATTTCTCTGAACCATTCCTATCCATATATCTGTCCAGAAATTATAATTATATCCACTCCCTTTGCTTCGTTTAGTAGCTCATCCCAAATGTTAACTATCATCTGAGTATAAAAGTTGCTCCTGATGGCCCTTAAAATCTCTCCCCTCTCTCTTAAGACTGTGCTCTCTGGTTTTAGAACTCTCAATTCTGGTGGAAAGACTGTGAGTGTAAATTTTATCCCAGGTCACTCATAATATGCATACAACTAAATGGTCACCAGCATGCATACAACTAAATGGTCACCAGCATGCATACAACTAAATGGGACTTAGTAATCTGGACCTCTTTGCTTGCAGGTTTTGAACTAAACTGCAAATGTCAACAGAGGACTGGATTTTTGATGCCCACAGAACACAAAAGACATTCGACACACAAAAAACGTCCATTACATTAACATTTAATATCAAGTCAAGTCAAGTCAAGTCAAGTCAAGTTTATTTGTCACATACACATACGAGATGCGCAGTGAAATGAAAGTGGCAATGCTCGCGGAACAACAAAACAACCAAACAAATTATAAACACAATCATAACACACATATTATTTTACATAATAAATAATAGAAGGAATATACGATGTGAAGCGCGATAAATCACACCTTACAACATATTGCGGCAAAATTAGCAAAACATGCAATGCAGAACAATGCAGTAGAACAAAGGTTTAAAATGACTGGAAGCCCATATTGACAGGTTTTTTCTCTTGGGGTGACTACATACTTGTTGAGGCAGGCAAATGTCAATCAGAATCACGTCCACACATGAATTAATAATTGAACTTAAATCTAGTTGGAGGACAAGAAACAAAACAAACAAGAGGGTTGCTCTCTCCTCTGTATAATTCAGCTTTGGCGAATTTAGTGGAATTTTATCCTTTGTTTAGTTTCAATTAGATAAGAAATACAGCATGAAAACAGGCCCTTCAGTCCGCACCAACCAACGACCACCCATACACGTGTCAGATGATTTGACACGAATGGCCAGATTTATTAATGTTCGCTACATTTGTTGTTCATTGAGTCATATTGCTGTCCAGTGTGTTCTTATTTATGTTACAACAGACCAATTGCTTTATTGGATTGTCCAAATCGTTGAGTTCTATCAACCACTCCTACCCGTTGTCATTACGTAGTCAAGTATTAGAGATGGGACCTATACGTTTAGAGATACATACAGCGTGGATACAGACACTTCAGCCCAGCTAGTTCAATCTGACCACTGATCACCCCTACACTAATTCTATGTCAGACCCACTTTCACACACAACACACTAGCGACAATTTACAGAAGCCAATTAACCTGCAAACCTACACATCTTTGGAGTGTGGAAAGAAACTGCAGCACCCGTAGAAAACCCACACAGTCTCAGGGAGAACGTACAGACAGAATCCGAGGTCAGGATCGAACCAGGTCTCTGGCACTGTAAGGCAGCAACTCTACCACTGCTCCACCGTACCGCCTTATCTCTGCGATTGGCACGGTCCTGGATTTAAGCCTCTTCCAGAGAGAGAGGACAAATGTAACCATGGTGAAACTCCAGGGCAGTCCTGAGGGAATCTTTCAGGTGAATGAATGAATGGAAAGGCTGAAGTAAATTTGCATTATTCAATCATTCAACCAAAAGATCCAAGACCCTCCACATGGTCACCAGTGCCGATTCCACAACATGTACAGATGGTACTAATGGTCAAAATGACATAGCACATTCCCTCTCCCCTTGCTTTATTTATAAGGGCGGTATCTATTTGTAAACTGTTTTCAATTGACAGCATCATCTTCATTTCAGTCAGCTCCACACTTGTCTGCAGCAGCTTGCAAACAGGGTCTCCAACGGAGGAAATGCCAACATTATAAAAATAAAATTGTTTAATTGGATTTGGTCAGCCAATAGCTTATATATTTATAGTGGAAACGATGCATTACTAACAATGGGACAGCAAACCACAGTGGAGATGGCCAGTAATGTAACCCTGTTCTGCCTTTAGTTTTCAGTTTGTGTTTTATGGACACAGAGTGGAGACAGGCCCTTTGGCCCAACGAAGCTGTGCTGAGCAGCTATCAATCGTAGACTAGTTCTATCCTAGACGCGAGGGAAAATTTACAGAAGTCAATTAACCTACAAACCTGCACGTCTTTGGAGTGTGGGAGGAAACCGGAGCACCCGGAGAAAACCCACTTGGTCACAGGGAGAAGGTACAAACTCCGTACAAGCAGCACCCATGGTCAGATTTGAACATGGGGACTCAAGCACTGTAAGGCAGCATGTCCGCTGCCTTTATTTGGCAATGCTTCTGTGGTTTTTGATTCAAACATATTTTCAGAATAAATTGACTTTGTTCCCGTACATTAGGCTGTTTCTCGTAAATCATTCACTCTGCCTCTGTTGACTCTAACAGCTGATGCGGCAGTGTTAATAAACACTCTGCAAATGCAAGTATTTTTAAAAAAAGCTTCCTGTTCACAGTCACTGATGGAGAGTTTCAATTGAAGCCATATCTCAGGGTTTTTGTTGTGGTGGCCATCACACATGCCAGCTCTGAGTGTACAAGGCAGAAATGCCTGATGTGTAGCTGGGGGTGACTTAATGAAATGGGAAGATGGGGAGGAGTTTTTCGTTAAGAGTTTTTGAGATATAGCATGGAAACGGGCTCTTCAGCCCAACATTCATGCTGACCAACAATCACCCATTCACACTAGTGCTCTGTTATCCCACATTCATAACCCTTCCAAACCCACTAGGCACAATTTACAGATGATAATTAACCTACAAACCGGCCAGTCTTTGGGATGTGGGAGGAAACCGGAGCACCAGAAATAAACCAACGCTGTCACAGGGTGAACATGCAAACTCCGCGCAGACAGCACACGAGCTCAGGATTGAATCCTGGTCTCTGCCTGCTGTGCCACACTGCCGCAAAGTGAGGAGAATGGAATCGAGGCTCCACTTTAGACTTTAACTTTTAGCGATACAGCGCGGAAACAGACCCTTCGGCCCTCCAAGTCCACGCCAACCAACGATCGCCCCGTACACTAACACTATCCTACACACTAGGGACAATTTACAATTTTACCAAAGTCAGTTAACCTACTAACCTGTACACCTTTGGAATGTGAGAGGAAACCAGAGTGCTCTGAGAAAATCCACCTGGACACTGGGAGAACGTACAAACTCCGTACAGCCAGCACCCGTAGCCGGGATCGAACCTGGGTCTCTGGTGCAGTAAGGTGGCAACTCTACTGCAGTGCCGCCCCCGAAAGGCTCTTTGATTCTTTTCACAGAATGTAATGCTCTGAACAGTATATGGACCAGGTGAAGCAAAGGCACGATGTCATCATCTGCTTGAAGCCTTGGTCAATGTTTAATGCAGCTTGATGGTGCTAGAACAGACTGACCAGCCCGAAGAGAAAGATAATGTCTCAACTAGGAAAGACAGTTCAGTTTAGTTTAAGAAGGAACTGCAGATGCTGGAAAAATCGAAGGTAGACAAAAAAGCTGGAGAAACTCAGCGGGTGAGGCAGCATCTATGGAGCGAAGGAATAGGCGATGTCGCCTATTCCTTTGCTCCATAGATGCTGCCTCACCCACTGAGTTTCTCCAGCTTTTTTGTCTACCAAGGAACCTGGAATGACATTTCTACATCTCAGTGTATCTATCGTCATTATTATTCATGTTCATAGTTCTAGGAGCAGAATTGGCCTATCTAGTCTACTTCCCCATTCAATTATAGCTGATCTACTGTGTCTTTCCCTCTGAACCCCATTCACCTACACTCTCCCCATAACCTCTGACACCCATTCTAATCAAGAATCTCAGTTAAGTTGTGATTATGGATGGTGATTTGAGGATAATTCCTCATTCATCCGCTATTTAAGCAACTATAATTCTTAGGTAACCAGCTAACATTTCTAAAAATATTTAGCAATTTCACGTTTTTTTTTCCAAAACCCTACATTTGAATTTGGCACACTGGGTTCCAATGCGACTTTTGTTTACATGCAGCCCTTTCTCAACCTACACACAGCGGCCCACTCGCAGTCTCTCACTTGAATGTATTTACAACTGGAGGTTCGTTCCAAGTGCGTTTGGGAAACCGTATGTATATCTATTTATTTCTTTATTTAGTTAATTCTTTCTTTCGAACAGAATAAAAGGATAAAAAGCAACTGTGAAACAACATACAAAAAACAAAACAAGAATATTTATAAAGTGTCATAAACAATATCTATAAATAAATGAAATTGTATGTGTCCGAAAAGGAGCAGGAAGAAGCCAAAGCTTATTAATTCCCACCCCTTATTCAACTGCTTATAATTATCTTATACACATTTAGCAGCTATATGTACACCATATGTACACCAGCAGCTATATGTACACAATATGTACACCATATGTACACCAGCAGCTATATGTACACCATATGTACACCAACAGCTATATGTACACCATATGTACACCATATGTACACCATATGCTATATGTACACCATATGTACACCAGCAGCTACATGAGCAGCTATATGTACACCATATGTACATCAGCAGCTATATGTACACCATATGTACACCAACAGCTATATGTACACCAAACTATTTACATTTATACACTAATCAAATATTTACAAAGCCATACAAAAAAGAGAGATAAAAATTCTCTGGATGCTTTCATGAGAGAGCAAGGCTCTTAAAAATAGTGGAGTCATGGGGATATGGGGAGGAACGGGGTACTGATTGGGGATGGTCAGCCATGATCACATTGAATTGCGGTGCTGGGTCGAATGGCCTCCTCCTGCACCTATTGTCTATTGTCAAACTGGAGGAACAGCACTGACTGCCCCTCCCATCTTCCAACTTTCTTTCCTCCCCCCCCCCAATAATCAGTGAAGAAGGGTCCCCATCTGAAACATCACCTCTCCATGATTTCCAGTTATAGTGCCTGACCCACCTTGCTCCAGCACTTTGTGTCTATCTGGGATGAGAACTGCTCTGAATGAAATTAACTTGTACTAAAGATCAATTTTTTTGAGCTGGCAAAATGAATTTTGAATGAGAATTAGAGGGTTAAATCTTGAATTGGAAGGGCCAGCTGTAAAGTCTTTGTGGTTTCTTTGGGGATCTGAAAAATGAGCGTGTTGGCTGGTTTGGAAATGGGGAGTTTTGTTGTTTGTCCACCCATGTACAAACCTTTAAGCACTGCGGGTAAGTGATACTGTCGCATGAATGGATGGCGTAAGTAAGGCTTGTGAAAAAAGCCATCAACTTAATCCTTTTCATTGTACTTTCTGCTTTCTAGCCTTTCTGACGCAAGCCAAATGAATTTGGAACAGATTAGACCAAGGCTCCAGCCCAGGATCTGTGTTGCTAAGCTGGGATAGTGCCATGGCTTCCTTCCAAATCGCCAAGTAACGCGAGGTTACTTAAGGTTTATAATGAAGAGGGGGAAGGAATATTGTGTACTTTCAAACGATGACTTTCATACTTTGTGTTGCCTCCTCCCCCCACATATCCCCTCTTTTTTATCTCACCTCTTCTTCTAACTTTTGAAAGGAACAGAGTCATCCTTGCTCAGGTCAAAGCTTTCAATAATATAGCTCTTCCTCCGCTGTCTCTTTCCCTCCTCCGGCTTTCCAGCCACAGATTTCCAAAACCGGAAGTGGGAAAGAGCTCAATAATTCTCAAAAGTGAAGTAAGAAGGTGGTCAAGGAGTCAGGCAGCATGGAAATATGTCCCTCAGCCACCGAGGCTGCCTTTAGTTTAGTTTGGAGATACAGCGTGGAAACAGGCCCACCGAGCCAGCACCGGCCAGCAATCCCCCAAATCCCCCAGAGGAAAGCGCTCCAGAGGGCCATTGACAACGCCCAGAGGATTGTCGGCTGCCCTCTCCTTACCTTGGAGGACTTACACAGTTCCCACTGCATCAAAAAATCCCAGAGCATCATCAAGGACATTTCCCACCCCGGACACTCCCTGTTTGAACTGTTGCAGTCAGGCAGACAGTACAGATCTACAAGGACAAGGACGAACAGACTAAAAAACAGTTTTTACCCCACTGCTATAAAAGCACTAAATGTAGCCGCCAAGGAACGCAGGGGCGATACAGACTAAGGGACTGTGGTACACTGTGAAATCGACAGAAGGATGGAGGGTTGGGTGTTTATGCGTGCTATTTTCGTGATATTTATTTTAGTTGTTTATCTTTTAATATTTTATCTTGTATGTATCGTTAGCTTTTAGAAATGTTTGAATGGTGCACTGACTGGCTGACATTTTTAAATTTTGTTGTACATGGTTCATGTTACAATGACAATAAAGAAACTATTCTACTATTCTATTCTATATAATGACCCTGTCCCACGGTACGAGTTAATTCCAAGACCTGTCCTGAGTTTAAAAATAAATCAAACTCGTGGTAAGCACCGAGAATGAACGTAGCGGGTACATCGATCCTCGGGGACGTCTCTTAGTGGCTCGTAACGCTAACGGCAGGTACTCGGGAAGACTCGCTAATGGCAGGTAAGCTCGGGAAGACTCGTGAAGATTTTTCAACATGTTGAAAAATGTCCTCAAGAGCCCTGTGTACCGACAAGCGGCCATTACCGTAAATCTCCGAGTTCGAATCGGGGCAAAGTCGGGAGAACTCTTGGAATGAACTCATACCGTGGGACAGGGCCATAACACTATCCTGCACTAGGGACAATTTTTCACATTTATTACCAAGCCAATTAACCAACAAATCTGTACGTCTTTGGAGTGTGGGAGGAAAACGAAGATCTCGGAAAAAACCCACACAGGTCCCGGGGAGAACGTACAAAGCCCGTACAGACAAGCACCTGTAGCCAGGATCGAACCCAGGTCTCTGGCGCTGTAAACGTTGTAAGGCAGCAACTCTACCACTGAGATGTAATTTCACTTTGCGTGAGACCATTTTAGTTTGAGTTGCCTTCCACCCGTCAGGAAAATAGTAACCACAGAATAACAATCCAGTTACCTAGGTTAGAAAAGGTATTAGCTATAGGGAGACTTTGGACAATTCAATTCAACTTTAATGTCATCGCACAAATACAAGTATGAGTACAACGAAATGCAGTTTTGCGTCAGTCCGTAGTAGTTGTACATAAAGTATGGATTATTATGTCTACAACGTCATGAGGGTGAGGGGAGACCTAATAGAAGTATATCAAGAGTCAAGAGTGCTTTATTGTCATATGTACCAAAACGGATCAATGAACAGCACCAATATATATATATATAATTAAGAGGGGCATAGATATGGTAGACATTTAGAACATTTTTCTCATGGTGGAAATGTCATAGACCAGAAGACATAGCATTTAAGGTGTGATGGCAACATTTTAAGTTGTTGTTAAGAGTCAGTTTTATGGGCACGTTTTTAAGGTAAAATCTTTTTACACAGATGTGTGGGTGACTGGAGTGGGCTGCTAGGGCTGGTGATGCAGGTAGACATGAAAGTGACATTTGCATTTCTGTAGTCACATGGATATGCAGGGGATGGATGATCTAAGAAGCACATGCAGCGGTTGGAAATGAAAATTAACCACTCCATTGTGCTTTTCAGCAGGGTGGGTAGAGAGCTTCAAGACCCATCGTGTCAACCCACCCCCCATCGCACAAGAGCATTGTGTTCAGTTCTGGGCACCATGTTATAGGATAGATCTTGTCAAGTTGGAAAGGGTGCAGAAAAGATTTACAAGGAGTTGAGCGCCTGAGCTATGGGAAGATGTTAAGCAGATTTGGACTGCATTCCTTGGAGCGCAGGGGGATGACAAGTCACCTTATGGAGGTGTACAAAATCATGAGAGGAATAGATCGGGGAAATGCACTGAGTCTCTTGCCCAGAATAGGGGAATCGAGAACCAGAGGACATAGGTTTAAGTTGAGGCGGAACTTTTTCACCCACCTCCTACGGACTAGGGGCAATTTACAGAAGCCAATCGCCCTACAAACCCGCACGTCTTTGGAATGTGGGAGGAAACCAGAGCACCCAGAGGAAACGCACCCCTCACAGGGAGAGCATTCAAACTCTGCACAGACAGCACCCAAGGTCAGGATCGAACCCGGGTCTCCGGATGTTGCGAGGTGGTAGCTCTACCGGCTGCGCCACCGTGCCACCCTCACAGTTCTTCTTCCCCTCCCGCTGAGTTGCTCCAGCTGCTCCACTTTTTGTTTTGCTTGGCTACGCCACAAACTTAACAAAGTTCTGACCCAGTAGAGCGCGATAGTATTTAGCTCAATGCTGCATTCCAGAGCATATGCAGGGCCTGCAAGTGAGAGCTAGCCTTTGGGATGTGGTGTGGTGGAGTATGGAATTGTGAAACATCCCCACACAGCGCTCCAGACTGATGTAGAATCGGCCTATCTGTATCTCGTGCTAAATATAGGACATAAAGTGCTGGAGTAACTCAGCGGGTCAGGCAGCATCCAGGGAGGCTGTTGAGTTACTCCAGTACTTTACATCCTTCTTTGTAAACCAGCACCTGCAGTTCCTTGTTTCGACATCATGTTAATTGTACTTGCACTCAATGACAAATTGAGAACAGTTCCTGTGCAGAAAAGAACTCCTGATGCCGTTTCAAATCAAAGGTAGACACAAAATACTGGAGTAACTCAACGGGACGGGCAGCATCTCTGGAAAGAAAGAATGGGTGACATTGCGGGTCGAGATCCAAGGCTGCAGAAGGGTCTCGACCCGAAACGTCACCCATTCCTTCTCTCCATAGATGCGGCCTGTCCCGCTGAGTTATCCCAGCAATTTGTCTCTATCTGCATACAGTTCCTGATGTTTTATTTCAGAGAAGATACCTAGATCCTCTCACTCCATGCATTTAAATAGGAAGCTTGGAATGGAAACACAAGTGATTTTAATCACAGAAAATTGACCCTTTGAGGCAAAATAATACGTGGTTCTCGAGCTGCAGGTTGGAATGTAGAAGTGAGCTGCCATTAGAGGGCCAAGCAGAGCAGCTGACTGTAATTTGATGCATACATGCAATCTTTCCCCACGTTGGAATTAAATTCATTCCTGTTCTGCCTTTGCTGCAGAAGAAAAACTGGAGAGAAAAAGTGCCATTCGTAAACACTGGGAAGATATGGCAACAATTGAGGACAAGACAGGCTCGTTGGTCTAGGGGTATGATTCTCGCTTAGGGTGCGAGAGGTCCCGGGTTCAAATCCCGGATGAGCCCTCCTTTAAAGCTTTTCACTGTACCTCGGTACACGTGATAATATATTAAACGGAACTGAACTATTTCCTCAAGAGTGTCTCAATTTCATGTCCTCTTGACATGAGGGCTTCACGCATTGGTGTTAAAACCACCATTTTCCATTGGCCTGCTGCATATAATCCAGCCTGCATATTTGTGCCTGCCGCATATATCCAGCATTCACTGATCTCTCTGAAGCTCTCTGCTGTGAATCATACAAGAGCAGCTCAGAGGAACAACTGCTACTGCTGAAAATAACAGTAAACTGCAGATAAAAGGGCACAAAGTGCTGGAGTAACTCAGCGGTTCAGGCAGCATCTTTGGAGAATATGGATAGGTGATGTTTCGAGGCAGGTCCCTCCTTCAAACTGAAGAACCGACCCGATATGACACCTAAGGTAGACAAAAATGCTGGAGAAACTCAGCGGGCGAGGCAGCATCTATGGAGAGAAGGAATAGGTGACATTTCGGGTCAAGACCCGTCTTCAGATAGATGTCGGGGGGGAGGGAAAAAGAAAGGAAGAGGCAGAGACGGTAGGCTTGTGGGACTGCTGGGAAGGAGAGGGGAAGAGGGAGTGTGGGCGAGCTGGGAAGGAGAGGGGAAGGGGGAGTGTGGGAGAGCTGGGAAGGGGAGGGGAAGGAAGAAGCACAGCATAGTTTAGTTTTTTTTTTAGAGATACATCGCAGAAACAGGCCCTTCGGCTTCCAAGTTTGCACCGACCAGCGATCCCGCACACTAATGCTATCCTCCACCAGGGACACCAAGCCGATTAACCTACATTCCTGTACGTCTTTGGGAGTGTGGGAGGAAACTGAAGTTCTCGGAGGAAACTCATGCGGTCACGGGAAGAACGAAATTTTCCGTACACACAGCGCCCTTAGTCAGGATCGAACCCGGGTCTCTGGCGTTGTAAACGCTGTAAGGCAGCAACTCTACCGCTGCGCCACCATGGTGCAGTTGTGACGATTGAACTGTAAGCTTGATTTATCAAAACACTGGTGGAAGCTATGGAACTCAGCTGGTCGAGCTGCTGCCTCACAGCGCCAGAGACCCGGGTTCGATCCCGACTTCGGGTGCTGTCTGTCTATGTGCAGTTTACAAATTCACCCTGTGACTGAGGGATATCTCCAGGTTTCTTCCCAATTACCGAAGGGTTTGTAGGCCACATACAAAATGGCCTCTGTAAATTGCGCCCCCTAGTGGGCAGTGAGTGGATGCCAAAGTGAGATAGTATGGAACTAGTACGAACGGGTGATCGATGCCTGCGTGGACTCAGTGGGCCAAAGGGCCTCCTGCCACGCTGAATCTCCTAACTAAACTAAAAAACAACGCAGACCCCTGGTAAAATAATGGGACTGTGGATAATAGAAGGCAATAGACAATAGGTGCAGGAGCAGGCCATTTGGCCCTTCGAGCCAGCACCGCCATTCAATCCCCAATCAGTACCCCGTTCCTGCCTTCTCCTGACTCCGCTATTTTTAAGAGCCCTATCTAGCTCTCTCTTGAAAGCATCTAGAGAACCTGCCTCCACCGCCCTCTGAGGCAGAAAATTCCACACTCACCACTCTCTGTGAGAAAAAGTGTTTCCTCGTCTCCGTTCTAAATGGCTTACTCCTTATTCTTAAACTGTGGCCCCTGGTTCTGGACTCCCCCAACATCGGGAACATGTTTCCTGCCTCTAGCGTGTCCAAGCCCCTGAACAATCTTATATGTTTCAATGAGATCCACTCTCATCCTTCTAAACTCCAGAGTGTACAAGCCCAGCAGCTCCATTCTCTCAGCATATGAAAAGACTTCACTCCATTTTCCCTTGATCCTGAATGACTGGACTCTGGTCATGCAAACTTTTTGTCAAAAAATACTAAGCTCCATACAAGGAATGATTTATCTGCTGGAGTGACTCAATTATTTTTAGCTTAACCTAGACAAAATCCTGCTGGGCATTGAATCCTCCAGGTCTGGTTGAAGATAAACCATTTAATTTACTCTCAGCCAAAATAGGAAATCCTTGTGGCTGACTGGAAACCTGAAGCAACTTTGGTTCAATCTTCAATCTGGAGAGAGTGGGCAGCCAACTTAAGTTTTTGAGGAAACGGTCTCTTGAGGGGTGTGGATCATCTTGGAGAATTCATAGAGGTTTTAGGGAATGTATGTACAAGATGTAGTGCTCCCCGGCTCAGCACTTGAATGGAACATGCAGATTTAACAAATTATTTGTTCACAAACTGACACAGTGAATTATTGTATTAAACGGAAAGCTCCTACACAAGTTTAAGAAACTCTTAAAAAACATTTCATCGAGACTTTGATTTGAACAGATAATATCACCAAGTGTGGTCCCATGGCTTTGTGACTGATAGTTTATCAGTTCTCGGAGCAGAAATAGGCCATTCGGCCCATCGAGTCTACTCCGCCGTTCAATTATGGCTAATCTACTGTATCTCTCCCTCCCAACCCCATTCTCCTGCCTTCTCCCCATAACCCCTGACGCCCCTACTAATCAAGGATCTGTCAATCCCCTCTTTAAAAATATCCAATAACTTGGCCTCCTCGGTTAGTTTGAAGTTGCACTGATTTTTGTCAGAGAGTTTTGAGTGTATTGCAATCGGGAGGAAGATTTAGTAGCCTGAAAACTGCAGATGTAGGTTCTGGAACAGAACCCTACAGCCTACAGCCCTAAACACTACAACCTTCAAATAAGCTCTGAACGACATAGACTTGCGGGGATTGGTTTTACCATTTTGCACCATTATTGTTTGTTTATATTTATGTGTATGTATGTATATGTCTGTGTATATATATATATATATATATATATATATATATATATATATATATATATATATATATTATATATATAGACACTGAACTTTTTTCCTCATTTATTATATTGTTTACAGATTACTATGTTTACATAAATTCACTTGAACTTGAACATATTCTGTTGTGTTCATTTCATGTTCTAAGAATTTCCATGTTCTAAATCTGGGACATATGGCAATAAAACACACTTGATTCTTGAGTTGAATGTACTTCTAAATGAAGGTAGACAAATATGCTGCAGAAACTCAGCGGGTGAGGCAGCATCTATGGAGCGAAGGAAATTGGCAACGTTTCGGGTCGAACTCCTCCTTCAGGCTGATTTTCCAGCATCTGCAGTTCCTTCTTAAACGTACTTCTAAATGAGTTCTGTGTGCTATTCTATGGGCCTATTGGCTGATTCAATGCATTAGGTCTGACCTTTTAAAGACATGAAGTGTTAACAGGATAGAGATGGCCAATTCAGGGCAGTGGTTCAGAAGGACACAGGCACATTGAGAAATGCAACACAAAGGAGGATTAACAACTGAAATAGATCTGATTGATACACTGCTATGGGAGCAAGAAGGTATAGCTGACAATCAGGACGTAACAGCTCAAAATAGACGGAAATGTTTGCTTCACATAAGGCAAGTGGTACAATTGTATTTGTATGGTTGCTTGGTAACACATCACAAAGTCAAAAGGTCATGGGATGCAGTGAAGTATTTGTTCTTCAGCAGCAACGCTCTGATTACAGTGGTTCAAGCGGATACTAAAGACCTCAAAGCTTCCCAAACCGTCCCTGCAGTATTATGTTCAGTCTTCCTCCTTCAGACAATATTACCAAGCCATTCAACTCTTGCTATTTGCAGGATGGTCCTGTGCTCAGAATAGCTGTGGTTTCTCAGAACATGAGAAGCCAAGGCAAGCATAGACCATTCATGAATGCTAGTCATAGAGTCCGACAGCTCAATACAAGGGTCATATATAGTCATACAGGCCGTTCAGCCCAACTCGTCCTTGCTGACCAAGATGCCCCATCTAAACTAGTCCTATTTGTCTGCAATTCGACCATATCCCTCGAAGCCTTACATTAAACGTTATTCCCATTATCATTAAAAGGCAACCTTTTTTGCACAAATGGTATTGGGTGTATGGAACGAGCAGCCGGAGGAGTTCGATGAGGCATGTACTATCACAACGTTTAAGAAACATTCAGACAGGTACATGGATAGAATAGGTTTAGAGGGTTATGAGCGGAATGCAAGCAGGTGGGAGTAGTATAGTGTGGCATGTTGGTTGACATGAGCAAGTTGGGCCGCGGGGTCTGTTTACTCGCTGTAAGACTCTATATAACTCTATGAAGTTATGAGAACCTTTTTTTCTTCTTCTTCTTTCCGACTAGATTGCCCTGATTAGTGTGTATTTAATAATGACCAGCATTTCTATTGTGAGTTTCCACAGCCACAAGGCTGAATACTGAGTAAGCAAGCACATCTGACAACATACTTTGGTGTGGCTTGAGTCTTATACCAAGGGATTGGCTGCCTCAGTCAATCAGACTCGACAGAAAGCAAACGAACTGCTCAGTGTCAACACAATATTCCAAAAGTACAAAGAGATTAATTCCTTCTTCCCTTTGGTGTCAGGATAGACGGATAAAGTCCAGATTAATACGTGGGGAGGAGTGAAATGGAGAATATCCTAGCCAATTCACTTGGCACCATAGATTAAACCAGATTCTTTCCTCCTGAAGCAGGAATTATACATAATAAAGCATTGAGAAATTCACACACTTGATCCAGGAAAAATTCTTCAGTATTGAAGAGGTTTTGGGGCTGCATGTGCTGCTATTCCAGAGGAGCAGGCAAATTCCAGTTTAATTAAAAAGTGTCAGATTTGTCAACTTGCTCCAAACAAAAATGTCACCCTGTTAATAGAAAAGATGATGAAGCTTCACCTTGTTGTTGCCTTAATGGGAAAAGGGAGATATTATCATTTAAATGCTGCAGATGGAAAAGTTGGTAATGGGTTACGCCAAGTGTAAGGTGAACGATTTACTCACACAGTGGACGGTCTTGATGGTGACGAAGCTGGAAATGAAGCTAAGACCATCATTCATGCTGACCTGCAAGAACACCTTCCTGAAAGGAAAAAAGTACGTCAATTTCTCGACGAGATCCAAGTAGAAAACATACATTGAACGTACGTTTATTTGGCACAAGTATATTCTTTTGCACGATGTGCGTAGTACCGACAAAACTAACTTGAATTTTTTTCTTCTGAAAGTGTTGGGTGGGGAGATTTAGTTGAAGGATATAACGTGGCAACAGGCCGCTCGGCCCTATGAGTCCGGGCTGACCTCGATCACCCATACACTAGTTCTATCCTGCACACCAGGGATAATTTACAGATTAACCTACAAACCTGCATGTCATTGGGATGTGGGAGGAAACCGGAGCACCCGGAGAGAACCCACGTGGTCACAGGGAGAACGTACAAACTCTGTACAGACAGTACCAGTAGTCAGGATCGCACCTGGTTCTGTGGCGCGATAATGCCCCTGTCCCACTTAGGTAACCTGAACGGAGACCGCTGGAGACTTTGCACCCCACCCAAGGTTTCCGTGCGGTTCCCGGAGGTTTTTGTCAGTCTCCCTACCTGCTTCCACTACCTGCAACCTCCGGCAACCACCTGCAACCTCCGGGAACTGCTCAGAAACCTTGGGTGGGGCGCAAAGTCTCCAGAGGTTTCCGTTCAGGTTTCCTAAGTGGGACAGGGGCATTATTAGGCAGCAGCTTTGTGGCTGCCCCACTGTGCCACCCTATTCTCAAGTGAAAGAGCGAGCACAGCTTGCAAGGGTGGCACAGTGGCACAGCTGGTGGTATTGCTGCCTCACAGTGCCACTAATACCATTGAGCATCAGCCCAGTCAGAGGTTCGGTTGGATGCAAATCACCACTGACTACCCTCCACCACCACCCCTGACAATATGTACCAGCCCCATAAAACCCACGCTCACTTTCCACCAGGGACATCGAGTTCCTTATTTACTTTTGATATGTTTCTCACTGACTTAGTGGTTTAGTTAAAGATGTGATTTTAATGAGGAGAGTTTATATAGAAATAAGGAGACTCATTAGGCAGGAGTCAAATCAGCACATACGGGGTGGAGAGGGCACGAGATGCTGGAGTAACTCATCGGGTCAGGCAGCATCTCTGGAGAACATGGATAGATAATGCGTTGGGTTTTCTCCGGGTGCCCTGGTTTCCTCCGACACTCCAAATACATACAGGGTTTGGAGGTTAATTTGCTCCGGTAAAATGGTAAATTGTCCCTCGTGTGTAAGATATGGTGTTAAGTGTGCGGGGATCTCTCGTTGGCGCGGACTCAGTGGGCTGAAGGGCCTGTTTCCGTGAAGCATCTCTGAAACTAAAACTAAAACTGAAAAATACTGCCTGACGCGCTGAGTTACTCCTGCACTTTGTCTCCATCTTTGGTGTAAACCAGCATCTGCATTTCTTAGCCATGCTTTCTCTGTCACGAATTCCTGCCGTAACTCAAACAGAAGTTCGTTACTGCTGCTGAGAAGTGAACCAGGTCTTGGTGAAGGGTGAATGTAAACGGATACTCCAGGAGGAGCGGGGGGAACACAGGAGTTCTCGTTCCTCCCTCCCATTTCCGCACCCTTTGCCAGGTGGTGATCAGTGTCTCTGGTGTTCCTCCCAAATACTATGGCGAGGCTTTCAATGGAGGACATCAGCATGTCCATCCAAGATATAATTGGTGAGCTGTCTGCAGATTTTCAGGTCCGATGATGAAAGATAAATGACAGCGCTGGTGGGTGTATCAAATTTCATTTTGGACACAACCTTAATCCTTCAGGAATAATTGAAGTCGATGCTCGAAGTGATTTAGGAGCCCTCTGGTTTTCATACTCAACATGTCCTGCAATTGAGAGCAGCAGTCGAGCCAAACAATCAACGTGCTGGGCCGTGCAGCCAAGGAGCATTCAAATGAAGCGAGGAGTCTTCGAACTTGTCGTGAAACTGAAGGAATAATTGCCATGAACATATGGCAGCAATGGATTGTGTAACCAGCATGAGCCAAAGTGACAGGAGAGAAGGAATTTTGGGGAGGAGTAATAGCCACAATGCTTTATTTTCCAAATGAGAGGCAATAAACCAAACGAACAACCAATATTTTATTTCGTAGCATGACAAAGGCATAACCACTTTGTGGAAAGGGTCCAAATATTATATTAATTCAAAACTGTTTGGGAAGGATTTTCCAAGGATTGACCTGGGCTCCATTCAATTGATATTGGATCGTTCAACTCCCGACCACCGTGATGTTTTGTGTATGAAGGAACACAGACGCTGCAGGGGCTAGTGGAGTCAAGGGATATGGGGAGAAGGCAGGCATGGGTAATTGATAGGGGACGATCAGCCATGATCACAATGAATGGCGGTGCTGGCTCGAAGGGCCAAATGGCCTCCTCCTGCACCTATTTTCTACGTTTCTATGTTTCTAAACCAAAGATAGACACAAAATGCTGGCGTGACTCAGCGGGACAGTCAGCATCACCGGAGAGAAGAAATGGGTGACGTTTCGGGGCGTTACACCATCATTCTTCAGATGATGCTTTGATGATCCTTGATGCTTTGACTTTCACATCGGATTAACACATTGGTTTGCTCATACATTAAATTCTCTTTATCTTCCCTCTCTGCTACAATCTGTCCACTGCTTGGTGTTAGCTGGTCCCATCTATCCTCTGTCGCCATGATACTGCCAGGGAACTGCATATTTTTTTAACAGTCTCCACTGGGCACCTTCTCTGCAGGTTTGAAGCCAAATATAGTTTTCCATACTAAGACATCCGAGATGTCCTCTTTCTTTAGGGAACGTGCCCCCCCCCCCCCCTCTTTTTCTCCCTTGCACGTGTCTCCTCTGCGTCCTGAACTTCTACTCTCACTCCCCCTCCCCCCCAGACGTAACATGGACAGAGTTACCTTGGTCCTCAACTTTCACCTCCCCAGCCTCAGTATCCAACACATCATCCTCCGACATTTCCATCACCTCCCATGTGATCCCACTGCTACAAATCTACCAACTCCCACAATTATCTGGGCAATATCTCCTCTCACCCTGTCTCTTCCAAAGACCTAATCCCTTTTCTCAATTTTGGGGAAGTGGATAAAATGGGGATAGTGCATGATTCATATAATGGTGCACTTTGAGAGTCAACATGGGCTGAATGGCTTGTGGGTTAAATGGCCTGTAGCAGTGCCCAAGTATCGTAGTCAAACAACATACGTGGCGCTCGGATGTCTCCGCACTGTTACAGCATCAGACAACCGAGTCATGCATGACCTACCATTTCCACGAAGACAAACGTCCCATTTCGAATTTAGAAGATTTCGAATTTCGAATTTAGAAGATTGAGAGGGGATCTTATAGAAACTTACAAAATTCTTAAGGGGTTGGACAGGCTAGATGCAGGAAGATTGTTCCCGATGTTAGGGAAGTCCAGGACAAGGGGTCACAGCTTAAAGATAAAGGGGAAATCCTTTAAAACCGAGATGAGAAGAACTTTTTTCACGCAGAGAGTGGTGAATCTCTGGAACTCTCTGCCACAGAGGGTAGTTGAGGCCAGTTCATTGGCTATATTTAAGAGGGAGTTAGATGTGGGCCTTGTGGCTAAGGGGATCAGGGGGTATGGAGAGAAGGCAGGTACGGGATACTGAGTTGGATGACCAGCCATGATCATATTGAATGGCGGTGCAGGCTCGAAGGGCCGAATAGCCTACTCCTGCACCTAATTTCTATGTATCTATGTATCTATTTCCCAGTACTTCAGGGCCTGTCCCACTTGGGTGTCATTTGCGTGTCATTTACGTGTCATGACACACGGTGCGTGCGTCATAACGCACACGTGGTGACGTAGGCAGTGGCGCGCGGTCACGCATGGCGCCCCAGGATTTTGGGATGTAAAAAATCTTTGCACGCCATCTGTATGATTCGCAACTGACACCCAAGTGGGACAGGCCCTTTAGTCTTCCATGCCTCGGCAACTTAAGTGCTTCTCAGATACTTCTTAAAATACTGTGAATAAATGCCCCTACATTCCATTCAGCTTGTGTATTCCAGTTCCCAACCACCTTCAAGGCAAGAATCTTCTCCATCTGATCCCCTTGAAGATCTTGCCCCTCACCCTAAACTAATGCCCTCTAATTTTAGAGACCTCTGCTACAGAAAAAGCTTCCTACTATCTGCTCTCTCTATGTTTCTCATTATTTTGTTTAGCTCTCTATAATGTCTCCCCTCATGCACCCTAAAGAAAACAATTCCAGCCTATCCATCTTTCCCCATGAAATGTCACATTATCCTGGTAACTCTGTACCCTCTTCAATCCAATCACATAATTAAATATAATTGCACCCTTCCCATGCTATCAATTCTTTTGTGCTATATAACTCTATGATTTGGGGAAAGAATAACTTGAACTAAGCCAGCAGTTGACTTAGTTTCTCAGTTTTACTACTAACTCACTTCCACTATCCAATTTTCCTTTTTACCTTGCCAACTGTTCCATTTAGGTTAATGAAACGTATACTGGCAATGCATGGCCAAGCCTTTTAGTCTCTCAGGTACACAATTTCATTAATTCAATCCACTTTGCTTGGGTAGATATAAAGCAGTTTCATGCTGCGCAAATTATTGAATATTTGAGTGAAGGGACATTGTTTAAATAAGACTTTGCAAACCATTTATTCAGCTTGAACTTTAGCTATTGTCACTCCGCCAAGTCAAGCCAATACACCTGGCTTTGAAGTACAACTTGGCCTTCAGCTCAATGGAAATGGTAAGAAAAATGGGGAAGTTAAGTTCTTGCCAAACAATAAACTAGACGTATACAAGCACTTATTCTCTTTCAAAGAACCCACAGAAAAGCGAGAGAGAGAGAGGCCCAACTCTCTGTATACTAACTTCAGGATTATCGAAACTGTAGAAAATGTTAATATCTATCCTTCCCCATTTTAGAGCAAAAGGATTCCATGGTCCCTTTTCCACTCTTTGTTGGTGGTTAGTGAGGAGCAATAGGCAGTCAGAGGGTGCTGGTTGTGTATAAACAAAATGATGACACATGAACAGTGCTCAGGTTGAGGTAAAGGGGCATGGTTGCCTAAACTGCAGGAACAACTCAATGTAAAGCACGGTGGTGCAGCGGTAGAGTTGCTGCCTTGTAGCGCTAGAGACCCAAGTTCGATCCTGACCACGGGCGCTGTCTGCATGGAGTTGATACCTTCTCCCTGTGACTGTGTGGGCTTTCTCCGGGTGCTCCAGTTCGCTCCCACACTCCAAAGATGTACAGGTGTGTAGGTTAATTGGCTTGGTAAAATTAGTCTACTGGGTGAGAGGGGTGGTTGGCATGGTGTGCTCTGGACCTCATAGCCGACAATAAATAGATCTCCCCAAGGTATGTTGGGCGAGTCCAGAACCAGGGGCTACAGTCTTAGAATAAAGGGGAAGCCATTTAAGACTGAGGTGAGAAAAAACGTTTTCCCGAGTTCTGAATTTGTGGAATTCCCTGCCACAGAGGGCAGTGGAGGCCAAGTCACTGGATGGATTTAAGAGAGAGTTAGATAGAGCTCTCTGGGCTAATGGAATCAATGGGGAGAAGGAAGGCTAATTGATTTGGGACGGGTTATTGATTTGGGACAATCAACCATGATCACAATGAATGGCGGTGCTGGCTCGATGGGCCGAATGGCCTTCTCCTGCACCTATTTTCTATGTTCTATGTTTCTATGTATACGATCCCCAATGGATACAATCCCCACTCAGCCAAGCTTACTTTTTTTTAAATAACTACATGCTTGTTACCATTGCCCATGGTGTCATAACCATCGATAGACACATAGTGCTGGAGTAACTCAACGGGTCAGGCAGCATCTCTGGAGAAAAAGGGTGGGTGACGTTTTGGGTCAGACCACCTCTTCAGACTGGTGATGTAACCATAAATCATTTGAATTGGTTGGAGGCAGAGAGTAAAACCAGATCCCAACATACCTGTTAACTTCTTGTAACACTGGAGCAGGACAAAGCAAATAGGTGTCCTTTACCACCAGGGGCTTCTGAGCTGGAAGAGATAGAAAGACTCTGGTGAGGATGGCAGAAGCATTTCAGTAAATCACAAGCATGTAATGGCTCTCAATGCAGCCAGTAAACTATCTGTGTTGTAAACTGGTGAGTATAGCAGAACAATTTCCCTCCGGGGATGAATAAAGTTTATCGTATCGTATCTCCTTTGCAAAAATATCCCTTTGCGTAGCTTGCCTCAAATACCACAAGCAATATTCGATTCCATTGGGTGGGAACATGGAAGGAGCTACCAGATGTGGTCGTTGAGGTAGGTACTATAGTTTAGTTTAGTTTAGAGATGCAGCATGGAAACAGGCCCTTTGGTCTACTGGGTCCACACTGACCAGCGCAACATTTATACATCAACATTTAGAAGCCATTTCGATAGATACATACGTACATACATGGATAAGGAAAGATTTAGTGGGTATGGGCCAAACGCAGGCAGGTGGGACTAGTGCAGATGGGGCATCATGGACAGTATGGGCAAGTGGGGCTGAAAGGCCTGTTCCTTTGGTGTATGACTATTTATTCATTACTTTGTGAATAACAGGGAATAAAATACAGCTCCTTTATAGTAGGCTTGTAAATCTTTGCACATTAATATCTGGATTAGAAAGTAAGTCAGCAGTGACTGGAGAATGTCTTACTGTATATTTCCAGAAGACATTTGATAAAGTGCTGCCTCAACCATCATTGTGGAAAGTTAAGACACACAGTGTAGGTGATAATATATTGGGTTGACTATCTTACCGGAAAAAGAGAGTGTATTGACCTGATTGGCAAGATGCAACAACAGGGACTTGTGCTGGGATTCGTATAACTTAAAAGTTACGTAAATGACTTAGACAATAGACAAGAGACAATAAGTGCAGGAGTAGGCCATTCAGCCCTTCGAGCCAGCACTGCAATTCAATGTGATCATGGCTGATCATCCCCAATCAGTTCCTGCCTTCCCCGCACTTTTTTAAGGAATTTACTGGAAGCAGCTCAGAGAAGGTTTATTAGACTAATGACCAGAATGGATGAGTAGTCCTTTAGGGAAAGGTTGGATTCACTTGGGTTAAAAAGAATGACATGGTACTTGATGGAAATAGATAAGACCCTGAAATATCTTAACTGTGGACAGAGAGAGGATGTTTCCTTGCAGGAGAATCTAGAATTTGTTCTTACTGTTTTAAATTGAGGGGGTCTCCAATTTACAACAGAGGCAATGTGATTTTTTTTTTCTCTCAGTGGACTGATATTCTCTTCCATTAAATGGCAGTGAAATTAACATTTTTAAATCAGGGTTTAGCTTCTAGTTGATAAGCATAGGGTAAAAGGTTATTGCGGACAGACAGGGCGGCACAGTGGCGCAGTGGTAGAGTTGCTGCCTTACACTGGATGGATTTAAGAGAGTTAGATAGAGCTCTAGGGGCTAGTGGAATCAAGGAGTATGGGGAGAAGGCAGGCATGGGTTATTGATTGGGGACGATCAGCCATGATCACAATGAATGGCGATGATGGCTCGAAGGACCGAATGGCTGCCTTCTGCACCTATTTTCTATGTTTCTACAACCAGAGAGCAGTCCTGTACTACTATCTCCCTCATTGGTGACACTCGGACTATTTTTGATCGGACTTTACCTTGCACTAAACATTATTCCCTTATCATGTATCTATACACTGTAAATGGCTCGATTGTAACCATGTATTCTTGGTTCTTGGTTTCTTGGTCCTCCAAAATATTCCAAATGGAATTTAAACTGGAGGTGGGGGTATTGTCTTTCCACTGACTTGTTAGTACGCAATCAAAGCGTTTCACTGTACCTCTGTACACGTGACAATAAAGTAAACTAAACTGAACTGAGCCAAGTGATTATAATCTGCTGATCAGAATCAGCAATGTATATGCAGGCTGAGACAGCCAGGAATCAGGTTTCAACTTTTAGATCTCACTCACCAAATTCAGCACTGGAACATGTTCAGGGGGAAGCATTTGCACAAAACTGAGGCATGTTTCACAGGAAACAGAGTGAGAGTTCAGCTTCGATCCTGCTGGACATTTCTTGATGGGCCTCCAGTGGCAAGGTTTTTAGTTTTGTTTGAATCATTGTATTTCTCTACAGCGCTGATCAACTTTTTCCATACTTACAAAAAAGCAACATCAGGGGCCTCAAACCTCAAAGGTCCTGAACGCTAGAAATGTTTGTGCTTCCAAACCAGAGTGAATGCATTCAGGGAGTTGAGGTAACCAACTTTGTACAAACATGTACGCAGATGTCAATTTGGGAGTATATTTGCCTTTTTGCTTCATTAATGGACATTATTAGTGGAGCCGCACAGGGGAAATATTTACACCCGCTGCCTCACAGAGAACCAAGTTCAGTCCTGACCTCGTGTTATCTGTGTGGAGTTTGCATGTTCTCCCTGTGACCACTTGGTTTTCATCCGGGTGCTCTGGTTTCCTCTACATCCCCAAAAAGGGGGTGGGGGGGGGGGAGATTCCCTTATCCCGTTTGATTCCCTTATCATGTGTCTATACACTAAATGGCTAGGTTGTAATCATGTGTTTGTCTTTCTGCTGACTGGTTGGCACGCAACTAAAGCTTTTCACTGTATGTGACAATAAACTAAACTGATATCCAGAAATCTATCAATGACTGAGACTCCTCAGCAGCTGGAATCCCGGGGGCAGAACATTCTAAAGGTTCGCCACCATGAAGAAATCTCTCTCCATCTCAGCCCTAAATGACCTTCCTCTTATTCTGAGTGTGACCTTGGGTTCTACATTCCTCAGCCAACGAAAACACTCCCTGGATCCAGCCTGTCGAACCCCATCAGGGTTTTGTGATTGCTGATTCTAAACTGGCATGGTTATAAACAAACTTACAGTGCCTTGAGAGGTAACTAATTTCCTGCCATTCCACTGCCAAGTCTCGTGTTTGTTCTTTGTTACTTTCCTCACCGTTAAACAAAAGCTGAATGAAGGACTTCTCTGCAGTTAAACCTGCAAATCATCTTTGTCAAGAAAATATCTTGGCGTCTCAGGTATCACTTACTGAGAGTTATAGTTTCGTTAATTTTGAAGCTGCAGAGAACTTTATCCACGTTGCGAGCATGGGAAAACCCATTCCCTCTCACGACAACTTCAAACGATTCTAAGAGTAAGAAAAAAAAAATCATTAGAAGAGCAATGATGATTAGTAAGCAAATGCTTTGGCTTCAGTCGGAATGACACGATCTGGCTGTGCTTCATCTGGATGGTGTGCTAGGCCTCTTTATGGCCAGCCCTGTCTCTCCTGCAGCTGGTGTGATATCTCTCAGCTTATAACCTAATATCATAAATATCACAGAAACATGGAACTTATCGAACGAGAACTAGAATCAAAGAACTATCCCATGTCTGGTGGAGCTCAACTAAATCTTCTCTCAGAATCTCCTGTTGCAAAGAAGGTAATCCTACACTTGACAAACTATTATCTATTTTATCTACCTCTTTATTATTGTAATTCTGCAATACTCCCCAAAAAACACCCCCCCCCCAAAATCTGCTTTGTCCCCTTCTTCACCCTCTCTTCCTGCTATTTAATGATGACAGGAACCCATTTTATTTCATTAATGCTTTGTAAAATGTTACAGGTCATGTTTTCAGCCTCTGCGATTAAACGTTGCTGGTCAGGTCTCTTTTGCTGAGCTCTCCTCCTGCAGTATGGTGATCGGATCAGTGACTGTCCTCTTAAGGGGACAAACTAAAGCTTCGTAGATGTTCACACAATGAAATGTAGAATATGGGAAAGCTTGGTCAGGTACATGGATAGGGAAAAGTCATGAGGGATTTGGGTCAAACGCAGGCAGATGGGGCTACATTAGATGGGGCATTTTAGTTGGCATAGACCAGATGGGCCTGTTTACGCTAGTATGACTCTATGTTTTCAAATCATTCATGCATTGGCTCCACTCTTCTCCATATCCTTCCAGTAGTGGATCCACTGATGCCTCAGGTGAGATGAGCTAATCCAACTATGGAACTTTTCCATTTTGCATGCTGAAGAGGTTCGGACATTCATTGAATTAGCTCATGGAACCAATTCACACTTGCACTGCATTCTTCGGGACTAACACCACCCAAATGATATGATGTTGCAGTTGGTGGATTAAATTTCTTCAGATATTAAATGTCGGTGATCATTTTGATTTATGGACACCGAGTTCTGAAACCTTAACTGAAACCAGAGCTTTATACATCTACATCTAATGTTCTATTCTTTATCCAGTTGACCTTTGCACTGGTGAAAAACAAGAAAGAATTTGGATATGAATCAGGCTTTGACCTCACCATTAGAAACCTCTACTTAGTATAAGGGTGGGAAGGCTACAGTATAATTGGATATGAAAAGTGAGCATTGTTCAATAATGATGTAAGCACACAGGGACAGTGGTATCTCAATTACAAACTTGTGTGTTCTGGCATTTGGAGAGTAATTAAGGAACAGGGAGTCTCTCAAAGCGTGTGGAAGATGTCCCTGTAGAGTGTCTATTGCACTTTTAGCTGTGTGATAATCTGTGTAAAGAAAGAAGCCATTCTTAAATTGGCAATTACTCGGTTATTATACACCCAGTGATTTCAAAACATTTCAGTGAGCCTGCTAGTTTTGTCCGTAAAATCTGATGTTTGGTCAGTAAAATTGTTGGTTTACATGCTTGCAACAAGAGGCTACAATAAAAGGAATGTTTTTCGATGTGCTACAAAGCCTCATTTTGCAGGATAGTTACACAACTGTAATTGTATACGGCTGAGATTTTTTGGACAAGAGCCTGTGGTAGGTTCATATGTCCACAGCACAGGCTGTATAATCAAAGATAATTCGCCAGAGTAACACAGACATTGGAGCTGGTTCCTTCTCCATCAGTCCTATCACCCTTATTCTTCAAGCTACCAACGTCACCACAAGCAACCTTCTCTCCTATTTAGACGCAAAATGCTGGAGTAACTCAGCGGGACAGGCAGCATCTCTGGAGAGAAGGAATGGGTGACGTTTCGGGTCAAGACCCTTCTTCTTGACCATATAGAGATTCCTAAAATGACGAGAGGTATAGATGATGGTTAGATAATCCGAGCATTTACCCAGGGCAAAGGAATCTTGTACTAGAGGGTACAGGTTGAGGGTGAGAGGGACAACATCCAAAAGAGCTGAGGGACAAGAGGATGTTGGAATGAGCTGCCAGAGGAGGTTGCAGAGGGAAATACAAGTACAACACTTAAAAGACCCTTGCACAGGTACTTGGATAGGAAAAGCACAGATGCAGACAAATATGATTAGTTTAGTCATACAGCATGAAAACAAGACCTTTGTCCCAATTTGCCCACACCAACCAATATGTCCCATCTACACAAGTCCCATTGGCCCATATCCCTCTAATCCGGTTCTATCCAATCTATCTAAAACTGTCTAATTGCTTTTTAAGCGTTGCGATAGTCTCTGCCTCAACCACCTCCTCCAGCAGCTCGTTCCATACACCCACCCTTTGTGTGAAAAGGTTACCCCTCAGATTCCTATAAAATCTTCCCCCCTTAATCTTAAACCTATGCTCTCTGGTTCTCGATTCCCCTACTCTGGGCAAGAGTGTGAATGGAGGCACGATATGAATCAAGGCATGGATACAGATGGCTGAAAGGAGCCCTTTGCAGTGTTGACCATAAAAGATGTTAATACAGTTCCTATTTCGCAAATGTATCCAGTTAACTAATTTCCAGTCATTTGTTGGGTAGGAAAATATGAGCAAGATACCACAAACAACCATGAAATGAACTAATATGTCCCAAGGTTCTTTTACAAGGGCATTATCAAAGCCTGTCATTCAGCCAAATTGTATTCATACGTAAGCAAAAGGTGACAAGTGAATGATACCATATGATTTAGGGTATGCATTGTTAGGATAAAAAGATACAAACACTTCGAAAGCTGCACACAAAATTCTTGGACGCCATCACTTTAAACAAAGGAAAAGGTCTGTGAGACAATCAGTTCATTATAATCTCAATTGTGGTGTTGGGTGCCAAAGTTTAAAAGAAAAAAAAACGTATGTTATCCTGACAAAAATTCATGGCCATAAGCACATTTTACAGCTAAATCCCACAAGTACAGTTGGAAATGTTCCATTTTATACAAAATATTGCAAAATGAATTCATCGCAGGCGTTCTGAAAATCTGCCGACTCTCACAACCAAGTTTGTGTCGGAGTGCAGACTCAAAGGAAGATTCATTAATATTTGACATTTTATGCTCCAACCCCTGATACCAATCGTGTAACTCAGTGTTTTTCTTTTGAAGTAACCATTTAATGAGGATCACAGACCCCAACCGATGTATTCTGAGGACTACTTTCGGGAAAGTCTTCATCGGCTGATAAATCGTTTTAATACTTCTCCTAAACACTTTAAGTAGAAAACAATTGCTGGGAAGTCGGGAAGGAGCAGAGATACGGAACAAAATAGATTGTTCTTCGAAAGACCTGGCACACACTAAATGGGCTGAAAGACCTCCAGTGTTGTAATGTTCTATTGTTCAAACTTAATTCATGCAACATGGCACGCATGGTAGCGCAGCAGTAGAGTTGCTGCCATTACAGCGCTAGTGACTCGGGTTCGATCCCGTCTATGGGTGCTAGAAACATAGAAACATAGAAAATAGGTGCAGGAGTAGGCCATTCGGCCCTTCGAGCCTGCACCGCTATTCGATAGGATCATGGCTGATCATCCAACTCAAGTATCCCATCCCTGCCTTCTCTCCATACCCCCTGATCCCTTTAGCCACAAGTGCTGTCTATAGGGAGTTTGTACGTTCTCCCCGTGACCACATGGGCTTTCTCCGAGATCTTCGATTCCCTCCCACACTCCAAAGGCGTACAGGTTTGTAGGTTAATTGGCAGTGTAAATGTAAATTGTCCCTAGTGTGTGTAGGATAGTATTAGTGTGCGGGCATCGCTGGTCGGTGTGGACTCAATGCGTCGAAGGGCCTGTTTCCACGGTGTATCTCTAAACTAAACTAAAAATGACAATAGGTACGGCCATCTTCTGATATGGAGAAGCAAAAGGCATAATTAATATATATCCATATTAATATAAATATAAATCTACAATAATAATGCCTGTTCCTTTCAGTACCATTCCAGTACCTCCCACGTCTACTCTTTCATCATTAACCTCACTCCAAATTTAATTCCGTTTAGAGATACAACATGGAAATAGGTCCTTTGGTCCACCAAGTCCATACTGACAATGATCACCCATTCACATTAATTCCACTTTCGTATCCACTCCCTCCACACAAAAGGCATTTTACAGAGGTCAATTATTCAGCAAACCCATATATCTTTGGAATGTGGGAGGAAACCGGTGAATCTGGAGGGAACCCACGAGGATCATGCAAACTTCACCGGAGGTCAGGATCAAACCTAGATCTCAGGGGTTGTGAGGCAGCAGCTAACCACTGTGTCACACAATGTGTCCAATTCCCATTTGAAATCGAGGGGAAGTCCCCGGGTTAGGCAGGCATTCCGGAAATGAATAAAGCAGTGTGGGGGAGACATTCGCAGAGACACCAGTGACTGGAGAGCGAGCAGGCATGGGAAGGATGGCTGCAGCTGGCCTCACTGTTTCAGCGAGTGAGCGAGGGAGACTGCTCAACACTCCCACCTCTGCTCTGTTTCACCCAGTCCCTGATTGTTGGGTTGCTGGTGGGGAGAGAAGGCATGAACAAATGCCCCATTCCCACAGCAGAAGATGCCACAGACCCATAGCGCTCGGCAAATCCATCCCCATCCATCCCGCCTATCTCCCAAATGCTCTTCATATGTAAGGGGCAGCACGCTGGCGCAGCGGTAGAGTTGCTGCCTTACTTTGTTTGTAACCTGGGAAGGACCTGCCTGCAGAATCTATTTCTACTGCTCTATTGAGCAATGTATTTAGAGTTTAAAGATAGTTTGGAGATGCAGCATGGAAATAGAACATCTGAAGAAGGGTTTCGGCCCGAAACGTTGCCTATTTCCCTCGCTCCATAGATGCTGCTGCACCCGCTGAGTTTCTTCAGCATTTTTGTCTACCTTCGATTTTCCAGCATCTGCAGTTCCTTCTTAAACAAATAGAACATCTACTACTTCAAGATAACTTGTGAGACAGTTGCAGGAATTTCTCTACCTCATTTCACCACATGAAAGTCATATCTTTATGTCAAATTTGTCCTGTAACTGACTCATAGGCTGATCACAGGCAATGTGCATGGAATAACTAAGGATGAATGAAAACTTAATCTCAGCCTTAATCTATGAAATGTTCTTGCAATGTGAAAATGAATGAGGAAAGGAGACTGCCAGGCTGTGTGCTTTTACTGGAGTGGATTCAATAACCCCAAGAAATCACAATATCGAGTGTGTTTGATGTTGGCATTACGCACTTACCTCCTGCACAGATGCTTGAAGGCTCAGCTGCCAGGATCTCGATGCAAGATTTCTTGAGGATCTGTTCATTGGGGAGAAAGATGCAAAAAATCAGCATTCATGCAATGCTTTCCCCTCCTTGCCCTAAGCTGGAGAGTTGCAATGCAATTACTCTTAAGCTTTACCTTGGGTATCTTTACTGAAAAGTTACAAAAAAAAGCTCATTCTTTTCAAATATTCAAGATGTAAACCTTTTGGAACACAGAGTCTTAAAAACATTGTGATTTAGTTTATGGGAAAGGAATACCTGAAAAGATTTCTGGGTCTGATTAAATGATGATAGCATCAATAGGAAGGTTCGGACTTCATTACTTCCCCCCATGGTGAAAGTAAATGACAAGGAGTTTATTCAGCTCCTTGGACCTGCTCCTTTTCTGGTGAAGAGCAAGTCAAGTCAAATCACATTTATTTCTATAGCACATTTAAAAAACAACTCTCGTTGGCCAAAGTGCTTTACATTGGTATAAGAATAGTATAACAAACAAACTACATACATATAGGCCTCGCTCAGAGGATGTCAAGAAAGGCTTGGGAGTACAGATGGGTTTTTAGTCTCGACTTAAAGGAGTCGATGGAGGGGGCAGTTCTGATGGGAAGAGGGATGCTGTTCCACAGTCTAGGAGCTGCAACCGCAAAGGCGCGGTCACCCCTGAGCTTATGCCTGGACCGCGTGATATTCAGCAACCCCAAGTTGGCTGATCTGAGGGACCTGGAGGTGGTGTGGTGGGTGAGCAGACTTTTAATGTAGGTGGGGGCAAGCCCATTGAGGGCTTTGTAGACATATACGTCATGTAGACAAGGTCATGTCCGATATTTATTCTAACACCATCCACCTGCCTTGGCACCATATCTCTTTGGACCCTTCGCCAGCAAGACCTACAGCACTCAGACTAAAACGAGTAACTCTTGCTGGCATCAACTGCTCTTTGTGGCGACCCATTTGCTAATTTCCGCCACATGAAAAATTGTTCCTCAACTGAGAACTCATGCCTCTGAATTCCAGTCACATCTCTTTGCTCCAGACCAGCTACCGGTTGCAAAAGTTTTCATCTATATGCCCGAAGTGGTTACTTGCAGAGTCATAAAGTCATACAGCATAGAAACAGGCCCTTTGGTCCAACTCGCCCATGCTGACCAAGTTGCACCATCTAGCTAGTCCCATTTACCCGTGTTAGGCCCATGTTGCTCTAGACCTATCTGATCCATGTATCCATCCAAATTACTTTTAAATGTTGTTTTTATACCTGCCTCAACTACTTCCTCTGGCAGCTCGCATCCACCCACACACTATCCTCTATGTGAAAATATTATTTCACAAGTGCCTATAATTTTTTGTCCCCTCTCATCTTAAGTCTGGGGTGGGAGATTGCAACCTTCACGTGGTCCGCCCTGTTTCGACTAATGCAATCAACCTGGCATGCACAAACAAATAGATCAAATAGAACGTGTTGACCTACAGCTTTAGGCTGTGCAGGTCATACGCAAGAAGATGAAGATATTAAATCTATGTCCTCTACTCTAGATTCCCCTATTCCAAAATAAAGAATATGTGCATTCACCCTGTCTTACCCCATTTATATACTGCAAAAGGCTATTAATTTCCCTTTGAAAGCCCAGAGTCACTATCTTTTATCACCCATTATAGGTATTAAGTTCCAGATCATCCACCACACCTAGGAATAAAGTTGCTCCCATCCTCCCTGAAATATTTGCCCATCATTTTGAACTTTGCAAGAAGAATGAGGCCAGGATTTTCAGTGTAAATGTGTGACTGGAATTACATAACACTGTTTTGTTCATAATTACACTGCGATTTTGGATGGACTTTGTGAGGAGTATGGCTTGTCGTCCAACATTTATTAATGAAGACCAATTAACGCACAAAAGTGACTCTTAAGGTACATTTGTTCCTTTGCCAATTCCTCAACACAAAATGCGTAGGAATGAACTGCAGATGCTGGTTTATGCCAACAATTAACACAAAATCCTGGAGTAGCTCAGTGGGTCAGGCAGCATCTTTGGAGAGCAGGAATAGGTGACGTTTCGGGTCGGGACCTTTATTCAGACTGAAAGCACGGGTGGTGGGGGTAGGAAATAAACTGAAGGTGAGTAAAAGCCAGAACAAATCAGGGCCCCGGCAACAGATGACCTCAGGAAGGGTGGAGCCCACAATGTCCCATTGTTGGCTGGGGATGGTATGATAACAATGAAAGTCTTGCATATAGCAGCATCAGAGGCACATTCAGTGGAGGTTGCTCTGGAGGTTGGTTGAAATTTTAAAAAAAACGCATTTGACCAAATTGGACAACCCTGAGCAGTTCCAGTGGGCGGCGCGGCTCTGGCCAGCAGCGGCCTCTGCAGTCTGTCCGCGTTTTATTATTTTTCTGTCTGTGTTTTAATGTAGTTTTTGTTATTTTTTGTTGGGGTGTGTGTGTGGGGGGGTGGGGGTGGGGTGGAGATTTAACTTTTTAAATCTCTCCCTGCACTGGAGACCCGACCTTTTCTCGTCGGGTTTCCGTTGTCGTTGGGGCCGCAACGAGGAGCGGCCTCCAACAGGAGGAGACCGGGGCTCTGGTGCTACAACTCACCGTCGCCGTCGCGGGGCTGGCCGAGTCCGGAGCGGGTGGAGCAGGAGCGCTGCTGCTGCTGCTGCTGCGGCCCGACCGGAGAGTCAGAGGCTCCAACGACAGGTCTGTGGACGGCGGCACCGGGAGCCCGCGGCTCCCTGGAGGGAGACCGCTTTTCAGGGCTCTCGCAACGGCGACTTCCCCCGCCCGAGTTGCGGGGTTGAAGAGCTCCTGGAGCGGGGCCTGACACCACTGCCCCGCGCGGCTTAGAATGGCCGCGGGACTCTGTGAGCGCACGCCGGGGGCTCTAACACCAAGACCCGGTGTGCGACCTCGCACCACCCGGCGTGGCTTTAATGGCCGCGGGACAATCGCCATCGCCAGCCGGGGGCTTTGACTTTGACTCTGACATCGGGGGGAGGGGGGGGGGGAGAGAGTGCAGTGGAGAAATAAGTTTATTTGGCCTTCCATCACAGCAATGTGATGGATGTTTATGTAAATTATGTTGTGTCTTGGGTCTATGTGTTTGTATGTATGGCTGCAGAAACGGAATTTCGTTTGGACCTCAAGGGGTCCAAATGACAATAAATGTATCTTATCTATCTTATCTTATCTTATCTTATCTTAGTTATGCTGTGTGGGCTCCATCAAGAAAACATCAAGATTTTGGCAATTTAAATTTCTGTTTTATTAACTTCACCCTATTCTCCCTATGCTTGCTGATGTTTGCAGCATTGAAAAATGGACTTGTTGAAGAACTGGGACACAAGTTCCAAGTGAAGGCTGATGTCAAGATTTGCTGTATGGAGAGCCAGATCGTGATTTCACCAGAGTGATTTGCTTTGGCCCATGCCAAGAATGTTCAAATTGTTGCAGCTCTGCCTTGATATTTTACCTCTTCCAAAAATCGCAGATGGATCATCAGGAGCAAAACATCGCCATCACTAGTAATTCCGGAGGAATGTGCTGATGCAAATAATGTTCTGTAAACACTACACATCGTTATCACTAGATAACTTGTAGGATATGAAGTTTGCTAGATCATTATCATGCGATGGAAGATTTAGTTACTTATTAATATTTATTTCCACTAGAATTGGGCATCACTGCAAATCCAACATCTGTTCCCAATCTCTCATCTGTAACAGCATGTTTTAACATCTCAATTCCTCATCCCGTTCTTCAAATCTTTCCGTGGTCACACCCGTCCTTAAATCACGCAGCACCATTACCTTCTGAGATAATTGTATCTGTCCAATTCTGGTCCCTCAAGGGCAGACAAACATTTCTTGCCATTGGGAGAGAGATTGCAGAATGTAGCACTTCAGTAGCTCAATAACTCTCCATTCAAAGTAAGAAAGAAAGCAGGGTTGGTAAAGCTCATATCTCACTGGGATGGAGGACGCAGGAAGGAGATGGGCAAGGGATTTGAAGTTAGTCCTTAGATGTTAGAGATACAGCGTGGAAACAGGCCCTTCGGCTAACGGAGTCCGTGTTGACCAGCGATCATCCTGGACACTAGTACTATCCTATACATTAAGGATAATTTACAATTTTACTGAAGCCAATGAACCTACAAACCTGGATGTCTTTAGAGTGTGGGAGGAAACCAGAAACCAGAATACGGTCACAGGGAGAACGTACATATCATGTACAGACCGCACCCGTAGTTAGGATCGAACCCAGGTGTTTGGCACCGTAAGGCAGCAACTCTACTGCTGTGCCACTGTGCTTCCCTTTACCAGTTCAGTGATTCAGCTCCCATTAATAGGGCTGTTAGATGGTGCCACTGACAAGTTACACTTTGCTAGCTTCAATGTGGGACACTGAACAAAGTGTAACGCTCCTTCGGTTAAAGAGCCCCAACATGTCCTAATCTCCCATCCAGCGGAAATAAAAACACATCATGAACATCTAGCAACACTGTCTCAATATAACAATGTATATAACAATGGGCTGTGTTCCACTGTGGATTCATGCCCAATTAGTGTTAGATTGCCTGGCTCATTTCTGATGCACTCTAGAACTTGGCAGATTGAAAGGACCTCCATCCAAACTGGCCTGAACTGCCCCATTTCCCAGCAGGGAACACATTGTGTGTGACCTGTTGTGACCTGCTGTTACCTCTCCCCTTTCACCAACCAAGCTAGGAAAACATTTTGGTAATGACAGGACAGGAAAGATATGGATAAATGAGTTCAATGTGCATTCCTGTGAGCTTGAGTGGAGAGCCAGTTTTTTGCAAGAATGCTATAGCTGGGGACACAAGGAACCCATGAAATTATCTCAGATCAGGTTGTTATTCAATGAATGGGAAATAATCCAGCTACATATACAATTTCATCCCACTTTAACGTACCATCGGGTCTCAGCCATCCAATTGTAAAGGGCAAGTTTGAGGCAATGTTATGAAGTTATAACCAAGAGTGTAATTGTAAAAATCAGTCAGAACCTGTGAACATCAAACCTTAATTCTTTTGTTTAAGAAGAAACTGCAGATGCTGGAAAATCGAAGGTAGATAAAAGTGCTGGAGAAACTCAGCGGGTACAGCAGCATCTATGGAGCGAAGGAAATAGGCAACGTTTCGGGCCAAAACCTTTCTTCGTCTAAAGAAGGGTTTCGGCCCGAAACTTTGCCTATTTCCTTTGCTCAATAGATGCTGCTGCACCCGCTGAGTTTCTCCAGCACTTTTGTCTACCTTAATTCCTTTGTTTTAGATTCAATGTTCCAGATACTCCTGTGAGATCAGTACAATAGCTGGTTATATTAGGGAATCCCTGATAGTTTCAGGGGATAGAATTGTTACATTAGAAGGAAATCTCTCAGTATAAAGTGTGTAGGAAGGAACTGCAGTTGCTGCTTTACACCAAAGATAATTCAGGGTAATTCAGTGGGTCTGGCAGCATCTCTGGAGAAAAGGAATAGGTGACATTTTGGGTCTGAAGAAAGGTCTCGACCCGAAATGTCACCTATTCTTTTTCTCCTGAGATGCTGCCTGACCCGCTGGGTTACTCCAGCCCTTCTCTGGAGTTCCTCTGGAGTTCAGAAGGTCCAATGTTACTGAGGCCCATTACTGCTCAGATCCAGAATTAAGTATCAAGATCCATGGGAGAGGAGGAGGCACCAGACTTAGTTTTGTGAGAAAAAATGGGGAAGTGGAAAGGGTGAAGGTAATGATTATAATTCAACTAGATTTAGCAGAGTCATAGGGTCACAGGGTCATAGTGCGTGGAAACAGGCCCTTTGGCCCGACCTCCCCATGCCGAACATGCCCCATCTACACTTGTCCCACCTGCCCGCGTTTGACCAATATCCCTCTAAACCTACTCTAATCATGTACCTGTCCAAACGTTGCGATAGTACCTGCCTCAGCTACCTCCTTTGGTAGCTCGTTCCATGTACCTACCACCCTTTGTGCCCCCCAGGTACCTATTTAATCTTTTCCCCCCTTAACATAAGCCCTTGACCTCTGGTTCTTGATCCCCCTATTCTGAGTAAAAGACCATGTACAGTTACCCAATCTGTTCCTCTCATGAAAAGGACAGATAGACAGGTGGTACGGCGGCTCAGGGTTGGAGCTGCTGCCTTACAGCGCCAGAGGCCCATGTTTGATCCTGACTACGGGTGCTGTCTGTACGGAGTTTGCACGTTCTCCCCATGACCACATGGGGTTTTCTCCAAGATCTTCAGTTTCCTCCCACACTCCAAAGGCAACTGGTTTGTAGGTTAATTGGCTTGGTAAAAATGTAAATTTTCCCCAGTGTGTGTAGGATAGTGTTAATGTGCTGGGATTGCTGGTTAGCCCGTACTTAGTGGCCTGTTTCTGCACTGTATCTCTAAAAACTAAAACCAAACTGAAATAAAAGTTTATACAGCTAAGATATGATTTAGCAAAATTAGAATGGAATTGTCCATTTGAAAGTAAAATCAATATGGTGGCAGTGGAAGGCATTCGACAAACCTATTCTCACCTAAAAAGGGGAAACTCCAAATTGTAGAGAACCCCCCCCCAAAACCAAAGTCATGAATTCAAGGAATACATAGGGCAGGATCAAGCAAAAAATGCAAGCTTATCACACTTACTCTGAAAGCCTGAATGAGTATAGCAGGTGTCGAAATCGGATTAATAGAAAGGCAAAGCGTGAAAAATATTGGCAAATAATGTTAAAAAATCTTAGATATTCTTTCCCAGATGAAAGAAAAAAGGAAAGACTAGTGCCTGTTAGAAACCAAGATAATATCCTAAGTATGTGGCTGGAAAAATAGTCATGTTCTAAATCAGTGCTATGTTTCTGCTCTCAGGGATGATATAGCCTCTAACATTAAAGAATTAAAGTGTTGTACAGAAACATAGAAAATAGGCGCAGAAGTCGGCCATTTGGCCCTTTGAGCCAGCACTTGATTCCGTTAGCTCTAAGAGCTAAATCTAACTCTCTCTTAAAAACATCCAGTTACTTGGGCTCCACTGCCTTCTATGGCAGAGAATTCCACACATTTACAATTCTCTGGGTGAAAAAGTTTTTCCTCATCTCAGTCCTAAATGGCCTACCCCTTATTCTTAAACTGTGACCCTTGGTTCTGGACTCCATCATCGGGAATTTTTTTCCTGCATCTAGACTGTCCAATCATTTAAGAATTGTATATGTTTGTACAAGATCCCTTCTCATCCTTCTAAATTCCTGTGAATACAAGCCCAGTCGACCCATTCTTTCATCATATGTCAGTCACGCCATCCCGGGAATTAACCTGGTGAACCTACGCTGCACTCCCTCAATAGCAATAATGTCCTTCCTCAAATTAGGAGACCAAAATTGCACACAATACTCCAGGTGCGGCCTCAACAGGGCCCTATACAACTGCAGTAGGACCTCCTTGCTCCTAAACAAAAATCCTCTCGCAGTGAAGGCCAACATGCCATTAGCTTTCTTCACTGCAGTTCTAAATGAATGCCATGTTTCAGCACTCATGGAAGAGAGGGAAGATATAGCCTCTAACATTAAAGAATTGTTGCAAATGATGAACATGGAGAGAGGCTCCTTGAGCTGTTGACAATCTTTAAAAATGGATATGTTGCTCAGTCCAGATAAAATATTGCTTTTAAAGGGATAGGGAGAACAGCAGAGGTTCTTACAATAATTTTCCAATGCTCTTAGACGTTTGGTTCTGGTGGATTGGAAGGCTGCTGTATTAGCCAAGATCATTCAAATCATGAAATGACATGGGTCTCTTAGATCCAGCAGTAGCACATGTGGCACAGCAATAGAGTGCTGCCTTGCAGCGCCAGAGACCTGGGTTCGATCCTGACTATGGGTGCTGTCTGTACAGATTTTGTACATTCTCCCTGTGACCACATGGGGTTTTCTCTAGGTGCTCCAGTTTCCTCCCACACTACAAAGACATGCAGGTTTGTACATTAATTGGCTTCTGTAAATTGTAAATTGTCCCTAGTGTGTGGGATGGTGCTAGTGCACGGGGTGATCGCTGGTCGGCGCGGCCTCGGTTGGCCTGGGGGCCCGTTTTGATGCTGTATCTCTAAAGCATAAAGTAAAGTCTAAAGACCAAATAGTAACAGTTCCACTGACGCACACTTGACTCAGACAATCAATGACCAGACTCGCTCATGTCCACTCTGGCCTTGGTCACAGAATCCCGATAACTAGTGTACATGATCCAAACTAGCCAGGTCACACCAATCCACAATGGCCAGCATCACTCAAGAGTACACTGGTCTCTATCACTGACCTACACAACCCAAGGTCACACCAACCCATGATACCATAGACACAAAAAGCTGGAGTAACTCAGCAGGTCACACAGCATCTCTGGAGAAAAGGAGAAGACCCTTCTTCAGTCAGGGGAAAGGGAGACAAGAGAAATAGACGATGATATAGAGAGATATGGCTTTGTGCAGTTTAATGCAGATAACTATATCTATGATAACTATATCTATTTCCTTCGCTCCATAGATGCTGCTGCACCCGCTGAGTTTCTCCAGCAATTTTGTGTACCTTCGATCTTCCAGCATCTGCAGTTCCTTCTTGAACACTATATCTATGTTATTTGCTTCACCTCCCGGAGTAAATCGTGCATTTTATATGCGCATACTTGATGCATTTTTTTATGCATTCCTGTTTTTTTATATTTGAAATCCAAACCATTCGGCAGGAGAACGAATGTTAAGTCATTGCCAAGGATTTTTATTATCCTGCCTCACATGTTGTATGTGCAGTAACTTTCAATAAATTATCCCCATTCCTGTCAGTGTCAACACTGAACAGAAACTCCAATGTTTTCCCTGCATTACTTGTAAATGCTGTGACAATCCGCTACAAAACCAAATCACCGTAGCTAATTTTTTTTTTAAAGTACCATTTCACCGATATATGATATCTGCGGCTCTTTGCCAAGTTTTCTGCCACCGTTATCGTACTCTTGGGCCTAGTGTGAGTGGTTGCCATGGCACCGAGCCAGAACCTGCCCTTAGACTAGTGACGTTCTTCTTGGGTCCAGACCCAAATTTCCTCTCGCTAATTTGACTCTGACTTCGTTCCAACATCTGAGCTTTCCACATTGCAGCTCTGTATTCCACACTGTGTGCTCACTGCAATTTTGCAAAATACACTGACAGATTATCTTCTTTCCTTTGTGAAAATTAACACGAAGGAACATTCTTTAAAAAAAATATTCCAGTTATGGTCAATATTATCTCCATGGTAATGATTATCAAATTTAACTTAAGAGATACAGCACAGAAACAGGCCCTTCAGCCCGCCTAGTCCGTGCTGACCAGCTATCACCCCGTATGCTAGCACTATCCCACACAATTAGGGACAATTTGCAATTCTTATCGAAGCCAATTAACCTACAAATCCGTACGTCTTCGGAGTGTGGGAGGAAACCGGAGCACCCGGACAAAATGCACGTGGCCTCGGGAAGACCGTACAAATTCCGTGCAGACAGCACCCATAGTCAGGATCGAACCCCAGACTCTGTGTCGCTGTGGGGCAGCAACTCAACCACTGCACCGCCGTGCAGTGCCAAATTTAAAGCTGGCCTCTGGTAATCTGATAGCCAGGATTTTAGACCAGTCCCAATATTTATAAAATAAAACTGAAACAGACAATTTGTTAGTCATTGTCATCATCACCTTTGCCCCAAAGCTATTCAGGCACTGTTGCTTGCAGTTATTTTGTCAGTACGTAAATTGGACTTTAGTGCCTCTTCGGTGCCTCAGCTTTGCTCGGTGTGGAAAATGCAGTCCCTTGGTCCCAACCCCATCACAGTTTACAGTTTCCACCATCTGGTGCAGACTTGCTCAGCCTGGGCCCAGCTCCCAGCGAGGTAATTGGTAGCAGCTGCGTGCAATCCACTACTCCCGACCCCGGCACGTCAATCACCGTAACCCATGGACACGTCACACGGCACTTACCGAGTCGATGATGCCCTGGAGGGCAGTGAAGCCATCGTTTACGGGGAAGACGTGGTCCTTGCTGTCTGCAATGCGTGCCAGCTGCAGCGACCGGGGTTGGAGCAGAGGCCGGGAGAGGGGTAGGAGGTGGAGTGGGTTGGGCAAAAAGGTAGGGGGGGAGAGGGGGGGAGAGGGGGGGGGGGGGATCGGTGAGAGAAATAAAACATGAAATAAATTATTCAACAACACTGAGCAGCAACTTTTAGAAGCATTATGAAGTTAGAAAACATGTATTTTAACCTAGGCTGTGGAGGCCAAGTCAATGGATATTTTTTTTAAGGCAGAGATAGATAGATTCTTGATTAGTACGGGTGTCAAGCAGGTGGCAGAGGCCAGAACTCTGAAAAAACTAGGCTCAATAATGACCAACCCCACTCACCCACTCCACGCCCTGAAGGTGATCAAGTGCAGCATCTTCAGTCAGAGACTGATTGCACCAATGTGCAAAACGGAGAGACATAGGAAGTCTTGTATACCAGCTGCTATAAGGTTTTATAATGCACAAAAATTTTAACTTATTATGTATTGAAGATATCTGTTGATATGTGTGGTGTTATGTCTGTCTTGAAGCTGTTGTGGCACTGTAATTTCCTGTAAAGGATTATTAAAGGTTATTATATTATTCTATTCTGTCAGGGGCTATGGGGAGAAGGCAGGAGAATAGGGTTAGGAGGGAGAGGTAGATCAGCCATGATTGAATGGGGGAGTAGACTTGATGGGCCGAATGGCCTAATGCTGCTCCCATCACTTATGAACTTAAATTCAGTTGATAGACACTAAGTGCCCAAGTAACTCAGCGGGTCAGGCAGCATCTCTGGAGAAAAGGAATGGGTGATATTTCCGGTCGAGATCCAAAATTCAGTTGTATGTTAATATGCTAAAGCAAAGTTACGACACCCTGGCTTAAATGTATTTATATGGCAGGGGAAAGGAGTGGACAAGGTCCAAATCTATACTGCTGCCTGGTGCTGTCATCTGTTTTCAAATCTTTTTTTTTTGCACTGGTTGATGTAAGCAATGTTGGCAAAGGCAACTGGAAAGAATATTTAATGCCAGACACAAGGACTTCCCACCATCAGGGATTATGTGCCATGCTAACTCCTTGCCAACGTCCTGCTGGAGCATGCGTCTGTTGCAGACACCTGAGCACCCTGCTGACTTCACAAATGTAATATTCTCTTCACTTCAACTGTTCACTTGCAGCAGAGTTTGCCAGACGGTACTTGACTTAAGAGATGTTTTGTGAATGTGTCTTTTGCGGAAATCAACTTTGGGTTGAGCAAACTGAATTTGATTTTTAAGAGATGCAGCCTTTTTTAAGAGAGGAGACCCTTCGACCCACCTAGTCCACATTGAGCAACGATCATTCACGCACTAGATTAGATTAGATTAGATTTACAGTACAACGAAATGGTTTAACCTTGCAGTCATAACATAGAATAAATAACAAAACACACACTCAACCCAGTTTAACATCCACCACAATGAGTCCACCAGGCACCTCCTCACTGTGTCCCAAAGTCCCAAAGTCCTTGTCTCTTCCCTCCTTGCTCTCCCTCTGCGCTGAGGCGATCCGATCCGATGTTGTGACCCCGCCGGGTGATGGTAAGCAAGTCCCGCGGCTGAATCCGAGCTCCGCGAACGGGCCGGTTCAAACTCCGCGGCCCGGGGCGGTCTAAGCTGCCGCCCTCCAGTCCAGCGGACGAACCTGTTGTTGCGGGAACTCCGGAAAAACAGGTCACCAACCTGTTCCGTCTTATCCCAATATCGCATCCTACACACTGGGGCCAATTTACAGAAGCCAATTAACCTACAAACCTGCACGTCTTTGGAGTATAGGAGGAAACCAGAGCACCCAGAGACAACGGAGAATGTACAAACTCCGCCCAGACAGCAACAGTGGTCAGGATCGAACCTGGGTCTCTGGCGCAGTAAGGCAGCAACTCTACCGCTGCGCCACTGATGAACTCTTCTCTCTCATAAGAACTGGTAGGCATTAATGTTAAAGTCAGATTACCCTGACTTTAATGCTCGGTGGTGACTCTAGGGTAGGGCACCACCTTGATAGGCGAGGAGAGCAACAAGTCAGAGAATTAGTATGAAAGAACTGCAGGTGCTGGTTTAAATCGAAGGTAGACCTAAAATGCTGGAGTAACTCAACGGTTCCTTCTCTTCAGAGATGCTGTCTGACCCGCGGAGTTACTCCAGCATTTTGTGTCTACCTTAAATCATAGAACTAGGCTGACCAGGAAATAGAAGGAACTTCAGATGCTGGAATCAGGAGCACCAACTGAAGAAGGGTCCCAACCTGAAACATCACCCATTCCTTCTCTCCAGAAATGCTGCCTGTCCCGCTGAGTTACTCCTGCTTTTTGTGTCTAACTTCGGTTTAAACCAGCATCTGCAGTTCCTTCCAACACAACAATTAATCTGCTGGAGGAATTCAGTCGGTCGACAAGCAACTGAGGGGGAAGCGGAGTCATTGAAGGTTTGGAATCAAAATATGGATAATTCCGTTCTTGCTGCAGGGTTTCGACCTGAAACCTCCACCATTCCTTTCCCCCCCCACACAGATGCCCTTTGACCCGTTGAATTTCCCCCATCAGAATGTTTGTTGTTCGAGACTATCTGCCCTCATGCAGGGTTACAGGCCAAAATGTTGACCATTCTTCTGCCTCCACAGATGCTGCTTCACCTATTGAGTTTATCCAGCTGTTTTTGTTCTTTATGCCCAGATTCCAGCATCTGCAGTCTCTTGTGTCTACAAGACTGTGGCTTACTGGCTCTGTGCCTTTCCCACACCCACCTCACACAGCTTTCTGGCTGTGTGCCCTTGTTGTTGTATACAGGCAATCCCTTACATTTAATGAGAGGGAGGTTTTTTCACGTTCCAGCGGTGTGAGGCTATTAGCATCACCAAGAGAAAGTGGTGAATTTAAGGGCCTGTTCCACTTGGGCAACATTTGCGCGTCATGCAGATGGCGAGCGAAGATTTTGTACATCCCAAAATCCTGAGGCGGTGTGCGCAACCACGCATCAGCGTCTATGTCACCATGCACCATGCACGCATTGTGCGTCATGCGTCGTGACGCGTAAATGATGCCCCAAGTGGGACAGACTCTTCAATTATTTAAGTGGTGGCAGATCTCAACAAGGTTGATATGTTTAAGAAGGAACTGCAGATGCTGTAGATTCGAAGGTACACAAAAAAGCTGGCGAAACTCAGCGGGTGCAGCAGCATCTATGGAGCAAAGGAAATAGGCAACGTTTCGGGCCGAAACCCTAACCCTAGGGTCTGAAGAAGGGTTTCGGCCTGAAACGTTAACTATTTCCTTCGCTCCATAGATGCTGCTGCACCCGCTGAGTTTCTCCAGCTTTTTTTGTGTAAGGTTGATATGTTTATCTATAAACAGGTTAATCCAAAACAAATGGCACAAAGTGCTACAGTAACTCAGCAGGTCAGGCAGCATCCCGGGAGAACACGGATAGGTAACTTTTCGGGTTGGGACTTTCCCATAGACTGATTATGATTATTAATCTGTTTCCAATAGATTAAGAACATTAAATATATTAAAGGCGAATGGAGCCACATTCTCACTAGGCAACAGTCTCATCAACCTATTCTTGGCAGGAGGAGTGGATGACAAGCAATTAAGGGGCATTTTTAATATTGAAAAATAGATGGCCAGTCACTAGATAATCATGCTTCAACTTTTGGCCAAATGCTTGAATGCTCGGAATCATTGGAATGTTTGGTCCTAGCATTCAGCAGCAAGATGATTCACATCTTTAATAACTTTATAAATCAATATTATTGGCTGTTACAAATTGCACTACAGAAAATGTTATTGGGAGAGTCAAAATTGTTTGGAGATTGGATTCCAAATTAGGATTTCTATCAATGTGAAAGTGAAAGTTGTAAATGGATTTTTTGTATACTCGATATTTTAGCACATTTAATTGGAGGTTTGATTATACAGTATCAATTTTGTTTTATTTAGGATTATTACTGTCACATGTAGCGAGGTAAAGTGAAAAGCTCGGTTTTGCATTCTAACCGATCAAATCAGGTAATACCATGCATGAATACAATTATTTAATAACATTATTGATATTTTGATCAATTCTGTCTACTTTAATCCAGTGTCCTGTGTGGAGCAATGTAACGACAAAAATGCCAACTCAAGTTGTTGATTAATAATTATTTTTATGTCACTAATAGCTACGATCTATAATACCAATGATTAATATACTATAATATAATCATTCCCAATGATTCTCAAAATTAGATAATGCCATTTCCAAATCTAGCCTCGAACCTGAAGATTAAATCCATGATCTGCTTCAAATCTTTCTGATCCTATTCATTCATTAAGTGCATTCATGATCCTGCTCGGTTTCCTTGATATGACTTTTTGCCTTAGGTTAGGAGGTAATTGTGACCAAACGCACCTGGGTTTCATTGAAATCTTTGACACCAACGCAGTAGACTGTTGCCCCGAGCTTTCGAGACCGGTTAGCCTGGGGAAAGAGAGATTGGAGAGGAGTTATAAGTCAACGTGCAGATACCTGCAGGCAAATAGTTCAACAGCAACTTGATTATTCTTTGCCCCAACAACGCATGATTGGGATCACATGGTCTTCAAATAGCACACAGCACTCCCTGAAGGAATATTAATTTTGCACCAGCAATTAGAATCATTGAATCTAACAGTGTAGAAACTGGCCCATTGGCCCAACTCACCCACATGGTCCAACATGCCCCATCTACACTGGATCTCTTCTCTTAATCATTGGCCTGTAATTCCACTCATTTTTATTAATCTTTTATAACTGGATTTTTCCCGTCTCTTAAATCGAAAGCCTACTACTTGTGCTCACTTCCTCATAGTTCTCATATGAGATAGAAGGAGGCCATTCTGCCCACTGAGTCTATGCTGGATCTCAAAAAATCAATTCCCCCCAATTTGTTTCCCACTCACGTCTTTCTCTCAAGCCCACCAACTCCTGCCCAATCCCTCTATGAGGCATCTACTCTAGGGGTAACCTATGGTTTAAAAAAACCCCATTACAACCAGTACATCGTTGGATGTGGGAGGAATAGAGCACACAGGTACAACATGTGTTGCTGCTCTGGGATGTTCCCAAGAATTCACTGCGCTAAAATTAAGACTAATTTTTAATTTCCATTCTATTCCAGGGATTTAAAACAGGGACTCTCTCAGTCTTTTCTTTCAGTTACAATCTAAGGATTTTTAAATCTTACACTTAAGGGCACTAATTAGCTATCAGTTTGTCTGAGCTAGTTTCTTTTCCACTCTCTACAGCTTTACGATTCCCAGTAAGAATGTGTGGAGTTCGCCCCTCTCACTGTGGCCATTCAGGTTCCCTCGGTTGCTCCAGTTTCCTCCACATCCCAAAGAGGCGCAGATTGGCAGGCTAACTATGGGCGGCACGGTGGCTCAGTAGTCGAGTTGCTGCCCTGCAGTGCTTGCAGGGCCAGAGACCCTGGTTCGATCCTGACTACGGGTGCTGCCTGTACAGAGTTTGTACGTTCTCCCATGGGATTTTCTCTGAGATCTTCGGTTTCCACCCACACTCCAAAGACGTGCAGGTTTGTAGGTCAATTGGCTTGGTCTAAGTGTAAGTTATCTCTAGTGTGTGTAGGGTAGTGTAATGTGGTGGGTCACTGGTCGGTGCGGACACGGTGGGCCGAAGGGCATGTTTCCACAATTTACACATACACCAATCCAATTAACCTGCAAACTTGTACGTCTTTGGGGTGTGGGAGGAAACCAAAGTTCTAGGAGGAAACCCATGCGGTCACGGGGAGAATGTACAAACTCCGTACAGACAACACTGAACCTGGGTTTCCGGCGCTGCAAGCGCTGTAAGGCAGCAATTCTACCGCTGCGCCACCGTGACCGCTTTCCAAGTGACCTGCGTGGGTTTCCTCTGAGATCTTCACTTTCCTCCGACACTCCAAAAACATACTGGTTTGCAGGTTAATTGCCTTGGTGTAAAAAGTTGTCTCCAGTGTGTGTGGGGTAGTGTTAATGTGCAGGTCAGCAGACACTCTGCGGGCTGAAGGGCCTGTTTCCGAGCTGTGTCTCTAAACTAAACTACGAAATGGAAACGGCTGCTATTCTCAAGGCAACAACAGAATTCAGAAGAGATCCAATAACAGTGAAAACACACTCATGCTGAGAAGTGATGAATTATGATGGATGATGACCCTTGGTTCATAAACGTCATTGCAACATTCAACCGAGCATCTGCTTCCCTGGAATGATGTGATCTCGAGCCTGCCCAGCTGACCAAGGGTCAACCAAGGAAAACATCCAATTCATGGGCTAAATTCACCCTGGGATCGCCAGTTTATGGAACATGTACAAAGAACTTCACCTCCTGCCGCGGAGTGGAATCAGCGCAATTGTCATATAAATAACAAAATAAATCTGGCACTTTACAGACTTGGGAGCTTTTGAATGAGGCAAGAGAGAACGGCAACAAAATTGAAAGAAAACACACGGTGTCAAGAGAGTTGTCAAGTCAAGTCAAGTGAGCTTAGTGTCATGTGTCCCTGATAGGACAATGAAATTCTTGCTTTGCTTCAGCACACAGAACATAGTAGGCATTTACTACAAAACAGATCAGTGTGTCCATATACCTTAATATAAATATATACACACACATGAATAAATAAACTGATAGAGTGCAAATAACAGATAATGGGTTATTAATAATCAGAGTTTTGTCCGAGCCAGGTTTAATAGCCTGATGGCTGTGGGGAAGCAGCTATTCCTGAACCTGGTAGTCTTTCCAAAGTAACGTCTTTCCAAAGGAAAATCACAGGGATATTGAGTAAAAGAGACAGAGGGTCACGTTGCAGTTTTATAGAGTTTAGTTAGGCTGCGTTTGGAGGATTGTGCACAGTTCTAGACTCCCCTTTGCAGGAAGAATGTTCAGACTTGGGAATGGAGGGATATGGACCACATGCAGGCAGAAGGGATTATTTTAAGTGGGCATTATGTTCGACTTTGACATTTCAGGCCAAAGGAGCTGTTCATGTGCTGTACTTTTCTACATCCTATTGGGCCTGTCCCACTTGGCGATTTTTTTGACGACTGCCGCCATCATTCACTGACGTATCGGGTCACCGAAAAATTTGCAGCGTGATGGCGTGGTGACGTATGACGTGCGGTGTTTTTTCAAGTGTCACAACATTTTTTTGTCGCCGCTGGATTTTGAAACGTTCAAAATCTTTTGGCGACACCGATATGACTCCGGCAATCGTCCTGAACAAATGTAGTTAAATCACCAGTTTCTCATTTCTTCTGCAATCCAAACATAACTGATATGATTAATTTCCCCCTCTCTCTTGCTGTTCAATAATTATTATAGATGAAATGCGGCAATTATTTATCACTGCTAGGAAGTCCCAGATAATACTCCTATGACTATAGAGTGCAGGATGAATGGAAATAAAATGCATTTATGAACCCAGTCATTAAATAGGCAGTTCCCCTCCTTGATCTATAGCTACAGCATGTGAACAGGCCCTTCGGCCCACAGGATCCGTGCTGGCCAGTGATCACCCATACAATAGTTCTATCCTACATACTAGGATCAATATCCAGAAGCCACTTAACCTACAAGCCTGCACGCGTTTGGATTGTGGGAGGAAACAAGAGCCATTGGGAAAAAAACTCATGCGGTCACGGGGAGAACGTACAAACTCCGTACAGACAGCAGCCCTAATGAGGATAGAACCCGGGGGTCTCTGTAAGGCAGCAACTCTACCGCTGCACCACTGTGCCACTCCGTGAGTTACTGCTGTACAGGAGTAAGTTCTGCTGCTCCCATGCATGTAGAACCATCATTTGATACACAATGTTAGAGGAATTTTTCATGAGGCTGATGATTCAGCCATGCAAAATGCTCAAGGCACCAGCAAACCTGTTAGGGATTTAGGAGCTGGCTAAGCAGCCCATGATTTTTGGGTTGTGGCAAATTTCTTCATGTTTTGCTTGCCAGATAAAACATCTGGAAATTAAATACTGTGACTAGTTAATTAAGTAAATTATTCTATGACAGATATAGAAAAGGCCAACTCAAGCATGTACTGTACGTTAAAATGGGACGTACATTCTGCACAAAATCAGGAAAACTTTAGTCGGAGGGCGTTGAATCTTTGAAATTAATTTGCCACAGAAGGCTGTGGAAGCCAAGTCAATAAATATTTTTAAGGCAGAGAAATATAGATTCCTGATGAGTTAAGGTGTCAGGGGTTATGGGGAGAAGGCAGGAGAATATGTGGAGTTCGGTTCTCTGGATACTTTCAAGAGAGAGCTAGATAGGGCTCTTAAAGATAGCGGAGTCAGGGGAGTCAGGGGATATGGGGAGAAGGCAGGAACGAGGTACTGATTGGGGATGATCAGCCACGATCACATTGAATGACGGTGCTGGCTTGTAGGGCCTGCTCTTGCACCGTTTGTCTATTGTCTATTAATAGGGTTGAGAGGGACAGATAGATCAGCCATGATTGAATGGCAGAATATACTTGATGGGCCGAGTGGCCTAATTTTCCTCCTATCATTTATAAACGTATAACTACATAATATAAGAATGAAAGTGCTGGAAATACTCAGTAATACAGAGAGAGCAACAATTAATATGGAAAGAGGGGTAACATAATATTTATCAGAATTGGAAACTAGCAAGATGATTGATTAGAACGGGTGTCAAGGGTTATGGGGAAAGGCAGGATAATTGGATTAGGAGGCAGAGATCAGCTATGATTGAATGGTGGAGTGGACTCGATGGGCCGAATGGCCTAATTCTACAGGTCTATAACTTAAGATTTTGCGTTTTTATGTACACATTTGAGATGGCCTGTTGTATAACTTTTATTAAGTAACTATTTACTTGACTAATCACGGCGTTTGATTGCCAGATGTATTATCTGGCAAGGAAAATATCAAGGGACCGCCACATCCCAACAGTTCTGGACATCTGAAGCAGGTCCCAAACCCCCTGACAAATGTTGTGCTTTCATTAAGTGTTGAGTTGGAGAGAAATGGTGAGGGACAGAGAGAACTAAAGGGAAGGTCTGCACAGGGTTGAAGAGTGGAAGAGGTTCAATGCAGGGTGTGGTGGTGCCAAGGGAACATACATCTGAAGGAAGAATACAATGGAGAGGAAAGAAATCAGGAGGGAGATGGATAGAGAGAGAAAGAAAGTTTGTAGGGACAGGGTTTAATTTTTACAGGAGTTGATATGTTCACAAGTTCACGAGTTATAGGAGTAGAATTAGGCCATTCGGCCCATCGAGTCCACTCCGCCATTCAATCATGGATGATCTCTGCCTCCTAATCCCATTTTCCTGCCTTCTCCCCATAACAATTGACACCCATTGTAATCAAGAATTTGTCTATCTCTGCCTTAAAAATATCCACTGACTTGGCCTCCGCAGCCGTCTGTGGCAAAGAGTTCCACTCATTGTGGATATGTGGAGGGGCATGCCACATAAGAAACAGCATTTTTGCTTCTTCAGAAGTATCCAAGTATTGTGAGCAGATAGGATTGTGAGCAGGGAAGAGGATGAAAACATTCTTCAACGGCATATAGACAAAATGATTACATATGCAAGAAATTGTCAAATGCACAATAATGTGCAAGGATTTGAAGTTATCCAAATATGTCCCGACCCAAAACGTCACCAATCATTTTTCTCCAGAGATGCTGCCAGACCCGCTGAGTTACTCCAGCATATTTTATCTACATATCTTCGAAGTTATCCACTTTAGTTCAAAATCTCAACAATGAGTTGCTCACAAGCTGTCTGCAAAATCCTTGGAGGTCCCCCCCGAAAATGGAGCATCTCAACTGGGTTTGCCAGTTGATTTGCCACAGAAGGCTGTGGAAGCCAAGTCAATAAATATTTTTAAGGCAGAGAAATATAGATTCCTGATGAGTTGAGGTGTCAGGGGTTATGGGGAGAAGGCAAGAGAATATGTGGAGTTCGGTTCTCTGGATACTTTCAAGAGAGAGCTAGATAGGGCTCTTAAAGATAGCGGAGTCAGGGGATATGGGGAGAAGGCAGGAACGAGGTACTGATTGGGGATGATCAGCCTGATCTGATCCCATAGCCAACTTTTGCGGCTGACTTTGCGGCCTACCAAGGCCGTGACCTCTGTAGTTCCGGTAAAGCAGATAATCCAGAGAGGTTCTGGAACCAAGGGTGCCGGAAAACCACATTCCCATCTGTTTACATGCAGTGTCGCACTTTTACCTTCACACCAAAGATTAAATCCCATTCAAGAAGCTCAGTACAAAAATCTAGTCTGGTAATTCATGGTTCGTTGCATTGTCAGAGATGTCACCTTTTTGGGGACGAGGTATTTAAGAGGCTTTCTTTCAGACGAAAGATTCCATTACATTATTTGAAAAAAATGTAGGAGAGTTACTCCTGATGTCCTGAACAAAACTTATCCCTCAGTCAACATCCCTCCGAACAGATGGTCTGGTCATTAGCAGACAGTCATCTGTGAGAGTTTGCTCTTGCCAAAATGGCTGGTGCATTTCCTACATTTTTGCAGCAGTGACTGCAATCCATTCGCTGGAAAGTGGTATAGGGTAAAAGAAAAGAAAATTAATGGTATTCTGTAAATGCAAGTCTTATAATAGTTTAGTTTAGAGATACAGCGTGGAATCAGGCCCTTCGGCCCAGCGAGTCCATGCCGACCGGTTCTATCCTACAATTTACAGAAGCCAATTAACCTTCAAACCTGCATGTCTTTGGTAGGGGGGAGGAAAGCAGAGCAGCCAAAGGCAACGCACGTGGTCACAGGGAGAATGTACAAATTCTGTACAGATAGCACCCGTTTGCATGCTGTCAGGATCGAACCCAGGTCTCTGGCACTGTAAGCCAGCAACTCTACCGCTACGCCACCTTGCCGCCCTTAATACTGTGAATGGTGTCTATTAGGATAAAGTAGGACTATTGTCATTGAAAGCAATTAAGCATTGTTCTAAGAACATTGTAACAATCTCTTAATTACTCTTTCCTTCTGGAGTTCTAGACCATATTGAAATGACAATACTCATAGGGTAATGCCCCTGTCCCACATAGGAAACCGGAACGGAAACCTCTGGAGACTTTGCGCCCCACCCAAGTTTCCGTGTGGTTCCTGGAGGTTCCCGGAGGTTTTTGGTCAGTCTCCCTACCTGCTTCCACTACCTGCAACCTCTGGCAACCACCTGCAAACTCTGGGAACCGCACGGAAACCTTGGGTGGGGCGCAAAGTCTCCAGAGGTTTCCGTTCAGGTTTCCTAAGTGGGACAGGGGCATAACATATCACAGGATGCCCAACTTGCCCATGCCGACCAAGATGCCCCATCTACACCAGTCTCACATATTCACGTTGGTCCCATATCCATCTAAACCTTTCCTGACCTTGTGCTTGTCCAAATGTCTTTTAAATGTTGTTCAAAATACATTTTAGGCTATCTAATCTAATCTAATCTTATAGTACCTGCCTCAACTACCTCCTCTGGCAGCTCGTTCTATCTACCCACCACCCAATGTGTGAAAAGGTCGTCCCTCAGATTCGTATTAAAACTTTCCCCGCTCACCCTAAATGTATGTCCTCTATCAATTGTTTTCCATAAATGAATCAGTGCTATCATCTTTGAAGGCAGATGTCTCAACTATCACTGTTGCATACAGCACTAAAAATGTTACAAGTGTTGAAGTACATAAATTCAAAATGTGAAAAGTCAGAGAATTAAAACTGGACCCCTTATCTTGGCAAAAGGTCAAGGATTGAGCTGATGCACAACTTCAGGGTTATGAAAAAAATCAATAGGGTAGACATCTGAACGCACTGGGCTTGAACTCGCTGGAGTTTAGAAGGATGAGGGGGGGGAACCTCATTGAATAGTGAAAGGCCTGGATGGGGCCAAATCCTTCCAAACCTGTCCTATCCATGTACCTGTCCAAATGCTTCTTGAACGATAGTACCTGCCTCAACTACCTCCTCTGGCAGCTCGTTCCATACACCCACCACCCTTTGTGTAAAAACGTTACCCCTAAAGTTCCTATTCAATCTTTCCTCCCCTCACCTTGAACCTATGCCCTCTGGTTCTCGATTGGCCTACTTTGGCCGAAAGACTGTGCCTGTATCCGAGATATTCCTCTCCATGGAATCATTTCCTTTGCAAGTGTGCAGATTCCAGCCGCACTGCTTTGATTATCCGGCACGTGCAACTTGTACCTTGACCCAATCTCAGCGCACGTGTTTCCCTTTTAAAAATTCCACGTAGTTCCTTGGCAGGCCTCCGATGGAGAGTGGAGAAGGCTATGCATCACAATCAGCTCCTGCTCACCAATTCTGACAGCATTCTTACCTCTTGCTCCGCGTAATAAAAAAGGTTCTCCATCAACTCGCCATCTGTCAGAGCGATAATGACACTGGCCGTCCTGTAACCTGTGCAGTGAAAAGTACTCAGTTACTTTCCGAATCCTATCTGGCATGTCAAGTGCAAAACAAAAAAGTAAGGTCACGTTTAGCTGCCGAGATTGAAGAGTCATTCTTTCACTTTAACCTTTGGATTACTGAAGCCTTCTGGAAATCGTTGACTGGTAAAATCTGCAACCTATTTCCTTAGGGAAATAGCAAAGCATCCAATAGTGCTTAACGTGATTCTGCTGCACACATTGTGTAGAGTTATTGCTACCGACAGTCAGCTTTCCAACAGGCTCAAGCTGTGGTCTGGCTATTGTTCAAATTACTCTCCTTTTGGGGGAGGGGGGGGGTTGGTAGATGGTTCTCTTTAAGTTAATATTGCTCGAGGATCAGATTGCCAAATGATATTCAGAACGACATCAATCTTCCTTGTCAGAATACTTGATCTTTCAGGTAGGTCAACTGCAACCTAGGACATGGTTGATGGCTGACTATCAAGTAAGGATAAGGAGGAAATCGTTTAGGACCGAGATGAGAAAAACATTTTTCACACAGAGAGTGGTGAATCTCTGGAATTCTCTGCCACATTGAGGCCAGTTCATTGGCTATATTTAAGAGTGAGTTAGATGTGGCCCTTGTGGCTAAAGGGATCAGGGGATATGGAGAGAAGGTAGGTTCAGGATACTGAGTTGGATGATCAGCCATGATCATATTGAATGGCGGTGCAGGCTCGAAAGGGCCGAATGGCCTACTCCTGCACCTATTTTCTATGTTTCTATGTTTCTAAGTCTGATCCATAAGGTCGTAGAGTCACAGAGACATGCAGTGTGGAAACAGGCCCTTTGGCCCAACTTGCCCATGCCAACCAACATGCACTAGTGTGACAATAATTGATTCAATATGTACAGTGAGACTGTAGATACAAGGAGATGCAGATTCTAGTTGACAAGAACAGACACACAAAGTGCTGGAGTAACTCAGCAGGGCAGGCAGCATCTCTGAAGAACCATGTTCCCTAGAGATGCCTGACCCGCTGAGTTACTCCAGCACTTTGTGTCTTTATTCAATAATATTCTCATGTGTAGAATAATCATGCCAACAGAGAAACTGGTCTTACCTTCAGTACTTGAGTAGTAGATTTGCTCACTTGCCTGAAAAAAAAACCCCAAGATGGTGAAATTAGTAGGGTCAACAGAAGATCAGAATGGAAAGAATATACTTGTGAACCTATGCAAACTCAATATTTGCCAATGAACATCATATTAGTTTTCTTTCAAGATTAATGACTTAAGTGAAGTCGTTGGGATGTGGTCCATGGACATACACCATGGGACGGTACTCATACAGTGTTTAGGAGCCACTTTTACACATTGTGGGTGTGTGTGTACCTGTGTTCTACAGACTGATGGACACTCAGGTACACCTGGCTAATCTAAGCAGCAGACCTGGTGGTAGCATGATCACACGAATGGCGGGAATTGTAACTTTGTTAAATCCAAAACTGAAGATGAATTTAGCTCTAACATTGAGAAATGCGCCAAGCTCGTTATTCTTATTGTCTCATTTCTGTTATCCATTATTTACGAATAAAGGGCTATTGTGAAAGCTTCAATAGGTTTCAGGATCAAAAGGCACATACTTTAGACTTTAGAGAAACAGCGCGGAAACAGGCCCTTCGGCCCACTGAGTCCACACTGACCAGCGATCACCCTGCACACTAGCACTATCCTACACACTAGGGAGAATTTACAATTTTACCTAAGTCAGTTAACCCACAATCTGGACAGCCTTGGAGTGTGGGAGGAAACCAGAACACCCGGAGAAAACCCACGCGGACACAGGGGCAAACAAACTCCGTACAGACAGCACGTAGTCTGGATTGAACCCGGGTCGCTGGCGCTGCAAGGCAGCAACACCATAACATTCCAACTTTTTATATGATGCAGAAGATTTCAGGAATTTAAACTTTATAATGACAAGGAAAGAGTGCCACTTCAAGATTGGGTAGAACTTCCCGAGAGGAAATACTGTTTTCTAGGAATAATACTGACACAATTCCCTCGACAATTCCAAATAGCAAAGCTCAATGCAGACTGTACCCGTTCAAAGCCTTCGTGCATGTAGGTATCTCCTCCTGTCTGCACCATTTGTAACTCCTCCAGTCCTTTGCGTATCCGTTCCCTTTTGTAAAACCAAACACAATGACACAAATTAAATGTTATTAGTCACAACCAATTGAACTTATAGCCTGGGATAAATGGTTATCATTGTATGTGTTCACTCTGCTAGCTGCATGCAACTCTGGATATTTTGACAGCCTCTCAATGGCATCCCTGAAATAACAGATTAGAAGAATTTCCCAAAGATTTAATTCTCAAGGCATTAGCTTAAACTCACGGCTTTTAAAACAATACATTCCTCAGTCCGCAATTCCCATGGAATTATGGCATTATACGTGACCCCAGGGATTTTTCATGCGCTTGTCAATATTTTCATTGTCACCTTTGTTCCATGTACATTGAGGAAGATATATATATGTGGAGAAACAATAATCCTACAGCTGAAACATGCTAACGTTAACAGCTCTAATTTAACCCAATCTTACCATTTAAAAACATATGGGTACTTGAAGGTGTTACCACGAGGTCCACACAAAAAGTGGAGATAGGTACATCGCCAATGGCATACAGTAGTTAGTACATTTAAGGACCAGGAAACTGAGACATACACAGAAAGTGTACACATGTTAAGTACATGCACGCCACATGTGTACATTATAGGCATGTATATAAAATAGACATTTATGTTAAGCTTGCAACTATTTGGTGCTTTATAATTGCTTGGGACCAGAATATCAGACATAAGCACACCGTACACAAACAAACCAACATTCACGTATGATTTTGGACTCTGATTTGTATCCAACTGAAGTGTCAGAGACTAAAACAGACATGAGTCTATTCCACAAACTTCTCTGTGTCTGGGCTCATCCATGAAGAACGCTCATTCAGACAAGATCTTGAAAAACAACCTTCGCAATATCAGTAAAACGGAGACACAAAAGACTTCAGATGCTGGAATCTTGATCAAAAAACAAACTGCTGGAGGAACGCGATGGGTCGGGCAGCATTTGTGGAGGGAGCTGGACAGACGGCATTTCAGCCGAAAGTACCCCTGTCCTATAACGGTGTCTGTTCATTTAGTTTACTGTACAAATACAGCCGAGAAACAGGCCCTTCAGCCCACTGAGTCCATGCTACCTGACCCACAGAGTTCCTCAGTGGATTGTTTCATTCACTCACAATGTCAGTGTTGTCAGCAGAACACAAGATAAATAAAATCATGAACAAACTAACAAAATTGTTGGTGGTATGTTATCAAAACAAGCAGTTTGCAACATCAGCAAGTTGACTAGAAATATTAACCAATATTGCTTCTTGGACCATTTGTGTCTCCTAGGTGGTCCGTAGCCATCAGCAGTAATTATCTGATCCTATATACAACCCTTGTTAAGGGAGCGCCAATACCAATACTCCCTGGTTATCTGTCACCATGGAACATAGAACAGTACAGCAGGGAAATAGACCCATCCAGCCCACAGTGTTTGTGTCAAACATGATGCAAGATAAACTGATTTCATCTGTCTAAACATAGACAATATCCTTCTTTTCCTAGCACTTCCATGTGCCTATCTAAAAGCCTCGAAAATGCCACTATTGTACCTGCCTCCACCATCCCTAACATTGCATTCCAAGCCTCAATCACACTCTGTGTATAAAACTTGCCCCACACATCTCCATTAAATGTTCCCCTCCCAGGTTATAGCTATGCCCTCTAGTGTTGGACATTTTCACCCTGGGAAAAGGGTTCTGACTGTCTACCCGATCTATGCCTCCCATAATGTCAAGATTCAAGAGAGTTTATTGTCATGTGTCCCTGATAGGACAATGAAATTCTTGCTTTGCTCCAGTACAACAGAACATAGTAGGCATGACAGATACTTCTATCAAATAATGTCAGATAATAAGTCAAATAATGTCAGATACTTCTATCAAATCTCCCCTCAACCCCTGACATTCCAGAGAAGACAATCCAAGTTTATCCAATCTTGAAGTTGAGATCCTCTAATCCAGACAACATTCTGGTAAACCTTCTCTCCAAAGCCTTCACATCCTTCCTGTCATGGGCCGACCAAAACTGCACGCAATACTCCAAATGCGGCCTAACCTAACCAAAGTCTTATATGAAGAAGAAGATGAAAATGGAGGAAGCGTCTTCATCTCATGAAGAAGGTGAACAAAACCTGTTCAGCAACAAACAAAAAAGTTTTTTTTGGCCTTCCATCACAGCTATGTGATGGATGTTTATGTAAAATGTAATTATGTTGTGTCTGGGTCTATTTGTGTGTAATGTATGGCTGCAGAAACGGCATTTCGTTTGGACCTCTAGGGGTCCAAATGACAATTAAATTGACTCTTGACTCTTGACTCTTGATAGAAGAGATTTTCTCGGCTGAAGAAGTAATCCTTCAGCAAAGGAGGGTCAAAAGCCAAATGATGCCAGCTAATTTTGGCAAGTCAATGAGAAATAAATTACATCATTGCCTCAAAAGTCTGGCTGGGCTGGATTTCCAAACATAATAGCAGCCTTGAAATGTCCTGGCTCTTTGTAGTAGGAGTTGAACCATTGGTTAGAACTCTTATGAAACCAGTTCCGCTTCAGTGAATCCAGCTGTCTGTGAACTGAGGCTTTTTTTTCGTTGGGGTTGGTCTGTTCAGCAAAGAGCCAGGACTCCAGGTGCAAGACACTGCTGAGACCGACAAGAAGAAGTGCTCCATTGGGAAACAGGGAAGCCAGGCTTTGCAATTAGACACCATGGGAACTAGAAGGAATGTTGTGCAGTCTGATCACATTCTACACTGGCTAACGACTGCATCGACTTGACCGGGAGTGAGACGCAAACGAGGTTAGGTTTGAAATCTGGGACAAGATCCCACTCTGTCGAAGGTTCATTGACCTGAAAAGTTAATTCTCTTTCTCTTTCCACAGACGCTGCCTGACCTGGTGAATGATTCCAACATTGTCTGCTTTAGTTCCAATCTCGGGACACCGTGTCAGCTCACACAGCTGTGTCACCTCTCTAGCTTGTTATTTACTGATTTGTTTTGCATTATTTTACAACGACTACTTAATTTTTACACTTTTCAGCCGGCACGTTGGCCTCGGTCCTCTGCTTCCATGTAATCCCTTCAATACGAACATTTGTAGGAGAAGCCTTTAGCTCCTCAAAGATGCTCTGCCTTTAACAAGATTACGGAAAGCCTGTGACCCGACTTCACATATTCATCTATACCACTTACCTTCTGACATCCACTTAAAAATCTATCAAGCTCAGATTTTACTAACAAATAACTCAACATCAATCATGATTTGTGGAAAGTATTCTAAATTTCTGACCCCCTCTGTGTGTTGAGATGCATTCCTGCTTCATGCCTGAACAGCCTGCCCTCAACCTTTAGACAACACCTCTCAATCCAGATTAGCCAATTTACACATATAATTCCGCTACATTTTCCACCAGTTCTCTTTATAAACCCGAATACTTCCATCATCTTACCCACTCAATGTAAATCTCAGGAAATATAGTCTGATCTTTTTGTTTAGCTTAAAGATACAGCACGGAAACAGGCCCTTCGGCCCACTGAGTCCGTGCCGACCAGCAATCCCTGCACACTAACACTATCCTACACACTCTAGGGACAATTTACAATTTTTACCAAGCCAATTAGTCTAAAACCTGTGTTCAAGAAGGAACTGCAGATGCTGGAAGATCGAAGGTACACAAAATTGCTGGAGAAACTCAGCGGGTGCAGCAGCATCTATGGAGCGAAGAAAATAGGCGACGTTGCGGGGCGAAACCCTTCTTCAGACTGATGGGGGGTGGGAGGGGAGAAGGAAGGAAAAGGGGGAGGAGGAGGAGCACGAGGGCGGGGGGATGGGAGGAGACAGCTCGAGGGTTAAGGAAGAGGAGGAGACAGCAAGGGCTAGCAAAATTGGGAGAATTCAACATTCATGCCATCAGGATGCAAGCTGCCCAGGCGGAATATGAGGTGCAGTTCCTCCAATTTCCGGTGTTGCTCACTCTGGCAATGGAGGAGACCCAGGACAGAGAGGTCAGATTGGGAATGGGAGGGGGAGTTGAAGTGCTGAGCCACCGGGAGTTCAGGTAGGTTATTGCGGACTGAGCGGAGGTGTTCGGCGAAACGATCGCCCAACCGCCGCTTAGTCTACAAACCTGTCTGTCTTTGGAGTGTGGGAGGAGACCGGGGATTCCAAAGAAAACCCATGCAGATCACGGGGAGAACATACAAGTACCATACAGACAGCACTCGTATTCAGGATCAAACCCTGATCTCTGGTGCTGTAAGGCAGCAACTCTACCGCTGTGCCAACATGCCGTTCAAGGTCATTTATTTGGTCACGGGCTAAATTTATCATGATAATGCCAGCATTTAAATCCATCCTATTTAGCCACTGAACTCAAGAAGGAGTTACGTGTTGGACACTAATGGTTAGCCCAGCCACGTATAACAGCCAGCACATTGTTGAACCAGTTAAGTTCCAAATGAGAATCCACTAGTTTGATAGTTGCCTAGATTAGCTTTCCTTTCAATACCAGATTTAGTAGGACTTTTCTGTATGTGATTTGAATCCAATGATGGACACTCTTTAGTATAGATTAGTTTATTGTTACATGTACCAAGGTACTGTGAAGAGGTTTTTGTGGCGTGCTAACCAATCAGCAGAAATATAATACATGATTACAATCGAGCCATCCACAGCGTACAGATATAAAGGGAATAATGTTTAGTGTAAGATAATGTCCAGTAGTGTCCAATTAAAGATGGACTATAGGTCTCATATGAGGTAGTTAGTAGCTCAAGACTGCACCCTAGTTGTTGATAGAATGGTTCAATTATCCGATCATAGCAGGGAAGAAACTGTCCCTGAATCTGGAAGTGGGCCTTTTGGCTGATGGGAGGGGGAGACGTAGAAGTGGCTAGGGTGAGACCCGTCCCCGATTAGTCTGGTGGCCTTGCCGAGACAATGTGAGGTGTAAATGGAGTCAATGGAAGGGAGGTTAGTTTGTGTGATGGTCTGGGCTGTGTCCACAATTCTCTGCAATTTATTGTGGTCTTGGATGGAGCAGTCCCCAAGCTTTGATGCATCCCAAATATTGGGAGCATGCCGAACTTCCTAAGCCTTGTAATTAAGCAGAGCCACTGGTGTGCTGTCTTAGCCATTGCTTCAATATGGGTGGTCCTGGACAAATCGCTGGTAAATCCAGTGACAATGCTGCAATAACTCTGAAAGATGGATCCAAAAGGAAAATAAAAATCATAATTTGGCAAAGCCAGACTCAATTACGTTACAAAATTATTCTTGCAGTTTTGAGCTGACACTGGTCCCTTTCCCCTGAATGTTGCTGCTGGCTCCCTGACTAATTCCAATAGGTATGATTGACAGTGGTCAAAATGCATGGCTTGCTATAGCTGGGGGATTTTCCATTCAAATACAAACTAGACATTCCCAATGTAAAAACAAAGCCCCATTGTTGCTGGTGACCCTCAAACAAATCCTGCGTATATCCTGCTCATGATTCTCCCGTCTTCATGGGTCCCGCAGGAATCGTGCAGAGATTGAAAATAATTCCAAGGTTAGCTACTATCCCTGGAGCACTGACCCCGCCATCTGTTGTTAGTGCAGACTTTCCCCCTTTTTATTCCCAATCAAACTCCAAATCCGATCCCTGCAAGTCAGGAGGAGGGTTCCGACTGCAAAAGCCAACCCAACCTCCCCAGTTTGGCTGACAAACTCCATTACAGCAACTGACATTCTTCATATATGAGGATCTGTGTCCCCTCTGATCCCAAGTATATCAACTTGCTACAGACCAGACGCAATGAAAAATGACAAAAACTATATCCAAGAACTGCAATAGCAATTTTCAAACCTTATCTTTCTGTCAGTTTTGTGTAAGATTGTTAACAATCACACCTACCCATTGCACACAGAAAAGCAACACATTTGATTCAATTCAGCAGAATATGGCAGTGGAAGTGATGCAGTGGCACAGCAGTAGAGTTGCTGCCTTACTGTGCCATAGACTCAGCTTCAACCCCGACTAAGGGTGCTGTCTGTATGGAGTTTGTACGTTCTCCACGTGACCACGTGGGTTTTCTCCAGGTGCTCCAGTTTCCTCCCACACTCCAAAGATGTACAGGTTTGTAAGTTAATTTGACTTTGGTGAAAAATTGCAAATTGTCCCCAGTGTGTAGGATAGTGCTAGTGTACATGGATCGCTGGTCGGCACGGACTCGGTGGGCCGATGGGCCTGTTTCCGTGCTGTATCTCAAAACTAAACTAAACTAAAGAGAATATTGCACAGGTTGGTACAAGGTGTCAATGTGTGGAGATTCACACCTCAGCATACAGCTGTAGAGAAGGCATTACCCCTGGAGGTTGTATGGTCAAGTTTAGACTTTGGCAACTCTGAAGGAGATAGTTAATGATTACAGCGACCAAGAGCAAATGAAGAGAGGAGGTAAAGAGTCATGGTTTAGCAGATGAAGGGAGAGGAGAGGCCAGCATCACCCAGGAGAAGAGAGAAGGCAGCATTTATGTGCACGTCAGGTAAAGCTAGACATGGAATCAGGAACCAGGAGAGGAGATACAGGGCTAGTCTCAGCACCAGGGGCAGTTAGAACATGTGGTGTAGTGTGAGGCACTATGTTCGGCACTTATTTTTATGATATAAATACAATGTTGATTTTAGTGAATAACCTCTGTATATGCATTCTTTAGACTGGTGACATCCCTATGCACAATATATAGCTTTCCAACACTGCAGCATGGTACAGCATGCTAAAAAAGACACAAAGTGCTGGAGTTACTCAGTGGGTCAGGAAACATCCCTGGAGAACATGGGTAGATAGACAAAAGTGCTGGAGAAACTCAGCGGGTGCAGCAGCATCTATGGAGCGAAGGAAATAGGCAACGTTTCGGGCCGAAACCCTTCTTCAGACTGATGCAGGGTGGCCAGCATCTGCAGTTCCTTCTTAAGAACATGGGTAGATGACATTTCAAGCCGGGAACCTACTTCCACAGCACCCTGTCGGTGTATTCAGCCATAGCAACCCACATCAGACAATCTGAAGAAGGGTCTCGACCTGAAACGTCACCCATTCCTTCTCCCGGAGATGCTGCCTGTCCCCGCTGAGTTACTCCAGCTTTTAGTGTCTATACACAAGGATAGTGTTGATACTGGAAAATACCTAGTGGGGGGGGGGAGTTGAGTGGTTGACGATTGAAGATGTTTATTCCATCTGCACATTAAGGCTTTCAAAGGGCCAGCAAATGCCACCAGGAAACCACCAGGCTGGCTTCTACACGGCTGGACTGGGAAGCAGCTTTGTTCTACAGACGTTGCTTGTGGGGGTCCCACAGAAGACGGGACCAATAAAAGCCGGAGTACTCTCGTCTTTGATGGGTAATTAGCAACTTCCTGCCAGCGGCTGCTCGTGAAAGACAATTAACCATCTTTTCAGCTGGAATAAGTTTAAAGCCCAACTCAACCTAGCCTGTCATTAGCAACTTCAAGTGTTAAGAGATCATTCTGAGTTTAAATCTCATTTGCAGAATAAAAGTTATCCTGTGATGTTCGTAAAATTATTCCTTTGAAAAATATATTTTTGCTTGCAAGTTGATTTTTATTCTAACACACAATTCTGGTTTGCGTCAATCCGGCATTATTCAATACAGATGTTTCTTCTTGTTTCTATGTCCTAGAATTACCTCATCAGCTCTTGGTAAATCATTAAATTGCCAGGAAGGAACTGCAGATGCTGGTTTATTGTAGGGAGGACGTTAGCATATTAAATATTGGAGAGTGCTTGACCGAGAATAACTTCTATTGTTTGGTTTAAGTGGAATGCTCCTACTGTACAATATCCCATGTCTTATACGATGTCTTATCCCTGGGAAGTTCTTTCTGTTAATTTGCTGGTGATCATATGTTAACAGAAGACAAAGCTCAAATTCCCTTCATCTACTTATTCTGCGTACTGAGTGACTAAATATTCAGAGGTTATTTTACCACTGGGCTGAATCGCACCGATGCACAGCCAGCAACATTGTAGAGAAGCACTGGCTGGATGCAAATGATGTAAGTCACGTATTCTGGACTCGTGCCTATGCATTGCAATTTAAAGTACAAAAGTTGCCAAACTCACCTCTTGCTTAGCAACTTGGACTTACCACTGAGTCTGGGCGTTTAGTTTAGTTTAGTTTAATTTAGTTTAGTGATATAATCTGAAGAAGGGTTTCGGCCCGAAACGTTGCCTATTTCCTTTGCTCCATAGATGCTGCTGCACCCGCTGAGTTTCTTCAGCATTTTTGTCTAGCATGGAAACAGGCCCTTCGACCCACTGAGCATGCGCTGCCCAATGGTCACCCATTCACACTAGTTCTATGTTACCCCACTTTCACAACCACTCCTTACACTGGTGGCAATTTACACTAGCAATTTTGCACGAGCATTATGATTATCAGGCTATATTGATTGTTTTAAATATTATATATTATCTGTGTGTACTGCATTTATAGGTCTGTTAATCTGCTGCAAGTACAATTTTAATTGTTTCATTGTAGATACATAAAAGAATTGAGTACTTGATTCTTGACTTATTATTGAAAATACCTCAACCGTTTGTAAGTAGTATGTTAACAGAGTCATTTAAAAACAATGAAATAGTTCTCTGACTGCATGAGTTGTTATAATCGAGGGCGGCACAGTGGCACAGCGGTAGAATTGCTGCCTTACAGCGCCAGAGACCTGGGTTGAATCCTCTCTATGGAGTTTGTATGTCCTCCCTGTGACCGCATGGTTTTCTCAGGGTGACCCCAACTCCTCCCACCCTCTAAAGATCTACATGGTTGTAAGTTAACTGGTTTCAGTAAAATCATAAATTGTCTCTCATGTGTAAGATTGTGCTACTGTGCATGGTGATCGCTGGTCGGCGCGGACTGACTCGGCCGAAGGGCCTGTTTCCGCGCCTCTAAAGTCTAATAGTCTAAAGGGGAGAGATATTTTGGATGCATCATCGCAGGCCTGTTTGCCACTCAAAGCCCGTATCCACATGTTGGACAGCTGCGTGTATCCAAGCCTCGGGAATGTGGGCGGCCGTGTGGCTGGAACTGATTAGTACAGGCAGGGGGGGGATATTACAGAGGGAGATGAGCTTAGACAGTTTGTAGTATCAATTACGATCCTGCCCATGAATGTTGCTACTGTTGATAGTTAATCCATGATATGCCAACCCTCTACAACTCTCCCATAAGGTTCATTTGGACATGGTCTACCACGGAGCACTGAGATTTGTTACTAATTTTAAAACCCTCACGCACCACTGCTCTTTGTATGCTCAAGTTGGATGGTTTGCCCTGTCCACCCGCAGACTCCATCATTGGCATATCCTTATTTATAAGACTATCCTCGGTGTTCTTCCCTCATACCTGCAGAAGTATGTGATTCGAAAAAGCACAGGAACTTATCAGCTCCGCTCTGAGGACTTGTTCTTACTAACTGTACCTGAAGTCCGTACTGAACTGGGGAAAGGGCATTTAGTTATGCTGCTCACTTCACATGGAACCAACTGCAGAATGAACTGAAACTTAAGGAGCTGGTTTCTATAAACAGATTTAAATCCCTTCTTAATGATGTTGAAGCGGGCTCTTCCATCTGTACATGCTTTGTTTGATGATGTTCTGACTGTGACTCTATTTATATGTTCTCTGTTGTTTTTAAATTATTGTCTGTAACTGTGGAACTGTGCTGCTGCCTGTCTTGGCCAGGACTCTCTTGTAAAAGAGATTTTTAATCTCAATAAGACTTCTCCTGGTTAAATAAAGGTTAAAAAAATTTGATTCAGACTACGTCACCACTGTGGCAGTCACAATGTCTAAATGGAATGAGCAGGCATGCTTAATATGATTGCATACTCTATTCTAATGTAGGTTAGCAGGTCATCGATGACCACTCGAAGCTCCGAGAAAGGGCTGGGTGTCGGGTACCCCCTCTCCAGAATATCCCCGTCCTAATCATCTTTGGTTTTGTTTATTGTCATGTGCACCGAGGTACAGTGAAAAGCACCTTTTCCACGTGCTTAATGTTCCGGTAACTAGTGTGCAAGGATCATACTGCAGTTGCATTCTCTGAGGGTTTGTACACATAATGTTAGCGTAGATTTAACGAAAACGGTTAAAGAATCAGAGGTGCAATGAAGAGGCGTTGTTTGCTGGAAAACCCAGGCAAGAAGGATAGTGGAAGCATATAAAAGGGATAAACTCCTGAAGCAGAAAGCAAAACAGGAGTGTCCTTGGAGGTTGGCGAAGAAAATGTGTAATTCTTGTCGAAAAAAACTCGAAATGCAGGAGTAAACGGCCTGTCCCACTTTCACGACCTACTTCACGACCTCTGCCGAGTTTGTCCTTGACTCACACTCGCAGCATGGTCGTCACGAGGTCGTAGGTAGGTCGTAGCGGGCCATGATGCTAGTTGTAGGTACTCGTGGCATCAAGTAGGTCGGGGCGTTTTTCTAGCACGATAAAAAATGTCCACAAGTAAAAAAGGTTGTGAATTAGGTCGTGAAAGTGGGACAGGCCCTTAAGTCAGCGGGTCAGGCTGTGTCTCTGGAGGACATCAACAAGCAAGGTTTCAGGTCGAGTTTGTATTGAGTTTATTGTCATGGGTACAGTGAAAAGCTTTTGTTGTGTGCTAACCAGTCAGCGGAAAGACAATACATGATTACAAATGAGCCATCCACAGTGCACAGATACATGATAAAGGGAATAATGTGAATACCATTTAGTGCAAGATAAAGTTCAGTAACGTCCGAACAAAGATTTGCTCGATGGGAGAGGGGAGAAGGGGGAGTGGCCGGGGTGCGACTCGTCCTTGATAATGCTGGTGGCAGCGTGAGGTGCAAATGATGTCAATGGAAGGAAGGTTGGTTTGTGTGATGGCCTGGGCTGCAATGCAGAATGCTTATTCAGACTAAAGAAGGATCCTGACCCGAAATGTTGCTTATCCATGTTCTGCAGAGATGCTGCCTGATCCATTGAGTTACTCCAGAACTTTGTGCCTTTTTTTTTGTGAACCAGCACCAGCAGTTCCTTGTGTCCAACTCTTGTAGAAGCCCTACACAGGCATCATGGCCTATTGCATTTTACAATGCCGGGTAAACACGGAATCATTTGGGCATCACTCACCTGTCCTCTGTCAAGGTCATTAGTGTGGTACCTCTGGTTGAGAAAACGATGAAAGACATTCTCAGCTGTGGGCTGCAAAAGAACACGAGCGGGTAGGTTAAAGTGAGCCAGATTGAATGGTTTGAAATCAACTGCAAGACATTCTGCTACAAAGACAAATGTGGAAATCATTTTGTTTGCTGCACGAAACATTAAAGAGTCGGAATGGAAATAAATCTTCAGTCAGATGGGTCAAACATGCAATGTATATTGGTGCAGCTGGTAGAGCTGCTGCCTCACAGCGCCAGAGATCCAGTTTCAATCCTGACCTCGGGTCCTGGTTGTGTGGAGTTTGCACGTTCTCCCCGTGACCGCGTGGATTTCCTCCGGGTGCTCCGGCTTCCTCCCACAGCGCCATTTTAAGGAGCGAGTTCTCAAACTTGGATTGATGAAAGAATGGCAGTCTATTTCCAAATTAGAATGATGTGTGGCTTGATGGATAACTTCCTGGTATTTCAGTGGGAACAAATATCAAGAGGAAAAAAACCAATGAAAAGGAGCAGAGGTTGGCGTCTGGGTCCTTTAAGCCTACTCTGCCAAACACGTGGGGGTTTGTGAGGCTAATTGACCAATGTAAAAAAATGTCTCTAATGTGTATGAAGTGGATGAGTAAAGTGGATAACATAGAACTAGTGTGAATAGTTATGGTTAGCATGGATTCAATGGGCCAAAGGGCCTGATCCCATGTTGTATCTCTATACTAAACTACGCCATGTATAAACTACTCCACTTTTGATTTTCAATTAGATCGGAACTCAATTTAAAAACCAGAACACAACATGCTCACACTGTAGAATGTACTTGGTGCATGGGTGAAGATGAATTTCTTTTGTTTCTTGGAGTAGAATTGTATATTGTAGCCCCATTATACAAGCAATACACTCTTGACAGCCCATTATTCCAAAACAATTATCGACAATTATGCATGGCCTGTGGGACTGCATCTGGAGTACGGTTTGTTCCCTGGATTTCCTGGTTTAAAGTTAAAACTGCCATGCAGCGTAACAACTGTTCCTCGAATGGCATGATTGTGGTACAAGGTGGTTTTGGCTTTGCTCGGTCTGTTTTCACAAGAATTTAAAAGACCGAGAGGAAATTTCAATGAAACTTATAAAACTCTGACAGACTGGATGGAGGATGTTTTTCGTAGCTGAAGGGTTTAGAATCAGGCACGAGGGACATTTAAAATAGACACAAAATGCTGGAGTAACTCAGCGGGTCAGGCAGCTTCTCTGGAGAAGAGGAAGGGGTGACGTTTCGGGTCGAGACCCTTCTTCAGGCCTGACCCGATATGTCACCCTTTCCTTTTCACCAGAGATGCTGCCTGGCCTTTTGAGTTACTCCAGCATTTTGTATCTATCTTGGGTGTAAACCAGCATCTGCAGTTTCATCCGACACATCAGGGACATTTAAGACTGAAATGCGGAGACTATTTTTACACAGAGGACGTAAACCTTTGGAATTCTTTACCACACAACTGGTAGAAGGCAAGTAACAGATTCTCCTCCATTTTTATGAAGGAGAAAGATAGATTTTAAATGATAAAGGATATGTACAGAATGTAGCAATGTGGTATTGAGTGGGAAGATCAAACATGATCATATGAATGGCAGAGTAGGCTTAAAGGAACCAGAGGCCAACCTCTGCTCCTTTTCATTGTTTTTTTCCTCTTGATATTTGTTCCCACTGAAATACCAGGAAGTTATCCATCAAGCCACACATCATTCTAATTTGGAAATAGACTGCCATTCTTTCATCAATCCAAGTTTGAGAACTTGCTCCTTAAAATGGCGCTGTGGAACATCTTCAGCAATAGGGCTGCAGATGTTCAAGATGGCACCTCACCACCATCTTCTCAAGGGCAGCTAGCGATGAGCAATAATTGGTAATTAATTACTAAGGGCAATTAAAATTAGTAATGTAATTTTCCAGGTTAGTGGTCAAAGGCGCATTTTAGAGACTGCATAACTATTGCGGACCAGAAGGAGAAGTGGGCGCAAAATGCTGGACTAACACAGCGGTCAGGCAGTGTCACTGGGGAAAAGGAAT